>NW_026623243.1:4837163-4920692 GCF_030028575.1 Malurus melanocephalus | reverse complement strand
ACCCAGCCAGAAGAAAATCCTCAGTTTTCAAAATCTTTTTATATACTAAAAATAAAACCCCCTTCATTTATATTTACATCTGTTKCATATAGGAATAACAGGTGAAAGGTGAATTAGGTGTACAACAGCTGGCCAAATTGTCCTTGGCCTTCACGGAAGTAGGCAGGACCAGGATGGCTTTAGATCTCTGCAAGCTTCCTTGAGCAATGCTGCCACAGGGACATGTAGACGTTAATCCAATGAAAAGCAATTTTAGCCCTAATTTGCAACATTTTGTACCAGCCTATCCTCTGGACTCTAAGTCTTTGCAGGGACTGGAAAGTACCATACCCCCTTGGCACAGTTTCTTTGTACTCCATCAGTACTTTTGCCACAGCCAACTCTTAAATACATGGAAAATGAGGTATTTTGTCCCTTTGAACCWCTCTGAGAGAAGATCAGAAGCTAATCTAGACTACTCAAAAATGTGTATTTTTCTGCCCTCTGAAACWAGCACCAGGCACTCGAAGACATTGCTGAGAGAGGTATTTGCACAGKACTAGAATGGTTCAGAAATGTACTGTAGTTGAAATAAGTCATAAACTCTTTGTTATTGAATATATTCAAGACTGATATACTAGGGATTCTTCAGAGGACTACACTAATAATAACAACAGTTTTGAATGTAGGACTCATAACTTTCTGCAGATGTAAGAACTATAACTTTCTGCAGCTATGCAACTTCCTTTTCAAATATTTTCATTTATTTTCCTCATCTAAGATTTACACAAAGCCTCCAAAAACCCAAACAGAATCCTTGAGCCAGTTTTCCGCTGCTGATGTTCTTTGACTAAATCTGTATATAAAGGATTGCRAAAGGTCTTCTCTGAATATAGCAACCTTCAAATGTCTGTATAATACTTAAACTGCCCTTAATTTAGTAGCTGGACTGAACTAATTATCATGAACATCAAAAGGTTTCCAGAAATACAGTCATTAAATATTTTTTCTTTTTCATAGCATTAAAAAGCAACTCCTGGATTTATTAGCATAAATTTTCTCTTTATTTGGGTGCTAATGATGGTGCTTTTTCAAGGATTTTCATGGCTAGTACCTTGGGGTAAATAAACATATAAATAGCTCTGGAGAGCTTAGGGGCTGAAATTTCAGGTTAACAGCATCATTAGAGGGGATATACAATTACAAGTGGAAGTATTTCCTGAAATTATTGCTTTACATTTCCAAATTACTCTTAACATGACCAAAGCCATTAATATATGACTGATCATTAAAGAAATAAGCTATTTTCTTACAGTTTCAGTCAATCCTTAAATAACTGATAACTGAATTTCAGTGATGTGGTTTTTTTTTTTCTTTACAGTGAATTCAAAATGTGGAAGACTCCTCCAGCAGGAGCCTCTCAAACAATTGGAATGTGAAGAAACAGCATCTCAGAGGAACCTTCTTAAACACAYATTTTGGTTTTCCATGTGTTTAATTAAAGACCATTTGCCCACTATAGTCACAGSTGATGTCTATTGGTATCTTGGGTCCTGTAATTTACATTGCATYCCACTTTATACCCAAAGAATCCAGKGAAGCCATCAAACTCCTGTCCTTCTTCAGGACATAAATACATTTTGGCTGAGGCTCTTTCTTTTATCTTCTCATTCTGGTAATGCAGGAGGGTGTGGAGGAGTGAGGGCTGTCACTGATGGCATTTAGTGCCCCAGGTTTGTCAGTGATTGAGCAGTGTAAGTCCTGATCCCACCCTCCCTCGGTCTAATGGTAACACAAACCATTATTCTTCAGGAAACCCATAACAGCCTGCTGTCACCGACCTCCGGTGTGCAAAAGCCTCATCTTACACCAGAGACTATTTCTGCTCTTGCTCTCCAAACATAATGACTTCTGCTTTGAGATTCTGGGAGAAGAACAAATCAAAATGTTATTAATGTGTWTTATGCACTGACCTTAACAGCAGTGACTTTAGTTGGGAAAACATTACTTTTTAGAACATATTCTCCCCTACAAAAACCGCTTCATTCTACGTAGCAGACTTTAACTTTCCCCTAATCAGACAAGGAAGAAAGGAAGCAGCAAGTGAGCTGCAATTCAGCTATTCTCCAGACATCCTAGCTCACATTTCCCTTTATAACAAATTTTTAAATGCAAAATAACCRCTATTCAGGTGAACTAGAAAATCTCTATTCTTCACGAACTCTGACATTTTGATCTAGGTAATAAACTGGTTTGCCTATGAAACAGGAACAGAGAAAAAAGTAATTTAGTAAAGTTAATACTGAATAATTTTCAAATTTTTTTATCTGTTTAGAGCATTTTATAATTTACTTAAAGCACTTAACACTTTCTTCATTAAATTAATTACTGAGAATTATTCTTTTATTTGTCATCAAAAMCTTCATTGAAAGGAATAAGTTCAAAGAAATATCTGAGAGGTCACTTGTTTCTCAACACATCCTGAGGTGTTCACAGGTAGGGGAGTACTCATTATGGACACAGACTGACATTAAGGCAGCCTTCACCAGAAAACAAACAGTGATGCTTTCTTTGCACTGTGGAGTCTTGGCATTTCCAAGGTAACTGCAGAATGTTTCCTATGGTAATGAATTACAAACAAAGTGTGCAAACTTGTATTTAGTCCCATGCAACTTTTTTAACAAGCCATATAAATATAGAACATAATCCTTGCAGGTCATTTTCCTGACATTACTGTTAAATTATTACCTTCCAGTGCTGAAAATCTTACCATTTTAATGATTTACTACTACCAAAATAAAAAAGAAAAAAAAAAAATCATAAATTTTAATGATTTTACTAAGCAAACTCATGTTGTGTTTTATTTTTTATTTTCAGTGTTGAAACAAAGCAACATTTCATTGTGACTGAAAAAACCCCTACTTCAAACCAATTGTCCTCTATCTTAGAAGAAAGTGCAATGATAACAATTTGCCAGGCTGAGACCTKAACCTTACTCTTTACAAAAGAAAAGTTTGCTCACTAGAGTCTTTGTGCTTCCAGCTATAGGAATGTATCAGCTCCTTTAACAATGCCCTCTGGTCAGCTGSCTTTCTGCACCAGGCATCCTGCTCCAGACAGATGTGGCGAATATTAATCATGACAGTGTTTTACCTCCTACTGCCCTGACCTTCACTGGGGAAAGTGAAGATCTCAGAAACAGAGTATCTGAAAAAGCAGATTAATTCGGGATGAGTCCTCTTCATTTTGGGCCAGATCCCAAACCAGAATCAATCTAAAAACTTGCTGAAGGCAACAAAATTTTGTTATTGAAACCAGTTGAATGTCGTCTGCCACAACAGTCTCTGCATGCTCAGGAGAAATTTACTTTTCTGTTTATTCTAGAATGGCTAAAATATTAAAACCACTAAAGTAAGTGTASCCATATTATATGTAAATGCTACAATTTAGATTTTTTTGGGAGTCAAACTAAAACTATCATGATTGGCACCTTGCAAATTTGTCTGTAAATAAGGATTAATTTGACTGTTGCAAGCTAGTTCTCAGATAATTTTACAAATTATCTTCTGCCTATAATTGCTGGATTTTTTCAGCACCTTACTRGTAAATATTGTGAATATATTAAAATATCCAGTCTTGATTTCTTATTTTCAAGGAAGGTTCTAACTACAGCAACAAAACCACAAAAACATACCTCTAATATTTAATGACATAAAAAATTGCACAAAAAGTTAAAAAGAAAACAAAACAAAACCTAAAAGAGACCTCACAAAATCCCTGAATATTGAAAACAAACCAGTAATGCTTTGGAATGCTGTTCATCATATTTCATTTTTTGAGACTGGCGGTGCAGCTGTTAGTCACATTTCACAAATGAAGAAACTGAAGCAGGGTCTTGGATTGATCAGGGTGAGGAGCTTTGAAAATGAGCCAGGTGTAGGGTTCAAAGGCAAGAGGGACCACTAAGGTTCCCAAAAGCCCCAGGTAAAAGCTCAAATTGTATTCATCTTCCTTTTAGACTTTATCATCATGTAATGAGCTAATGCCTCAGAAAAGCTGATCAACCCTCGTCCTTTCAGGGTGACTGTGGTGACAGACTCTGTTTGGAAAGCCAGAGACCCTCACTCTAAAGCAGCATGCAGTTCTCCGTGCCTGGTAACCCAGTGGAGAATCTCAGGAACAGATGATGAGCCAAATTTGCGTGAAAGTAATAGAATCTATGATAGTGTAAATAATATAACAAATCCTCACATATTATTTAACTAAGCATGATACTGGAAATTGGCAAGAAGCCTTTCTGACAGGAGAAAAAAAAATTAATTGGAAAGCGTATTAATGAGCTCTATTTTTGACGAGGAATAAATCTTTATCAGACCTATCTCATCAATAATTCGTAACTTCCTTGAAAAGCAGCCCCAGCCAGGGCAGGAGCAGAAGAAGCTGCTCCACCTGTGAGCATGAGCTCGTCCTTGAAGGAAGAACAGGGCAGTGACAGGAGTTTGATAAAGCTCTGACACCGAGAGGGAAGAGGGGCTGCTTAGAGGAACTGCCAAGAGACACTTTGGAGCAGAAATGCAGTGGGAACATCCAACTGCACCCAGCTCTGAATTTCCCTCTAAGTAAAACAAAGTGGTGTTATAATTTGGGTTTAGGAGAGCAAATACTTTCCGTGGTGTTGTTATACAAATCTCATTTGCAGTACAATGGGTTTTTTACACAGCAATTGGTTTCAGAAAACATTTTTTAAATTATAACAGTTCTTAAAATAGTTTCCCTGTGATAACCTACAAATCCAAGTAGTCAGATAGAAAATTCATGCCCTCTGAGGTGATTTCTCTTTTAATTTACTTTTATTTTAAGCATAATTTATCTTGCAGCCCTTAGTGTCTGCAATAAATAAAAGGATAATACTGATTGTGYATGTGTTTACTGCAGAGGAACAGTCTCATTTTAATTATTCTGAAAACAATACAGCTTCAAATGTAGAAATATAAGCCAGCAGTGTACACAAGGTTGTGAGAAATGGTAAAAGAAGAGAAGAAACTCTGCTCATGTACACACACTAACATGTTTCTTCAGGCAATTTGGACTAAAAAAGAGCTCCAGCTGGGCCTTTTTAAGAATAAAAGCAATTAACACAAATAAGTCTTGACTGTTTACATTCTCAAGACCTTCTTTCTCTCTCTTATTCAAAGCAACTGAAAAACCTCCCCATTCCATCACAAGACTTGGATGAGAACTCTAATTCTTCTGTCACCTTTTTACTGTTATGTAGATGTGTTTTGCTGGCATTAGAGATAAAAAAGAGAAATTAGCTAGGTAGATTTTTCTCAGTGTTTAGATTACTATTTTAAGAAACTTTTTACATAGTTGTGGGGGTTGGGTCTAGTCTTCCTATTAGCATTTCTGAATCCCGCCTTTCTTTAATAAGATTGAGACAAAATTATTGTAGCCTATTCTAAATTTATTTCACAATCAACTTTGTCAGTGGAAGACACTATAATTCAATAATATTGCATTCTGGTAAGCCCTTATTTTTTTCCCAGAAATACTAGCTGAAATGTGCAAAATAAAATTTTTCATATACATTCTAACCAAARAATATTGCAGATGATGAATAAAGGTAAGATATATTTATAAAATACTTTGTCTAATGTCTCATAAAACCTTAATATCTCAAAAATTAATTTCAATTGGAATAGTAATAACTGCAATCATACAAAGTGGAAACCATCCAAATAGCCATAAATACTTGGCAGTGATAAATGTTAAAGATTTGATTTGTGGGAAGAAGTATTGAAGATTCAGTTTTAAGTTCCTCTGTCAAATCTGAAAAGCAGAAGGAAATTTGTGGGGGGAAAAAAGGTATCTTCCGTAATTTAAAGTTTGAAATTTGCTCTCAAGAATTGGTACAGCTTAAGGCAGTTCAGTTTCATCCCTCTGAGTAAGACTCATGTAGATCAAAACATGAAAAAAAAGGAGAAAGCAGGAAAGCATTTACATGGGAGCAGACCAGGCTGGTGGCACTGTCCTGTCCCCATGTGACAGAATCCTCTCCTGCCAGTCTGCCAGCACCTCCTTTCTCTGGCAGCGCTGCCCAGATGAGCTCTTGGCTGTTTGCACAGAGGTCAAACATGGGATCAGACCACAAATTCAGCCTATCCCRTTCTCTACTTTTGCTTTTGTCCCCTTTTCTGAAGGACATGGAAGAATGAGCTTCATTTCTTCATTTCCTTTCCACCAATCTTTATTCTTTTAACTAAGTCTGGTGATGCAGAAGTCACCTTTGCAAAGTGGCCTTGGTCCACTTTGTGCTCTAAAGAAAAGAAATAGAACCTCTTTTTGATGTTCAGAYGCCTTCAGTAATTAGAAAATATAAATAAAATCTAATGCAAGAAAAGATAAAACTGTTAATCTTATTTTTGTTGGCTTTCTCTCACATAATTYCCTTTTCATATTTAATTCTTGAATTCTGACATCTTTTTATCCCGAATTCAAGCCTTGGAAAGATGAGATGCCCTGAACAGTAATGAGTAGGTGCAGTTTGCTCATTGAATGAATGCAGACAAATTACAAAATTAGTTGTGATTTTTTTCCCACTAAGACTAGGGAATGGGGGTTGGTCATTGTCCAGGTTTTGAAATAATATTTTAAACTGGAGGAAAAAACTAGACAACCAGAATTCCAGGGTTGATACATGGCTGTGACACTCCTGCTCTGCGTGGCCTCCTCCAAACACCTGCTCAGGGCCTCCTGCTGTCTGTTTCAGAAACAGACATTTGCAGGAAGGCTGATTTACCCCCTAACACTACACTACCAACTMCACCCTCATAACCAGACAATCTTGGGTTGGCATGATGCCTTCAGACCTTGGCGTGCCCGAGGAGAGAGATGAGCAGCTCTGTCCAGGGTGTGTGCGCCATGGTGGTAACGCTGAGCTCAGTGGAGCCAGATGAGTTCTCAAAGCTGAGAAGCTGCAACTGTGGTGGCTTCTTAATGCTGAGGGTCACATGTTAATTCAGTATTTTAAAAAAGATTATCAGAGGTTTTAATGTTCTGGTGGGCACAGGGTGAGGTAACATTTATACTGAGCAGATAATGTGCCATATGTRGTTATGTTCAAGGCTTTTGTTTGCATTAAACATACAGAGGCCATTAAGAGGTGYTCCTACTTCTGAACAGCCTCTAGACTTTTAAAAAGATTGTTTCAAAACCTGCCTGAATGAAAGGGGATATCACTGAAAAGYGGACCAAAGGAAGGTGTTTCTGCACCACTGGAGCTGCCAGTTTTGAGGGGCCCATCAGAACATGCCTTAGGGTCGCTCGCAGAGCAGCCCCAAACACGAGCACAGCACACCAGGCTTCAAACCTGCTCCTAAAGCTGGAAACAGCAGCAAAACGCTCAGCCGAATAATTTGTGGAGACACTTTCAGTCCAAGATTGCCATCTTGTGGACKGCAGTTGCAGAAGAAAATTTTTAAAACCTTGACTTGCCATGCTGTGATCAGTGATGACAAATTAATTGCTCTTTAAAAAAAAATTAATTACTTTTCAATGAATTTTTAAGATTAAAGTAAGGATGGTCAGCTCTCCTGAAACAATCAGAAAAAAAATCAGTTTACMAAAAAAATAATAGTATCTGATAATAAATATTTTACAGCATCAATGTTTTACAATTACAGGGAACAGTTTTGTGTGCAAGAATTATCAGTCCACACGGGCTGAAGGATGAAAGCACAGAGAACACCTCTGCTGAGAAGGGTTTGGGGTGTGGGTGGGTGAGAGGCTGGACATGATCCGGCCATGTGCATTCACAGCCCTGAAAGCCAAACGTGTCCTGGGCTGTGTCCAAAGTGCTGCGGGCAGCAGGGGAGGGAGGGGATTCTGCCCCTCTGCTCCATTTGGGATCGTGGGTCCAGTTCTGGGGTCCCCAACACAGGAGGACTTGGACCTGTTGGAGCAACACCAGGTGGCCACAGAGATGGTCAGAGGGCTGCAGAACCTCTGCTCTGAAGAAAGGCTGASAGAGTTGGGGTTGTTCAGGCTGGAGACCTCACTGCAGCCCTCCACTGCCTAAAGGGGGACGATAAAAAAGGTGGGGGCAACATTTTTATTAGGGCCCATTGTGATAGGACTAATGTTTTAAGCTAAAAGAGGGTRGGTTTAGACAAGCTATAAGGAACACATTTTTTACAATATGGATGGAGAAACAATGGAAAAAGTTGCTTAGAGGAATCATAGATACTCTGTCCTTGGGAATATTTAGGATGTTGGATGMAGCTTTGAGTGACCTGATCTAGTTGAAGATGTCCCTGATCATTGCAGGGGCATTGGGCTAGATAACCTTTAGTGGCCCCTTCCAACCCAAAAAAATCTAATTCTATTCTAAGACTCTATGATTAATGGTTTATAAATTTAGACATGAAAATTTAATTAAACTTTTAGAGAAGGTGACTTGGTAAAGCTGTATTCTCTTTCAACTGACTTTAGCTAGCAAAGCAGTTTTCATACAGGAAAACTGCTCGCCTATCAGTTACATAGGTAACTGATTTCTTTAAAGAGGTTAGTGGGCATAAATTATTTTATTTACTCAATATTTGGATCAAAAAAAATTTAAATATTTGCACCCCACTTAAATATATTTTTGAATGCTGATTAAAAACAAACAAACAAACAAACACAAAACCAGTCTGTTCTCAAGGAAAGATGTGTGTAATGAAGATTTTAAGCACAATCTGGACCAGACAGCTTATAACCAATATACATATATGAAGCACTCGCAGAACTAGGTTTACCACTGCCATACTTTTGAAACTCCCTGCTTTATAAGCATTCTGCCCTCCTGGAATGGGATGGCTGGGCTTGGAAATCCCAGGCACTCAGACATTCCCTACAACAGAGAGAATGCAGGTTCACTCCTGGAGAGTGCAGGTTCATCATAGAGAATGCTGAGCCTCACTGCCTGCTGTGTCATCTGCTCCCAGGGACCCACAGATAAAAACTAAGAGCATTATTTTATATTTTTTCGAAGACCGTGCAGTATGTGCAGCTCCTTCTTTGTACTGTTAATATGTTGCTTACAACGAGACGTCAAAATGCCAAATGCATTTGAGAACCCAATGAGCCTATGTTGAATGGTACCCTTGGTCAATAATAGCGATGTATTGGGGATACCTGATACAGAGGGTATCAAACTGGGACATAATCGAAGATATACTACTTTTCTTTAAACAGCTTGTATTTTTTTCAGAGCTACAAATGAGAAACAATAACAAGTTTGCAATCTAATCACATAGTAGCAATCCAGTAACAATCAATTACAATCAGCTGGATTTGCATTTCATTTACAGGTTCATTTTTGTAAATGGAAGCTTTATTTTAATATTTTATACTGTATTGCAGTCACTTTAAACTGTGCATTAAATATATAATATCAGCTAGTTAACTGTAAGAGATTTCTAGTGCAATTTTCCATAATAGTTMATATAATGATCACTCATTCTCAGTTAATTTTGTCTCAGCTCCATTTACTCTACTATTTATTTAGTGTAGTAATACACAGAGGAGATTCTAAGTAAACACACACAACTTCTATCACAGAAGTTGAAAAAAACGCAAATGTATTCAACCATTTGTGACCACAATAATCAGATGAATTTTAACAGTGAACACTGATTTTGTCTTTCCAAGTTGAAATTGTTCATACCTGATTTTCAGAGGCTTTAAAATTCCTCCTGTCTAAATTAAATGCATAGAAACGTTGCTCCACTTTTGAAAAAGAATCGTGAATCTCTTGAAGGGGCCATGTACAAAAGATTGTTGCATTTAAGAACATACAAATACAATGTAATTCCTCAATGAACATCAGTGCAGGTCTGTAATTCAGCACACATGGCGCACTCTAGAGCAAGGAGTGTGGTAGGATATTTTTATAAAAGAAGAAAGGCAAGCAAAGCCTGGCTCCCTTCCACCAGGCRCTAAGGTGTGGAATTGGCTGCAAAAAAGGCACTCCCATGCTAACACACTCACACCTTAGCACAATGACAGTCACAGTCTGTTATTAAGGCTGTAAACACAGAAGCAGAGATTGCCATAAGCAGAGATAAGACCAAACAAAAAAAAAAATTATCTATTCTTGGTATGTGCTATTTCAGTAAGCTTTGTCAGTTTTGCTTCATTTTTTGTTCAAATTTTGCAACTTTTCATTATTATAAAGTCGTCATACAAAGCATA
The DNA here is from genome assembly GCF_030028575.1 of Malurus melanocephalus. Classification (NCBI taxonomy): domain Eukaryota; kingdom Metazoa; phylum Chordata; class Aves; order Passeriformes; family Maluridae; genus Malurus; species Malurus melanocephalus. The sequence continues at coordinate 4,910,480 of NW_026623243.1, read as the reverse complement.
TGAGCAGGAGCAGATGTTGTGTCACAACAAGAAATATACATATCCTCATGTGCTGTATTTTGAAATGTTTACATTATCACCTTTCTGTTGAATTGTAGTTTTGAAGAAAACATCAGATGTGACATCAAACATCATAAATATGAAAATAATTTGTACCTATAGAGGATATCTTAATATGCGTATCTAAAGAGGCCATCTACTCTCAGTGTCCCTGTATATATCAGCTGACTAAATCCAAAATACTGAAAGTGACTTCTGACATGAAAGATACAATTATTTAATCTGCTACAGTTCTAATTACTATTRTATCCCAATGTTTCTTCCAACATGAAACATTAAGTAGGTATCTTTTTAAAGAGTTATCTGATGGAATGCTAATAGCATGAAGACCATAAAAAGAACAGACAGGAATGAAAACARTGAGCTCTTGAGACATGCTACTTGTAGCTTGTGCTTTTGTTAACACCCAGAGAAACACAGGGACACAGAAAATTCCACATTAAATGAAAACTCCACTTCTGCCAGGTGCTGCAAAGAGAAATATGTAAGGAACCCTGATGTGGACCACAGCTAACAGCTCCTCAATGAAATTAATAGGAATGTGAGTGCAGAATCACTGTTTGCACTTTTGAGTAGTAATCTGCAAATGTTGAAAGTTTAAACTATTAGTAGAAAACAATTCAGGTGGAGTTTACTCCTCTGGAAACATCAAACATCATTAAAAATGTTTTAGACTCATATCTTGGTCATGACCAGCATCTTTCAAGCAAGGGCTAAACTTCTCCAGACTGAAATTGTGGTTAATGCTGTGACRTCACCAGGTGCAGCTTTCTATGGCTAACACACTTTATTCATGCAAAGTAATTTTTTTAATTATTATTTTAACATGGAATAGAGACTGGTGCTTACTGGGAGTCATTTTAATCTATCAAAACAGTAGGGATTTCTTGGGAGTTTCTGTGTACACGTATTAATCATCTTCTGGTCCATATGTTTGCTGCAGCCACATTCTGAAATCCACTTTAAAGCCTCCATTTATTAAAAAATGTCACAGCTGTTTCTCAGAAATATGTTTTTTTATAAAGACATTCAGTTTAACAGAGCCTCTATATTTATAAGAACACTGAATTGTCATTGTGAAGAAGCTGACAGAGCAAAATTTCTTTGCAAACCAGCTTTAAGTTTTAGTGGGTTTAGAATAGKCTTGAAAAGTCATTTTATAGCAGAATACAGGACTTAAAACCCAAAAGGCTCAGATTATCCACTCTTGCCTGTAAAGGAATGCATTTTTAATCTCTCTGAATGTTAAGCATAGACATTTTTGTACCTGCTCTTTCCACTTGCCCAAGCAGATAATCTTGGTGTATTAATAGTAATAGTAATAGTAATAACAATAAAAATAATTTTAAGCAGTGCCACAGCATAAGCCTTGCTGTTATCACCCACAGGTCTCTCACACTCTGGGAGTTGTGTGTAACCCAGAGAWGAAAAGGTATTAATACTGCATCACTACATGTATCCTTCATACTTTTTATAGATATTTTTATGACTTCATGGTGAGTTCTTCTGGTGCAATAATATTCTGGCTCCTCTCAGTTAGTCAGCCCATGGAGAAACAAAGTTAAAGCTGCAGGTTGCTTTCCATGGTCATTTTGGGACCAATGATAGGAGTCAGTTGACCAGAATCCTAAGGCAAGTGGTTTCTGCCATAGCAATGAGATAATTGGCTCAATTCCACAGAACTGAGCAGCACAGGCAGCCTTGGGCTGCTCCCACAGAGCTCATTCCTGATGCAGGGAGCAGGTGAAGGATGGGACACTGCTGCTGTGACCATGGGAGGCTGCATGACACAGCATGAGGAGCACAGGTGACACAGAGGGATTCCCTGCCCCTGGGTCAATGCTGCTGCACTAGGGAGGTGTCCTCTGCATTCTGTTCAGGATGGACAGAYACCCAAATCACACACTGCTCTCAAACAGCAGTGACTTGGAAGGAGAGCAGATGTACCCCAGTACCTCAGACGTCGTAAAAACCAAATATATCTATATATGGAAATAGAGCATAATGCAGTATCATGAAACTCTGCTGATATTTCCCCTCAATAACCCAAGTGTTGTCCTCAGTACATTCGCATTTCTTTTTGCATGAAAAGGAAATTAATTTCAAAGTCCCAAGTAAACTGTCTTTGACAGGTGGACAGTGGTTTTGAACCCAGAGAACCCATAGCTCCATCTTCGAATCACGTAAATATTTTAAAYGAACATATTTAGGATCTCTGAGAAGAGCTGACCATCTGTCAGGAATAAGGAGAAATCCCTCCAGATCTTGTTTTGGACAGGAGGCTGCGTTTACCACCTGTCTGTACATATGTCTATAGGGACATTTGGGACCAGCTCAGTGTGACCTCTGTGTTCATTTAGATTTATTTTAACAGGCAATATGTTATGTTAAAACAAAACTGTCCCTGTGGCATCAGCCATCAAAGAGAGTATCTGCAGCATAAAGAGCAGGCCTTCATGGGGGAAAACACACAGTTCTTTTCAAAGTTGTCAATATTCTTCAGTTTTTATTCAAATCATAGCTGGACTTTTCTCTGGGTAAAAGTTGGGCACAAGTGGAAAGGGCATGTTCAYTGGAAGGATTAAATTAGGATTTGGATGTGAAGTTAATGAAGACTGACATAGGAAAAAAAAAAACCACGAACTACTATATTCAGGTAATTTCTGGTAGAAAAGAGAGAAATCTCCTGGTTTTAAGATATGGAAGTTAAAATGTAGGACACTTCCTATGAAAAAAAGAAGTTTGATAAGGTTTTGGTGACAGTTCAACTAGAATTGTAGGACATTTTGGCTCTCCTTTCTGTAAGCCTCCAAAAGGTTTCCAGGCACATTTTTTATCAGWATGATAATAAGAATTACAGTGTCAMRCTAAAGTAAAAGATTTATAGTTCAACCACACACAGCTTTCGTGTTCAGGGTACTTTTATGAGCTGATATCAAACACATAATAATGAAATAATTTCCTATTAAAATTATAATAAAGTGGTACACAATGTCATTGTAATTATGAAGATATTCTTAAAATTTTCACTACTCTATTTATTTCAGTATTAATTCTAATACTGATAATGTTATTTTAAATGCCAGTACCAGTAAGTATTTTGCAATTAATATACAAAGAAATGTGATCAGACTTGTTATATCAATATCATAAATATGGATAGCACCAGGAACATGAAAATAGTGTTTAAATTGAAACATATTTGTATTTAACAGATCATGTGAAATGCCTTGAGCATGAGTAAGTGCAGTTTCCATGGAGTAATTTAGCTTTGATATTTTCCTTTTTTAAACACAAACAAAAACCCCAGAAAAAGTAAGAAAATTACAATTCTGCGTCACTTGCCACCAATTACTGAAGTATTGATGATAATTCCATTTCATAAAACAGTTTGTCTTTTTATTAGAAAATTTCGAAAACCATGGTCCATTTTTAATATGTACATTTTTAGTTTTCCACCTGGAAACATTTTACTTCAGAAATGGCCTATCTTTACTTTTAACTCCCTGCAAAAGGGGAAAAGTAAAAATGGTTCATATCAGATGYAAAAATTTTAACCATAATGACATTGCAGAAAAAGAGGATTGAAATATTCGTTCAATACAAACAAAAAGGGAAAAAAATCCCTCAATGTTCTGAAAGTTTAATTAATTACTCTGTTAAGAYAGAAAATTATAAAAGTTCCACAGTATCTGTTAGCCCATCTAAAACTGAGCTGTGAAAGTATCAGTACTAGGGAGCTTTTTCCCTAATGTSAAACCTAAAACATCTTGACAGCAATTGAAGCCTGTGATTTCTTCTCCTGCACAAAAGTCGTTGCAGAAAAAGGTTGGGGTTTTTTTATCTAGTTTTTATATGTTTCGAGCTTACTTTTGGCTGCTCAGAATTAAACACCACCAGCAGGATGGACTGATATTTCTCTTTCTGTTGAAAATGAAATCTTTCCTGTTGTCTGAGAACAGAGCCAGCTTCACACTGCATGAAACCTCCCAAATGATGAAGATAGCGGGGCTGATGCTGCTTTGTCTTYTCCTGTTGCTTCTGCTAGGAGAACTAAGAGCAAGAAAGGAACAGGAAAAAACTGACTAGAAGAGTAACCTCATGAGGAGAAAATGGTCTTTGGACATTTGTCACTCAGTTGTTACTAAAAATGTACATGCTAAAGCATGTATGGTCTCTATTTCTGCAAATCTCATTTGTATAAGCCTGAACCCTGCATCAGACTTGTGTAATCACACTGCAATGTAGGACATGGCCATCCTCCAGACCAGTAGTGTCAAAAAGCTGCAGTAATTGTCAGGTGTATGCAAATCTTAGTAGAGCACAAAACAACTAAACTGTTCCTTGTGCTGGTTGGCTTTTCTCTGTAGCATTATGTCTTACAGTACCCATTTTTTGTGGTTTTGGTGTTTTTTTTTTTTTTGTTTTTTTGTTTTTTTACAGCAAAGTACAAGAAGGATGGGGAACAGAAGCAATTTCTTCAGCCTCATTCAAGGGTTTTGGAACATGACTAGAGATTGCCTGAACCATTTGTCAGCTTTGATCTACTTCATATTTCTGTGAAGAATGAACAAACTGTCCCTGTGTGAACCCATTTACATCATATGGGTTTACTTACACATGTAGACAGGCACATACAAGCTGAATTATACGGGTGGAACTCACCAGAACAATGTTTTTTGTAATTATTAGATATTGTTTCTCATTCCTAGACCTCAACGAACTTTTAAAGTCATTGATTCAGACTTGTATCAACAACAGAGCTGCAAATAATTGCAAAAAAATTATATGCATAGGTTCATTTGGTATATACTCTCAAGATATTTGAAAAATGTTGCTTGCTACCCTTTGAAGTAGAAATCCTTTTTACTCTACCTATTTCTGTAGCCTTGTGATTCCAACTGACTATTTAAATATGAAAGCAAAGCTGTACTATTTTGGATCTGATAAAACAGTCACCACTCAGCCTTTGAGATCTCTTGTCACTTTAAAGTCTTCATTAACAGTGGAAGAGCAACTGCTTTGAAATATCTGCTTTAGTATCAGTTCCCTCTGAATTGTGCTGTGCTGGGCACAGTCCAGACAGATGGATCTACAGCCCATCAGTCCAGTAAATACTGATTTTCTGGAAAGTTGCTCAGTGTTCTCAGTAAATTTGAGAAGAAACTAGAAAATGCATTTTGATATATTAGACAGGTCATGGTGAAGTAGCATGTAGAAATAGCAGTCCTCAGAATCAGRAAAAGTAAGAAATTAGTTCTAGCTGTTCAGATTGAGGATAATGGGAAGTACTAGCACTCTGCAAATGGCCTAAACAAAACAAATTTGGAAAACATAAATAAAAAGGTTACCAAATGGCATTCCTAAATTACACTAATTCTGCAGCAGGAATGATTCAGCAGCAGGAATGATTCTGCAGCAACACATTTCAGCTCTACATTTAAAGTGTAGTGGCTTGGAGTACAGGACTTTAATCCTTCCATTGGTAGATGTCTCTGCTCATACATCAGCAGATGCCTGGACAGGACTTGTGTTGCAGGGAAATGACAGTCAAGAAAACAACATTTTTCAAACAAATACATTTATTTGTTTCAGAAGAAGATTCAAATCTTTAATCTGAGCTAAAAATTGCCTTTTACTTATTTATCAGAAAACTCTGTAAAAGTAAGGGAAATTAAAACAATGAAGACATCTCCATTGTATGCCTGATTTAAACCCAAGATTTCCACCAAAAGTTCTTTAAAATCTAATGGTTAATTGCTTAGCTGAGGTGCCCTTCACTCTGAAAAGCCTCTGAAGCTCTGTGAGCAGACCTCTCCATTCTCAGCACACCTTAAGCCCCCCAATACACAACATATGGCATAAAATACAGACTGCAAGACAGAAACAGCCTTTGCCAGGTGAGTACAGGATCTGTTTGAGTCAGCAGAGTTTTCTAGTTCCAAAACAAAGTCCCAGAGATAAGCTTAAATCATCATGGTTAATTATTTTGCCTGTGATGAGAAAGGTCTTTATCACTGCTGAAGTTATTCCACTTTAAATAAGCAATTAAATATTATCAAGCAATGAATCCAGACATTTTAAATCTCATGTGTGTTCCCTGCAGAGTGAGTTTTTGTGGAAATAGTTTAAAACTTGTCAGAGCTGAGCAGCACCWCCTGAAAACAAAACCGTGAGTATCTTAATGCTTACACAGCAGAGATGAGGGGAGCATTTCACTGCTTCCTCCCCACCGGCAGCACTGAGGGATGGGGAATGGGGGCTGTGGTCAGTTCATCACGTGTTCTCACTCCTTCCTCCCCAGAGAGGGGACTCCTCAAGCTCTTCCTCTGCTCCAGCACAGGGTCCCTCCTGGGGAGAGCCTTCCATGCACTGTCCCAGCATAGATCCCCCACCAAACCTGCTCCAGCCTGGGCTCCTGTCCCTGTGAATCCACGGGTCCTGCAGGACTCTGCTCCAGTGTGAGCTTTCCACAAGGTCACAGCTCCTGCTGAGCATCCCCTTGCTCTGGCATGGGCCTTCTCCACGGGCTGCAGGTGATCTCTGCATCCCCATGGATCTCCTTGTATTTGTCCCTAATATGTATTGTTTTAAAATAGGTAATGCAAGAAATCCAACCAAGCAGCTAATTTAAAATTTCATAGGGGATACGTATTGTCACCAATTGCAAAATGTTAGTCACCAAAAATTCAGACTGTTTCCTTCAGCAGGCCTGCTGGTGTGCCCAGAGCAGGATCCAACTGAGCTGGTTCTTGTGCATCTCCTTAATCTCACATTGTGCAATGCTAAAAGCCCCCTGCTGAAGATGTGCTCAGTTTGTCCACCTCCTTCAGAATAAACAATTTCATTTCCTCTCTCACAGCAGAGGAGAAAGAAAATCAACTAAAGGGAAACCTGACTACGTTAAAAACAARCCCCTACAAAATCTGAAAGATGAAGTAAGATAGAGAAAATGGAAAGCAGGGCCATGTCCTGTTCATCACTGTCTCCAAGCAGTTACTTTTAGAGTTCCATATTTGGGAAAGGTTATCAGAAATTGTAAGGGATGAACAGAGAGTGGGGAGCAACAAAACACAAACACGTAAACAAGGAAACAAGCAACCTTAACAGAGTAAGAGAGTCAGGTTTAGATTTTTATTGTCAAAAATTTTGGTCCATGGCTGCAATTTTTCAGTGATGATATATAAATTTTAGCCCAAGCCTTAAGTTTGGGCAAAATTCAGCTCATTAAGGTATCTATATTTTGCTTCTGAGGGAAAAATATTTCAACTAAAGTTGTATTCATTTACTGAAAAGTAATAATATTTTTAAAATACATATATAAGCAGTTTATMATTTAACTGTGCTTTCACAATAAGCTAGTCTTATAAAGTTTTCCACAAGAAAAATTATGCCTAACATAGTTCTCCTATCTCTTTGTAGTATATTTATACTAAATGAACAGCTCATCCATCAGAATGAAGTACTCAAATCCCTTGAAGACCATTGTGCTAATTCCATGCTATCATTTGATTAAAACTTGGTGCCYCCACTTTTCCCAAATAAGGATTTTTTTTTTCTTTTTACTACTTTAAGATGTATTCAGGGAATAATACTTAACAACCTGTCATTTTTTTCCCGGAGATCCAGCAGTATGAAATTAACTTACATAAAATGTTAAAAATTCATATTTTTATCAGCACATAAAGAAATGGAAAAAGAGTTTCTAAATGAAGCAGCAGAGACTGGTAAAGTCCCATAACTTTAAACATATTATAGATTAATTTAAACTCTTTAACAACGCACACTATTTTCTTTGGTAGTCCCCAAATGCACTCTCAGGAGGYACAGTAGAACTTTTATTTATTTCAAACCTGTCATGGCATACACATAGAGATTGGATACTAGGAACAACTGGTACCAGCAGCCAATATAGCAGTCAATAGAATAGAATCAATTGGTATTTGTTTTAAAGAAAAAAATTTTATATTGTGTTTCACATCTGCAGGAGAGGGGTAGAAATTAAGTGGCATTAAGATTTATGGGTAGATAAGAGGCCAAGATAAATAAATGTACTGAATCAAAACCTTCTGATATACTCATTAAGCAGGTTTTGGTAACAATTTTAATTTTCWTTGAAGCATATTAATTTCAACAAGGCTTCTTTTAGAAAGCTTCCTCTTTACAGAATGGATGGCTGCTTGGGGTGACAGCAGCCCAAGTCCAGTGTCCACAGGATGAAATCAGAATCTGATCCTCCCATGTCCCATGGGGCTGCACTGCCTACAGCAATACTGACTATTCTAACAAGAGGGTAGAGGACTTCTGCCTTAAAATAAAAATTAAAACTTTACCATAACAAGACCATTGATGCTGACATAAAATGAAAGCAAATTGAAAAAAGTCTTAACCTTTTGCACTGGGCCTGGCTGGAATGGARTTAACTTTCTTCACAGYAGCTGATATTGTGCCATGCTCTGGATTTGTGACTGAACAGCACTGATCATACACAGGAGCTTTGGCCACTGCTGAGCAGGGCTTGCACAGCACCARCYCCTTCTGGTTTTCACTCTGCCTCTCTACTGGGGCCAGGCAGGAGACTGTCGACCTGAGCTGCCCAAAGGCATATTCCATATTCATGGATTAAGCTGTCTAATCCTGACCCACAAATTTTGTCCCTTTTGCTCTTCCTCTGCCCTCCTGCATCCCACAGGGAATGATGGAGCAGCTCTGTAGGTGCTTTGTGGCTGGCTGGGGTCAGCCCAACACACTTCGTTTCTAACTAAGTTCACTGCWCAGCTGAGACAGTGATTAAATTCCAAATCTATCAACTGATTAAAGAAGAAGACAGAATTTTATCACTGAGGCAGAAAAGTGTTCAGTTTGATTCGTCAATGCTCTGTCCCAGGCTTCCTCTATGGCACAGGACAACCTGAATTTCTACTGTCCTTGGACAATTCACTCAATTTCCACCAGAAAATAGAAGTTTTCTATTTTTACCAAAATTAATTTAACGGCAGCAGCAACAGCACTAAGCCATGTATTGSTTTTGTCTTGCTCTAGAACTGTTTTCCCTTTTGTTGGTGATCAAATTAATCAGTAAGAGGTTGTCTAAACAGCCTGTGGTTTTACTTTGTAGCAGATCCCATGGAGATCAAAAAAGATTGTGTTAATTTGATTATGTGTGCTTGAGAGGACCAACACCWACTGCAAAATTTCCCGTGTTCTCTTGCTGGAAACACAACAGCCAARCAGCCTCAGCTTCAGCTCTGCAACTGTGTTTTCTCTTTCGAGGCTATTTGTTCTTTAGTTGGTGATTGCACACACAGAGCTGACATGAAAGAGGTTTTTGAATACAAGAACTAATRCGAACGTCAGACTGTCCCCAAAAGTAATTTTTAGAGAGACAGGTAATAAAGCAGACTTGTGTAGTTCATTAGCTACACCTARCCTGACTGAATACATCACTGTCAAYTCTGGTAACCTTGGACACAGACGACAGTGTCACACTAACCAAGATTAATGAAACTACTGAATGTTAAATATAAAATAAGACCAGAGTTTCCAAAGCTAAAACTTTTTATTGCTGAGGTGTTAAAATGCTAATGGTTTATTTTTATGCAAGTAGYTCATATGAAGCATGGGAGATTTGATAGACACTTTGAACAATTGCAGTAATAAGTCAGCAGCATGAACAGTCTCTGGCATACAAGGCTCTGGAGGAGGTGTCATGTGACTATTTGATGCTGTTACTGTCTTTGACCTTATTTTTTTTTAATTCTAATTCTAAACTGAGAATTCTGTTCTAATTTTCTATGCAGCCTCCTTTTCCTTGCCTAGAAATTAGGACTTTTAAAATAACAACTGTTGTCAGTTCTTTACTTCCATCAGTTTTCTTTACCTTTTTCTTATATTTTCTGGTTGACAGACATAGTCTGATAAATCAAAAAATTCAATAACATCTCTTAATTGCTAACAGTTTTCTCTTATTGTKTATTTTGATGAGAAGTGTTTTTCACTCCATTCCAGAAGGTCTTCTGAAAACCAGAAAGRAATTACAATATTGGATGACACATTTTATTTACATAAAATATCAGCATCTTTATAAAAACTAGAGCTTTTAGACCTCTTATTGATATGGTTTGGATAAACACCACCACAAAAATGCAAAATATAATTAAGTAATTTATAAATTGAATGTGAGAATAAGTAGATAAAAACAAGAGCTGAAAACCACAGCATGTTTACTTTGCTCATCCTGGAAACCATTAACTCTGATTCCTTAATCTGACTTTATTTTAACACATGAACTGGTGAGAGAGAAAGGAAAATAATTCATAGAAAGGAAAATAATTCATAGCAGCTAAAAAGTCAAAACCAAGTCATATTTACCTGTCATCAGGCAGCTTAGCAGTTAAGAAAGCACAACACAGCACTGAAGGGACCTTCTGGGCCATCAAGGGCAATGAGTGCTATTACATGGTTCCTGCCACAAAATTATGAAGTTTTATGTTTTGTTTTTAGTGCCTAGTTGCCTCTACCCCACTGCTTCAATGGCCATATGTCAAATCCATGCAGGAAACTTGTCTGTTTGCTTTGCCATGAGTTCCTGCACTGTGGGATTCATGGAAGGGAAGCACTGATGCACTGAGTGCCTGGATAGGGATTGTCCAAATCCAGGACATCTCCTCTCGACTGTGTGGCATCTTGTGATGTGTTCTGTTTTGTGCTTCCTAACAAGTGGTGGTTTGCTGTCACTCATTGTCAGTGAAAGAGGAACAGCTGAGGAAMAACAGACTTTTGTTAAAGCAGCATTAAAAATCAGAATTACTATGAAAGAAGACCTTGTGGTAAAAAAAGCTGATCCCTTTGTTCAACAAYGTAAAATTATATTATCATTTTAAATACTGTATCAATATTATAACTATTCTAATCACTATTACAGATTGTTGCATTTTATTTTATATTAAGATAATTTTATCATCTTATTTTGTTTTTAAAATGGTTTCCTTACCAAACTTATAGAAGGGCTCAACAGAAAATCTTAAGCTGAAATACTTTACGAACACCTTAATCTTCAATTATTTTTAAATGGGTCCTAAAAAAAAGAAGGCATGGTTGGTTTTCTTACAACTAATGTAATTTACAGTGTTGCCTTCATGAACTCTGCACACTGAAAAATTGGACAATCTTTGAAGTCCCCAAATCCTACAATTTTCATGGTAAAACATTGCCAATGTTTTTCAGTATTTCCTTATGATTATTGACAAAAATTACTCATGTTCCTGTAGTTCTCCATCTACTTGAGCATGAGCATGAAGTTCCTATGGCCCTAAAGCAAAATTACAAAAGGAGGGTATTATAAACTTTCTTTTAACAAGGAGTCTGAAAAAATGAACTGTCACAACCTCAAAAACAGTGAAAAATAAAGCTAAAATATCTATCAAAACTACTGTAATCTTTCATCATCTTTGCACCACCTATTAGCAACTCTGTTTTCCTATTAAAATTATAGGTGTAGATTTTCCTTTGTCCTCCTTGCACTTCCCATGTATTTAATTTTTTTCTATTTTTTTTTTTTTTTTTTTTTTTTTTTTTTTTTTTTTTTTTTTTTTTTTTTTTAATGAGGATGTGAAAATAGGGCAAGGAGGACCCAGTAACCGACCAGACCAGAGGAAGGCACGTGAGCATTTTTAACCCATCTGCTCAGGCCAAACCTATTTGGGACTGCTGTCAGGGAAACGGAACAGAGAATAGTTACATCTCCCTAAATTTCACAAAGTGAAGCCCTTCGTGGTGGAGAATGGCTCCAGACAGCTTAGACAAGACCAAAAAYGCAGCTTAACAGGTGAGATGAGAAAAGCAGCTCTCAATACATAAAACTTCGTATAAAGAACAGCAAGCAAAGACTGGACAGGGAAACTATTGACATTACCCCAGACCTCTCTGTATGGCCAGACATTACCCCAGCAAGCTGAGACCTCCCACCCTTTGCTGACACTGCTTCACTGGCTTGCTGCAGTGAAGACTTCAAAAGAGATGATCAAAAAATGAGCTGAGCTTGGAGGAACTGTGAAAACAAAAAGGCAGCAGAGCAGCRCAAGGCAGCAGAACAGCATTGTGATGAGAAGATATGTGATATCATGGGGATTAATTAAAAAAAATTAAAGAATATTTTAAATTATTAACATAAAAATAAAATTCTTATTCTGTCCCCTCTCTCCGTGTAGTATAAGCAGAAAATAGAATGGGGTGACTGCAATCACTGCAGTGTTAAACACATGGAAACAATTGAAAAATATTGTGAATAACGTTAAAGAAGAGCTGCCATCAGAGATTTGATAGCAGTTTCTGTGCACAGGAGACAAACGTTGAAAATGTAACCAGGTCAAAATAAATTTACAGCCCCTCTGTATCAAATATCAACTCCTAAAAGTTTAAAACAAGCTTATGAATTTCATGCTATTCAAAAATAYTATTTTTCAAACTTCCATCACCTTGAATTCACTTTTTTTCTTCGTTAAAAGTTTTAGAGGAAACAAATCTTTCAAGGAAGAGCTGATAAAACAGGCAAATCATAAAAAATGAATTATGTTAAACAAAAATCTAAATAAGGTAACCCAAAGGTGCTAAGCAGTATATGGACAGTAATCCTCCATTTACATTTCGCTTCTGTATTTTTTGTTGCTTATACTGGGAGTGAGAAAGTTTTTTCTCACATAGACAACAACCTTTACCCATATGATCACAAGTCTAAGATTAATTTATTTGATTCCCTTACTCAAGACAACCTCTCCTTGCCAGGCTGCAGGACAGAGCAATTGTCTCATCTGGAACCTCCACCTCCAAACTTGAGTATTTCTGTTAATTGATGTGTTTGACTTGCACTGTGCTACCAGCAGCAACCACCTCTGAGTCGTTTTCTAACACTACAGAACGCCTGCCACTGTGAAAAGCAAATCAACAAAGTAAAAATAAAAAAAATTTAAAAATAAAAGTGTTAAGAAGTTACTCGTCTGTCACTTGCAATTAGACACGAGATCAACAAAATCCAGAGCTATCTGTCCTTTGCACTAGCTCTAGTTAAAATTAGGCTTCCCAAACCATCTCACTTGCAGCAAGAACAGAGAAAGCTACTTTTGATGGACTAGAAATACTAGAAGCAAAAAAGACTGTTAACAAGCAGTGTTAATAGCAGCATTTTGCAAAGGAAGAACAGAATGCTTATTTTGTGGGTGTTGATGGTCTGTGTGCAYTGCTCCCTCTAGTGTAAAAGATAAAATATCACAACAAGCATTGCTCAAAGGTTGGTAACAAACTTTTTAAAAAGCCTATTATTCTCTAGCAATCCTTCCCCCCTAAACATTTATAACGTAATTGCTCATATTCTGATACAAGAAAAGACATTTTCACATTGTTTCAACCGATGGTGTGTGTCTCTCACACTTCTATTAACAGGAAATTATCACACCAGAACTGAGAAGTGAATATGTAAACTTACACCATGTATTTACAAATGTAACATTCCCCAAGCAGTTGGCAAGACTGAACATGGTATTATTTATTTTCTCTCCACTAGAATCCTAATTTCCACTCYAAGTTGTTATTATTACCATCATAGAAGAACCTAGTCTAGAATGGAGTGAAACACATTCTGATATGCATACRTTCATCTGACTACAGTATCTGGTTGGGCTCTAGAATTTGAAAATAAAACAGCTTTGGAGCTAAGATTCTCTCTCCTAAGTAGGTAAGAGAATTAAGAAAGGATTAAGAAATCCCTTAAAAATACCCAAGTCACATCAAAGTATGACAAGTCTGAGAAATTATTTTAGACTTTTACCCCATCTCAAGAACAGCTGAATGATACTGGACTTGGTCACAAGAGAGTACRGGAACAGCAGCAGCCACTGCTGCAACCTCCTCTTACAGGATCTGGGAAGTATTTCTGGGGCAGTTTCCATCACATATTCAGAACCAAAATAAACTAGCCTTTCATGCCAGCTTCATCAAAAGAAAATGCATTGTGCTTTGTCAGGATACTTAATAGGCTTCCTTTAATCAGTAGTTCTCCAGCTGAAAATTCCCTTAAGTGCATACAGTCCTCTGTAAGATGAAGGCAGCACATTTTCCTACTCTGAGAACTGATGAAAGCATCTCTGAACAGAAAAGCTGTAAAATAAGGCTTGGAAGTCTGGGCAGAATTAAAACCAAAGCTTTCACTGGAGATTAAAAAAAAATCCGAAATAATTAAATTAATGCACTGCTTTTGTTTACAAAATATCAGCTCATTTCCTCCTCCCCCCCTCCTATGTTGCTAGTGAGAGAAACAACTGAGAATGCAGGAAGCCTTCTAATGAATCATCCTGCAATTGTATATATACTTCTCTTTTTAATGGCACTTYRTATTTCACAGGTATCAAGATTCTTATCATGCAAGTACTRTCGCCTTCCAACTTCTGTTGTGACTGCATTTCAGTTTTCCAAGGTCCAAAACAGAAAAAAAGCCCATTTCCCTGTGCACCAAAATGAGGCTGTGAATCATTATCTAGATTTACACACACAAAATCTGAGCATATTTTGTGGAACCAGCCTGAAATAAAATCTGATGCAGGGTATTCTTTTTTGAAAGCCTTTAACAAAGAGTCCTAACCAATGACAMGTGGTTCAACTGTGCCAACAATGCCCAAATTGAGCTCCATTGCCTTTCAAAAAGAGCATGGTTATATGGCAGATCCTTGAAGTTATTACACAGTTTAATGCAAACAACTAGATTTTCACTTTRCTTTTCTAACTGATATGGCTGTTGTGGCCATGAGAGCAGCACACTTCAATGCTGATCCTTCCAGAGTAGCTGCCATTCTCCCTAAAGCTGTCTTTGCTGCCAAGACCGAGAAAACTATTTGCCTGATCATTTGTGAAATTTATCCAACTCATCCCTAATTACCAGAGTCCATCAMAGGCAACTGGACTCAGCTAACTGGAATAGCTCCTGTGCAAAGGGCTCAGTAAGAACAATGCCAGGTGCCACAGGAGAACAATAAACCAGCTTCTTGGCCTAGTGCCTCTGGAACAGCTCAGTGATGGAGTAAGAAATGGGGCACTGCAGCAAAATCTCAGGGGCTAAATTCAGGACAAAATTTACAGTTGAGAAAGAAATTTTATTTCAAGCTTCTATGGGGGTATTACAAACAATAGAGAATAAAAACATTAAAAACTATTTAAAAAGTAATTGTCCCTTTAAAATAAAGATTCAAGCAGGTTTAACAATGAAGTATGCTATTCAATGAAGTTTAAAAAAAAAGATTTAAAAAGTATTGGTTTTGCTGTATTTGCTAATCCTTTATAAAAAAGCTGGGCATAAATACTTCGTGCATTCATATGCATTATTTGGTGTTTCATATATAACTTGGTACAGTATTTACGATATCACTGCAAAAGAGTTCAAACACAGTGCATTTATAAATAATGGAGCCATTATAAATCACATTGCAAACATACCTTGCCATTTTCATTGTTACAAATTCRGTATCTCAGTGAAGGTAGGAATAAAGTAGCTACAACAATCAATATCTTGACTTTATTTTTTTTTCTTTTTAATATAAAAATGCAGTTCTGGAAACCCACCCTCCTTCTTACCCCTGCCCAAACATAATGCTTTACTTCTTAAAAATAAAAATAAAGTACTAATTCTATATACATCACATGTACCATACAAAAATGTATCCAAAGTTTCTATTGCTACCAAAGTGTTCTAAATTAAAAGTTACATAAATCCCCTCATTGGAAACAAAAGATTACAAGTTACCAAAAAACCGAATTACACACAAACCATCGAGTTTTTTTTATACAATTTCCAATACATTTTTTTCCCAAAGCAAGTTGTCTTCTCATGTGCCTGTATAAAAATGCATATCAATATATTTGTCAATTTTAYTTTTCATTATAAAGCAAATTAATACATTTTCTACAATAAATAAAACACAGGGAGGCACACTTATCAACAAAATTAAACCAATGGGAGATAAATGGGATATGGTTTTGAAAGAAACAATGTGCTTGCAGGCTTTAAGCCAGGTTTGTTTAAAACAAAAACAACCTTAAGTYATTTTGGGCAACAATGGAGTGTTTTTGGTGATTTGCAAGTGATGTACATAGTATAATTTTTATTGATGTCTTTCTCACAAAGTACCCTCCAAAATAATGCAATTTCCTTTCTTAAAATACATATTTGTAATTGTAAATTTACATCAATCTTAAATATGTGGTACTTTGTGCAAAGAGCAACAATTTACACAAACATTCAGAAGTCTTTTTCAGAAGCTACAGACCAAGGAAGAAATGATACAAGCAGCACCATACTGTATATGATTTAGGCAAACATATATTTGATGCCATTTTGATATTAAGCTTTAAGATCCACTAAACACCTTAAGCTGGAAGATGGTGCTTAGGTAACTTAAACTCAAGAAAGAAGAAAAAAAAAGTAAAAAGCATGGAAAGAAACAAAAACCAACTCCCTCCCCAGCAAAATTATAAAAGGAATTAAGGAGCTACTTCTAAAATCAGAATAAGTTAAGTGTTGAATATACATTTATGTACAATTATGAACACTATGAACAAGACATTTTAACAGGTTTAGTGGAAAATCCTCCAATCTACAACACAATAAAATAATTAATCAATATGGCAATGGTGATTTAGAAGAATTGCTCTACTATTTCAAGTTTGCAGAACTCAGCCACTGAATCAACAATTAAGGGGTTGTATCTTCAATACATTCTTTTAGAGAAAGAGGTTCATTAGTAGAGTTCAAGTCTCTGGTATTTTTCATGCCTTGCTAGAGAATCTCTGTTAGTCAATATCACTGAAGTCACTGACTGGTTCTCCATGGACTCGACTCAGGTGATTCATAGCACGATCAAAAGCAATTCTTACTGCTTTTCGTATGCTTGAGTTACGTCCTTCCATCATTTTTAACTTGTCTATGGTCTCATCTATCCCAAGGGGAACCATTTTGGATTTGGGAAGCCACTGCCTGTAAGAATAGGGTGAAAAATAAATCTGTTAAGTAGAGAATAAAATCAAGAAGTTTGTCCAGAAAYGTCAGGGCTCCTATCCCATATTTCTCATATCTCAGAACAGCTTTCCCATCTTAAACAAAACACCTTTTACAACAGGCTTACTTCCCTCAAATATTTAAAGAACATAAAATATTTAGACAATCTCATCTACGAAATAGAAAATACATTCAAATTCAATGATATGTCTCYTAATACTTAGAGATTAAGTATCAACAGAAAAGAATTAGCCTGAAATACTGMTGCAGTGGAAGAATAGGCAGCAGCAACTAACAATGGACCTGGCTTGTCATTCACCTGACACAATATTGCTTCTCTGCATTCTCCACTATTACAATGAGTTTTTATATGATGCATTTTTGCCTTACACTTAAGGCATCTTGATTTGTTTTTTATGGGGAAAGCTAAACTGGCAAGGAAATTCTGCTTAGTGTGCTTTTACCCCGCAGTATGAAATCCCACTAGCTCCAAATTCAGGGTACTTTACTGTTTTAAGCTCCATAGATACCTTCAAATTCAAGSCACACAGGAGTGATGATGGAAAAAGCTCTACATTCCATTATTCCAGTTAAAGGAAAWGCATTCTAAGKATTTACTTTAAAAGCATAAATYAAATTTATTTAATTTTAATAAATGTTGATTGTAATCCTGTTTTCTACAGACATTAAGGAAAACAAAAATTAGGTAAATTAATGAATATCTATTAAGGTATGTTACTGTAGTCTGCAATCCCAATCCTACAAAAGGCAGAAGGCCTCCTTCTGTTTAAAAACATTAGTTTGGGAGGCCATTTGGAGCCAATCCAATAGGAAATCAGAAAAGTCAAGTCTGAAAAAGTTTTGTTTTGCAAAGTACAATTGGTTACTGAAATATTTTAATTTTCTTAAAGCAGTCTAAACTACAGCCCCATTGTACTGAGCACACACACTGAAAATGTGAAGTGTCAGTACAAGGACACAGACAACTGMATGGTAACAGCATGAAAAGCAACAGTCTAATCATTATGAGTTTAAATACAGATGAGAGGAAGCTTGAAGAAGATGTTTTTAAAAGAAAGCTTTCCAAGTCCTCCAGATGTAAGCAGTGAGGAATAAGAAACAAATACAAAAATCCATAGGTGACAGACACTGGTATCACAGACTGAAGGTGACACACACCCTGCAAATGAATGAAAATCACTGACAGAGGTTCAAGACTAAAAGAGACACAACAGAGGCATAATTATGAGTGCCAAAATAATCTCAATAAAAGAATCATTACCAAAACAAGTTGGTGGGGTCAGGGTGGAGGGGAGGAAAGGGCTGGAAAAAGTATTGAGTCTTTTCCTGTTCACCTATGCAGAGTATCCATCAGAGAAAACTTTGCACAGTGTTTGCAAGATTTAGGACCACCTGCACATAGACTAATCAGAAAAGTTTAAGCTGAAGAGGACTCTGCAGATCAAGAAGCACTCACRGGAATTATTAAGAAAGTGGCCACGGAGAACATGCATTACACTTGTGATACCAKTAAGAGAAATAAATAAGAAACAGAATGCTGAGTAAGTTTAAATGCAGATGCTCTCTGCAAACAAAGGCAATAGAATGCACGATCTTATGGTATCTATGCAACTGAATATAGATAAWTATAAAGAAGCACCAATTGATTAACGAAATAATTAAGAACAGAGAAATTATGCCAAAATATCTAAGGGACAGAAAAGCAAACATCAGTTACAAATTTCATGCAGGAACTTATTTAAGTGATAGTGTACTGGCACAGAGAGTCAGAATGGCAGCAACACTAGACATCACTAGGTATCAGCCATCTAAAGAGGAAACTGGTTCTAAAAGTAAGCAAATTCAAGAGAAAAACTGAGATATGGACAGATTTACAGTTAGCTTGACCTGTATTGAAACCAGGAGAGGAGAGGGATACACGGAACACAGGAAAGGAAGATATATGTTGAATGAAACATAGATGAGAAGCTTCCATGTCTAGGAAAAAACCCACCAAAACCCAAAACACGCTARAGAACACAAAAAACCCTAGTGTACCTCCCCCTACTCTCCCAAAAAAACCTCAACAACCCTAAAACCAAAGACAATGGGGGAGGGAAATGAATGYTTTGTTGTGAGAACTATCCCCCTTCAGGCTCTACACAGCATATTGCTGATACCAAAATACAAGAAAAAAAGGGAGGTTTCATGAAAAAAAAAGATTTAGAAAAGGTTAAGAACTTCAAACGAAAGTGTTAATAAAGCATTCAAATAAAGGGAGGTTAAAAATTCAAAGAAAATGCAATTGAGCAGACTGGGGGTGTGTACAAAGTGTTGTACTTCAGAAAGCAATGATGAAGGATGACAGAGATAAATGTTATACTAGTACTTTAAAAAAACTGTGAAGCAATGAAGCAATTTTATCAGGTCAATACATTTTATCAGGTAAATAAATGAATTTATTTTTTGTAAATAAAAAAGACTGTTTAATGTTTAATGACTTATATTATTTTCTTCCAAACTGACCATTAAAAAATACCAATCAGTATGATACATGCCTTGGATCAAAACCAGACTCAAATATGAAATTTTAATCTTACGGTTYATATCTCCATAGGAATGATATCCATGGAAAATAATGTTTCAATTTTCCTGTAGACCAAAGGTACAGGTTCTTAAATTTTAAATCAATGCATCAAACAATACATTTCAATAACATACCAACTTCTTTTGTTGTCAAAAAATAGTACTAAGAATAGTTTCTCATCTGATTTGGTCTGCATTTGTTCACCAATTTTCAGTACATCTAGAGGTGGCACTGGAATAGTAACACCATTGTGATGGCCAGCAACACGAGGCATCTTAGGGTCAATAATCTGCAAGAGASAAGAAAGGACAGTTTGTCATATTTAAAATAACTTGTAATACCTTCTTAAAATAAATTATGTCAAGTTAACAAGAAAATAATAATAAATTAAACCACCACTGGATATAAACTGACTTTGTGTTACACACAACTTTTGGACATAAGCTGAACAGGTATAGCAGAGACCTTGTGGCAGATTTGACTGAAAAYATTGAAAAAAAGTATTTTTCACCCATATCAGTTTTTCTTAAAAGTCCCATCTGAATTCACTTAGTAMAACTTTGAGACTGACAAGCAAGTTTCAGAATGAAAAAGTCAGACCAGGATTTCCAAAAGCTGTAACTGGCCTCAAATTTTGGGGTTTGAAATTCATATACCATAATGAAACAACCTATGTTAAGGAGTAAGCATTTCTGTAAAATACATGATCCATACTCAAACTCTGGAGTAAAAATATAAAAAAAACCCCAAAGCTATCACTTTCAAATATCAATTCAAAGACACAATCTTCAGCAAAACATGCAGTTAAACTCACAAATTCTTTCTGAACAAAACTTGAGGGAGAGAGGGAATATGCTAGTAACATTACTTTTTTAGGCAAACCACAGCATTATGAAGTGCTCAGCTTCCACCCAGAAAAGAGTTTTTACTCCATGCCTGTTCATCCCATCTCCTAGTCTACAAACTCCTGTTGTTTTTCTAGCATCCACACTGGCACCAATCTTAATCCACAGTAAACTGACTTTGGGATCTAAATGAACAGAAAGCTAATACTGTGGGGACCTTGTTGAAATCAGAAGAATTTTTTTCTCTTGACAGAGATTTAACTTCTCAATCAACTTATCCCATTCTCAGAAACACCAGGGTTGACATAAATGAGAATGCATAAAAAGAACCCTTTGGTCTTTATCAGCTTAAATCTGGTGTTAACACCTTTCCAGAGACAATCAAATTTTCAGCACCTGACCAAAGGGCTTTGAGCCACCCGATGAGTGCTCGGAATGTCACCTCCAGAGGTTTTAACCTGACTCAAAGGAAACAGGAAATGTGTGATTAGATTTCCTGTTGTCCTCAGTCAAGATTGTCCAGAAACATGTATAAATCAAGCCAGTGCATGAACTGCTTGCATAACAGTATCCACCAAAGGCTGGAAGTCAAA
This sequence comes from Malurus melanocephalus, assembly GCF_030028575.1. Lineage (NCBI taxonomy): Eukaryota > Metazoa > Chordata > Aves > Passeriformes > Maluridae > Malurus > Malurus melanocephalus. The sequence goes on along the minus strand of NW_026623243.1, from coordinate 4,889,357 downwards.
CACCTTATCAACATTTTCTCTGCAAGCTTTGATGTAAGTAGAACTGTGTCTGTTTCTCCTATATTAACACACACATAAATATCTCCTATATTAACAACAGCTTTAAGTTTCCAGTACATCATTCACAATTGGCTGAAATCAGTCAATTTATTCCAASTACCAGGTTTTTTATTTTTCTAATGAGCTGCAGAATCAAGAGTATCTTTACACTCATTTTGCAGCAGAAATACTACATAATGCAGAAACAAAGACTACTAGAGAAGTGTGCTGGTTTTAGCTGGGACAGAGGACTTTTCTTCACAGGAGGTGGTATGCAGGTATGTTTTGGATTTGTGCTGAAAACTGCATTGAAAATATAGAGATGCTTTTGTTAATGCTGAGAAGTGCTCAGACAGAGTCAAGGCTTTTTCTRCTTCTCATACTGCCCCACCAGTGAGGAGGCTGAGGGTGCACAAGGWGCTGGGWGGGGACACAACCAGGGCAGCTGACCCCAACTGACCAAAGGGATATTCAATTCCATATGGCATCATGCTCAGCATATGGAGCTGGGGAAAGAAGGAAGAAGGTGGGGACATTCAGTGTGATKGTRTTTGTCTTCCCAAGCCAGATGTGATGGAGTCCTGTGTTCCTGGGGATGGCTGAATACCTGCCTGCCCACAGGAACTGGTGAATSAATTCCTTGTTTTGCTTTACTTGTGTGCACACCTTTTGCTTTCCCTATTAAACTGTCTTTATCTCAACCCACAAGTTTTGTCACTTGCACTGCTCCGACTCTCTCCCATCCCAGGGGGAGTGTGTGTGCGGCTGCAGGAGGCTTCGCTGCTCTCTGGGGTTAAACCATGACACAGGAGTACTGCACGTTTCAAAGGATGGGCAGGGTAGCAGAGATTATTGACCTAAAATCTGATATTGCTGTAACTTTACAAACTCAATGCATGAAATTACCAGTTACCTTAAGTTTGTGCATGGTGTTTTCAGACCAGAAACAGTATCACTACTGTACTTCTGGGAAGCTGGGTACTTACCAGAGCTGGGTAAGAAGGATATCCACTGCATTTGGCCCATACTACTTTTARAGGCTCAAGAACAGATGTTGCAGCATCAGTTGAAATCCACATACTGCTATGCCCAACTTCTAAGAAGAAAGAAAAGTAAAATTAAAATGTTCCATAACGAAACCTCAGGCAAGTTTTCTGCTGTTATTTGTTTCCTAACCATTAGGTCATGATCCTCAGAATCCAAACAGTAATACTAACTTTCACTAATATACCAATAAAAAACAGGCTGTGTTCATAAAAGCTCTTTACATGATACTAGTACTTTATTCAAAACCTACAGATAAAGAACAAGGGTTTTAACATGTCTAGAAACAGCGTATCTTAGAACACTATAGTTCTTAGGAAGAATTCCAATAATCCTTTCCCTTTGAAAAAGCCCAGAAGAAAACATAAAATCATGGCACTTCAAATAACAGTTCTTTTTACAACTGTGATGCCAATCCCATCAAGGATTTTGAGGATGCAAGTTGCATGGTATATGTTTCCAAGTGTTGGATACCTAGGTACCCATATAGAGATCAGCACCTGATAACTTAACAGTACTTGTCTGGTACATCTTTCTGTTCTTATGCCTGAATTCTATCCTGCATTTTGATTTCTATTTATTTTTAACAAGTTCTCTTGGYCTCTCTGTCCTGCCCTTTCATGCAGTCAACTGCAAAACCATCACTAGGCAGCAGCACTGGTGTTTAATTTCTTCACAAAAAGCAGGGTAATAAACAACTGAGTTTATTTTACTGTGTACTTCTACCACAATCCTTAATTTTCTTCTCTGTTGCTCACCAACAGATTGAAGCCTGAGACAGGTTTAAGTCTTTTAGTCAACCAAAACCACAACTGGCCCCTTAGATACAGTCCAGAGACTGGTCAGAAGACAGTGAGTTATAGCCTCACAATGGAACTGGGAGCTGTGATCAAATGGGAAAAGGTTATCCAAGTTCATATGCTGTAAAGGTGAGGCAACACTACTTGCATGGAGAAACGTGATACCAACTGTTCAGGGGCTGCAGCTGCACTTTCTCTCAGCAGTAAGGCAATACTTRATAGAAGTAGCTCTCTACTTGCCAAAATACAACTTAACTCCTCAATTCTTCTCAATCTGCTCCCATTTCAAATGGGCATTGCTTATTTACAGTGAAAGGTGGCRTGCAGATATATATTCTAAATGAACGTTCCAAAAATGGACTAAGGAAAAGAAAGTGGTTTAAGACTTTTAGAAGTAGAAATAGCAAGAAAAGGATGTTAAAGTAATCACATAAAAAAMTTAGTTCAATCATTCTGCATAGTAAGTTCTATTTCTCTGCTCTGCTAGGAACAGTCTGTCAAGTATTCACATGCCAGTTAGAGCCATGAGGGTTTCAGTTAAAGCATCCTTCATTCAGATTGTTTCAAAAAATATGTATGTAGAACTGTATCTGATACAGTACAAGTCCTCTTCTTCAGGGCAGCTAACAAGAAAGAAACSTACACTATTCTCAGCTGCAAAGAAAATGGTATTTTAATGGTGAATAGAAAATCACACACTAACTGACAGGATGCATGCAGCCAGACTCAGAGACTTCTCAGGTGTCTAAACAAGTAAGAGTCTCAGAATTCTTCCKAGTCAGAACTTATTCCACATGGTAGTAAGGGGTTACTAATCTAGCACATGATTACTAATTTTCTTTTACAAGATGTGTAAAAGAAAATGCATCTTCTCTTTTTCTTTCAAAACCTCTTTATTTCCTCAAGCTAGGAGAGAAAATGAATCAAAAGCAGTCAGATACTATTTTTTTAAATCTTTRAAGAGTCAAAAGCAGAATCCAGTAGTTTCTGGAAGGGTGCATCAACAACACTTTCAGAATGSTTAATGTATTTACGAGTGAAAATAAGGATGTTACAATCTGTCAAATAAATGGACAAAGTTATAGTTATACAAYACTATTAAGAATATAATTATTTGTACTTACCAGCTGCAATTCTTGCTGCTTTGGCATAGTTTCCATTTTCAATGCATGATATCAATTCACTTCGATCTTCCAGTGTGTGTCTCCGTATCAGGGCAGGTTTACCTTTACCACACTTCGGTAGACTGAAACTACAAAAATATTAAAACCATTACTTGATAATTAACATTGTTTACTATAAATCAAAATTTTGAACAAGAATTTAAATTTCATCAGTACGAAGTAAAATCAGTGGAGCAAGTTCTAAAAATACTTTGTGTAACAARTACAAACAACTATGTAAACCATTGTAAAATAACCCCTGATTATTTTCATGCACAGAATTGCCTGGTTATCAGCAACAGTGGAACTGTTCCAACAACTCCATTACATAGAAAACACAACCATTATCTCTTTAATTTTTCACTACAAATTCTAGTCATTCAATTGCAAAATGTCTATCCTCAAAATGGGGAAAWTGTTCTCTACACACCTGAGTTTTCTTCCAGAAATCATATAATAATGAACAATAATTATACTGACAGTTTGATCTAGAATCTCACATTTAAAATAGATGCAGTATTAAATTTTCTTTATTTCTGACAGCCTGTTTGACATGACAGCATTAATACCATTCCCTTAACCTACACATGAATAAAAAGTCCCCTTTTTTTGTCTAAGTGATTCACCCTATACTCTCCTCTATGCCCCATCCTCATAGCCCAGGACTGGAAACAGCTTCCTTTTACCCAGAGATTAGTGTTCTTTCAGAAGATACACCACTGGGGATGGAGACGTTTATCAATGGTGGCAGAGGTGTCCATTCTGTACACAATTGCTATCACCACTATAGTAATCCACAGCCAGTAATCCACAGACTGACAACCTACAGTTCCAAAGATATTGAACTCCCTTTTTTGTGTACAAGACTATGTTTTGTAAACTGCTTCTCTCTTGCGCTCACAAAAATAAACACACATTTTTAGTGCTCCTGATCAGGAAGGTAATTAAACCAAGATACTTTATGCACAAACATAATCTGTATCTTTACAGAGCAAGAGAAGCATAGTCAGTTCAAAAATGTAACTGCCTGGATCTGAAATAACCTGAATTCAACACAAGAATCGCAGCAACTGAATGTATCTCAGATCTGACATAACTGAGAAAATTGAAATGGAAACTTTTTTCCAAATTTATGCAATCCTCCAATGTGGGACACAAGCACTATAGAAAACTAATATATCCAGTCTCAAATCGTTATTTCATATTTACAGTTTTACCTTGAGTTACACAAAAGACTGTTACTAGATGAAATACTAGATTCTGATGCACAGCGGCGACGAGGTTCAACTTTTCTTCCTGGAGTATCATCTAATGCCCTCTCTTTGCTTTCATCTCCAAAACCATTTGACAGACCTGCGGCATAACAAAAAATAAACTGCATCAAACTGGACATCACACCATTTTCATTAACAACTTTTTGTATCCACACAATGTATCATTATTGTTTTGTTCAAGTATTTTAGTGTCGTGAAAAAGAACGAGAATATTAACAAAACATTTAATTTCAAAAAAGTATTATAAACAGGAAGTTCCTGTTTCTATTTTACATTCAGATTTAAAGACAGGAGGAACAYTAAGGTAAGGTACAAAAAAACAATCAAAGCAGAGATTATAATATAAAAAATGCCAAATGGAGTGTCAAATCAGTCTTTGCATGTAATGTTTCCAACTATTAAAACTATCAGGCTGCAAAAGCTAAGTAGAAAAAATCCAAGAAAATAAAATGTTACAATTCAGGCAGATTACCAAGGCAACAAAAGACTCATTTGAATGCGAAGCTATAATCATTAAAACACTTTTCAAACACTGGAAGACTGGATTCTTYGTTACACTATCTAGTTCTTCCTGGTAGTCTTTCCATTTTAGTAAATTCAGACTGACTGACATGATGATGACTGTTTTCTCTCACCAATAATCAATAACATGCATGTTACTATTTTTCATTAGCCTTCCCTTAAAAAGTTTATATCCATCGAAGAGTATMATATTTTAATTTCATAACAGCAATGAAAACATTAATAAGGCTTTTATATTACATGCTACTTATTTGATGGGCTGTTGCCAATACTGCTCTGGATTTGCTATACATATGGTATAGTCCTTATTAAGCCATTTTTATACTTTGTTAAAGAGACAAATGAAGAGTTTCAAGACAGCATTCTGAAGACTTTCCAGGGTGTGTGGAATTGTCTGTGGGGGTGTGGACATTAGGACTAACAAGGAAAGAATCCAGCAGAGACTCTAGAAAACCATCAGAAACGCACTCACTAAAGGCAATGGTACCAGCCTGCAGTCAGCCACTGCAAACTGTAAGYGACAAAGAGAACAAAATTTTAACACAAATTTCAGTTCTGAGCACACCGCTCACAACACAAGAAAGAGCTACCCATCCCAGCCATCCTACCACTGCCAAAGACTTGAAGGCCATCATGATCATTGTACATTCACACACAGTCAAATTAGGTTATGTAACTTCACGCGCCCCTCCACACAGCATTGTAGCATAAAAAAATCATGGCAAAACTCCCTTTATTAAGTCTTCCAGTCTGGTTGTTATGAAGACCTCTGCAAAGAAGGCTGACACCTAAGGAACTTGAGCTTAGCAAGTTACTTTGTACAATTAGTAACTTTTCAAGCATTTCCACACCATAACTGAAGAGGTTTTCCCCTCCACACCAGGAGACCTCCCATTTGGATTATCAATTATCAAAATCTCTTAGATTTTTAAGAGAAAAAAATGAGAATTTACTCAATGTTTCAAAAAGTTTACATAGAAACATTMTCTTTCATTGTCATTTAGTAAATATTCGTTCAAGAATGTCTGTTTTGTCATGTTTCCTATGYTTGTCTTTGATTTCCTACAGATGAAAAATATCCATAGAGGTAGCATTTTCCAAAGTGTTAAACACCAAACTACTGATCAGTGCTATTGCCTAATCTTGTTCTCACTCTCAGCAAACTGGTAAAAATATTTGCAGATTAAGAAGTTAGGTYTCAGACAGTGCTGAAACAGAGTATGCTTTACAAGAAAGTGTGTAGGGGAATTTAAGCTATTACAGTACATTTTGCATGGCATTTGAAATTAAAAGCTGAAAACAACATTCTGCAAAGGACAACTCTTAGGTCCCYGCAAAAAGCTGTTTTTTCCTCTTCAATAGCCTGTCCTCACTTACCTTTCAAGTGAGGTGTATTTTGTTTTCATCCTGCCACAAGCAAGAGACACATTACTCAAGTTATCGCTCAGGTATCTAGCTAATGTGAACCAGCTATCGGTAGAAACAAGTCAGATCACAGACTGAGTTTTAAACAGAAACAYAGACCAAGTCATGACTGCTGCCAGAACAAGAGCACAGTTCAGGTTCCCAATGGACTGTGGAAGTGTATTGTAAGAGCATATGTAAAACATTTAACCCTATAGAAGTGAAACGTAACTTGGTTACTTATCTTTGTGTACACTAGTTTTGTACGTATATGCACACCCAGGACAAAAGGCCTTCACAAATGGACATTTTGGTACTCTCAGTCCCTGGCAATAGAGTCTACTCATTGTCACCATGTCAGCACCAAGAAAYATGTGGTCATGGTAAGTAGCTCGTTTACAGCAATGCATTGAACAAAGCAACCACATGATCACCTGGTAGCTGATGTTAAGAAACAAGGGATACAACAGAAACAAGCAACTACAGCAATGGAGAAAGCTCTCTGCAGTGGCAGTCCAGCCTTATTTTAGTTTTATTATAACCTGTGCGTTTAATGACTCATTTAATTCACTTAAGATTACTGTAAAAAATGTTTTATCAATCTGCAGAATGATTACTAATGGTGGTGTCCTGATTTCTGCTGGCACACRGTAAATTTTGTTCCAACTAGCTGGTACAGTATTGTATTTTGATTTAGTATAAGAATAATGCTGAAAACTCACTGACATTTGAGTTGATGAGCGGTGCTCATAGTAAGTCAAGGACTTTCCAGGGTCTCGTGCTCTAACACTGAGCAGTGGCACAAGAAGCTGGGAGGGAGCATGGCCAGGATTGCTGATCCAAACTGGCCAAAAGGATATTCCGCATCATGGAGTCCCATACCCCATAGATCAACTGATGGGAGTTGGCTGGGAGGGGCTGATCACTGCTGGGGGACAGAGCTGGGCATTGCTCAGTGGGTGCTAAGCAACACTATTGTGCATCACTTGTTTCTCTTGGGTTTTATTCCTCTTTTTCCTATTATTATTACTATTATATTTTACTTTGTCTCAATTATTAAACTTCTYATCTCAGCCCACGTGTTTTACCTTCTTCTGATTCTCATCCTCATTCCACTGAGGGAAGGGAGGAGCAGCGAAGTGAGGGAGTGGCTGGGTGGTACTTGGATGTCAGCTGGGGCTGGGATTAAACCAGAGTAAATGGGGAAAAACCCCAAAATATTTTTGACAAAGAAGGAATACTAAAGCGCAGAAGAATGTAGAACTTCTCAGATATATTCCTCTCCTGCTTGTGGAAGTATGAAAAACAAAGAACATGCAAGCTTATCAGTAGGAGTAATTTTCTTGACCATCAAGCCCCAAATGACAAGAGCTTACACAATCCATGAGACTSCAGTTTATACAGTTCATGTTCCAGAAGTTATAAGAAACAAGCACTATTTTAAGAAAGGAAAACCTCAATGTTTATTTTAAGCAAAACACACTCATGTCTAGTCATAGATGAAGCAGTTTGCAAGTGACCTTGTAACTTGCCAGAAAAACCCAGGCAATAAAATCTAAGTGCTTTATGGTAGTAGCGCTGATGTGCAAAAAGAAAAAAAAAAAACAGATATACTACAGAATTTGGTTTCTATTATAACATTACAAAACTATTTTTTACCATAAATCATTAAACACCCAATGTCCTGTAGCTGCTAGAGTAAGTGAAATTAAAGATCTCCATTTGCTTTAAGGAACTTGCATTTTATTGAATCAGTAGATATAACCAAGAAGGTCAAATAAAATCCATGAGACGTAACTTATCCTGCTTGCARCTTTCCAAAAGCTCATTATTTTGTTAGATCAAATGAGCTTTCTCTATAGTCATGGAGTGAAACCTAATGTCAGTGAACAGCCTACACAGATTGCCTCACCAACACCACTGAATGGTAAACCCTTCCACTCCCCCCAAAAGTCCTAAAGATCAAACTAAAATGCTTTCATTAGTGTTTATTTTTTTTCTTTTCCCCTCTCTTCTTAAGTTTCTTCAGAAAAAAAGTTTTATCTCAACAGGCAGAACGTAACTTTTTTCAAGTTCTCAAAAGAGAAGTCTCAAACAATGAAGTCTGCTATCCATCTTAAATGCAGGGTTATTGCCATTTCTAATCTTCAGCTCAACTTCAATTTATATGGAAAATTTAYTGCCTTGTCATTATAGCATGTAACACAACCATTTTGAAAATAAATAAATACTAACTAATAAGAAAAAGAAGTAAGGCAAAGATGATCAGACTGATACTTTTCCACAGGTCTCTCACTGCACTGAAAACAGTATTTATCAGGCAAAGTATCAACTTTTAACAGTACCAGTTTGTTGTTAAGCTACAATTAAAATTTTCACTGATTACCCACACCAAGCAAGTTAGAATCTTGTTGCCCATATCAAATTAATGGAAGCMTGAAAAGGTAATTCCCAAAAGAGAGCAGAAGTTTGGAAAAAATGGTAGAGGAACAAAGATCAGGATAGTCCAGAGTGTGCAGAGCAGCAGAGCGTGTCCATGAATGTACAAAATGCTGCCACAGAATACAGAATTGTACATTTCAAACTGTAATTACATCTTACAGTTCTGCTGGAACAAAAGGAAAAAAGCAGAACTTGTACAAAATCATTCCAAAGCAATTAAAACTGTACTGTGCACAGCTTGATGCAAAACCAAGCACATCCAAATGTAAGATGAAGTGTTCCACTAAAACTAGACCTGAAGAGCTGAGATTCAATCATTAAAAAACCTGGGAGCATTCAAAAAATGACTGTGCATCAGCACTTATTTAACACTATTTAGTCTCATTTTCAGCCACAACTTGTGCACTTATCCAGAACCARGGACATTACTCTTCATTAAAATATATATACAGTAGAGGAAAATGTGTATTTTATTTAAAAAAAAAAMMAACATTTTTTTTCTTAGTAGGTTTTACTTCTCCAAGAAAGATGAGACTGTTTTTTTGGGGAAGGGAAGAGGATGGAGATGTARCATTCTTAACTAATCTGCTCTCACAGAACATGTTCTGGGAATAAGAATGCTGGACTGGTAAAACTCTGCGACCAATCTGTGTCACATATACTACAACACGTACAACTTTGTAACTTACGGAAATGGGGCAATCTATTGAATGAAGAACATAGTTTCATATATGTCAAAGACTTCCTCCAAGAGTGTTCATTTCTATTTGTTTTTTGTTTTAAGGATGGCGTCTCCAACATGATCCAAATTAATTACTTCAAATGTAATTGTCTTTCTGCGTTCCAAAATGATCATTTAATTGAATTCCATTCCATGTTGAGGACAACAGAAAATAATTAGGATCCAAAGAGATAAATACCCAGCATGATATTAGTTAATATGAGAACCTGGAAGACAGTGAAAAAGCCATTAAGTCTCTCTGAAAGGAAACAGAGCTTTCAAATAAATAAGCCATCCTTACAGCAGTGTCCAGAGACAGTGAGAATGACAAGTATCCCACATATTCTATCACTAATAGCTAAGGTTTCTAAAGGGACAATCTAAATCACTTTGATTCAGGCCTCTTTCTTGAAAAAGAAAATACTGAAAGTCAGTGAAAGCATGGAATACAACCTCCATGGGCATGATATGAATCAAGAACACAGTTTAGAAATGTATCTAAAAATACCTCCAGTAAGAGTAAGAAAGTGGATGTCACTATTTTAAGGCTATGTATATATACAGGTATGCAAACGAAGGATAAAAGAATACTTTAAGGTAATAAATCATCAGAAGTTACTGTATTCTTAAAAACGCAAGCCTTGAAAATGGGCAGACTKCAGAAACAGAAGGGCATCCACTAAGTTTTGGGGTTTTTTTTAAAGTGATCCTAAGACTTATTTCAAACAGTAAATTCTGGAGTGCAGTAAGAGTATTAGACACAATTCTTCTTTTCAGAATACACAGATGACTATCAGAGCACATCAAAGATTCCAGTACTTAAAGCAATCTTCAGTATGCAGAAAAAATGGAAGCCAGTTCTTCAAAGACTACAAAGCCTGGTGTGAAGAGGCYCCTTGGAAATAAAGCTTTCAAAACTTGCTTAAAACTTGGTCATGGCTAAAGATAGAAAAGAGAGCTCAATGTGAGACCAAATTGTGGCTCCTACACACTAAACAGCAGCAGCTTTCAACATCCTAACCAGAAAATTTTGACCTTTAAAGGTTTAAGTGACACCGAACAAATAGTTTGGTGGCTCAAAGAATGACCTGTTTGATGAGTTCCAAAAGATTGCCAAAGAATTAATCTTTTAACTACTAATTTTCTTCCAGTCTGGGAATAAGAAGTGTCTCTGGATAATCAGATGAGATTCTGCTACAACAGCAGAATCTGATTTGMACAACAGATAGGAAAACTAATCAACATTTAATAACTACAGCTTCTATTAGATAAAGATCATACATTGCTCTGCACTACAACAGGATCATTGTACTGTAGGATGATTGTTCAAGGCATTTTAAAATATGCAAGTGGGAGGCAACCTCAGTGGAGGAGTTTGAAAACACCCCAGAAAACTCTGAAACACAAAAAGAGCATAAAAGCAGAAACATTTCTGAAAAAAAAAAATTTACAACTTCTTCTAAGACAGTMTTGTGTGTGCCAGTGGTACAGACTGATGAAGCAGTATAGTAGAAAAAGCCATTAAAAAACGCACACACAAAATCCAAAAATTCAAAACTAACTTTACAAAATGAATTCTTGAATCAGCTTTGGTTTATGTAATTCATGTAAAACATACAAATGATTGTAAAATACAAGCTGTAAGTTTCTGATTCACATACAGACTAATGGTACRTTACTCAGGATCCAAAAAATTACTACAGAACGTCTTTCTTCCAAACAGTTTTTAYGGATTTATGCACGAATAGTAAAGATCCTCTAGCGAGTAACAAATTTCCATAGTTTTCCATTCAAAGTTTTTTACTTTCTCACCTGCAAAATCCTGATATAAATTTTAAAAAACTTAAGAGATTTCTTAAACACTTAAATTAGTAATGATGATTTTAATTCTCAACTCATATAATGAAAAAGCGTGATAATTATTTATCAGTATACTGCATGAAAAACCTAGTGCCTAGCAGTCTTTCAGAGCAGCCCACCAGGATCTACACCTACAAAGGGAAGCTGTTCCATTTCCTAAATGGAGTTGCTCCTAAGTGGAACTAACTTTAGTAAATTACTATCTACAGGATTTTACACAAAGCTTTTATCAACACTTTTTTTTTTCATTGAAAGTAAGGGTTTCCCTGTAATTGTGAGAACACAACTTTTGGGTGTGGTATCCAAAGAAAAGGAAACAGATGTGAAGAGAACTCCAGAGCTCTCATACATAAGCAGCTCCAGCTATCCTATGCTACTAAAAATACACAATTTAGCATTYATTTCCCTTCTACAGCTACTTAGGAAAACTGGTTCTTAATTTGTTCTTCTTCCTAGGACAGGGAACAGAAAATGAAACTCAAGTTGCTACTTGAAAGAAAGATTACAGCAGAAATCTGCCATGACTGAGATGACATACAGGACACCAGTAGTCAGTAAACTGCAAATCTTTGAATTACTTTAGTAAGTTACACAGCTGCATTCCTGGTCCCAATTTTCCAGTCCTTTTTTACCTTGAGAGTTATTTCATTCAGTGAGATTGAAACTTTGCATGATTCAGTATAAAAATCCAGTGCTTTACAGACTCCTTTTATGATAGCTTGCAGTGTACTTGAGGAAGTACATGACCTGAATCCTTTGAGACTGCAACATCATACTAAAGAATTTTTCCAGCCTAGCAAAAATTAACAGTGCTTGCTATCCTAAGGTTGTCTTCCAGGCTTAATCGACACGAGCTGCAAAGACCAAATGAGATGTTTCACTGCTCATGCAGTCAACCTGACAGTGCTTGAAGCAAGTGAAGATAATCAAGAGCTATCAAATAYCAGCCCAGCTCTGCTATTTTTAGGCAACACTGAACAAAAGACTTAAAATAAGGCTGACTTGCATGTTCATATCTTTATGTCTAATCAGATGAATCTATAGTTGCTTTTCCCCCCTCAGACCTAAAGTACTTTTATCTTCAACACAGACCTTTTTTTAGAGAACTCAGGAGTTAGCCATGCTTATCAGCTGAAGGTTAGTTCTCAGCATCTGCTTTTGTCTCTATTTTTTTTCCAATTATATGCTGTTAGGAAGTGATGTTTAAGCATTATTACAGCTTTGGAGGGAAGGGAAAAAGGAAAAATCAAGGAACAATATATAATAAAAGGAAGAGAAAACAAAAAGTGAGAGCACTACCACATTAGGATAGCATGACCTGTGTAAAAGTGACAGCATGACCAATGACCACTATTTTGACAGCAACAAAAAAAGCAACTTTGCTTCAATTTTACCCATTCTTGAATACCACACGTTTCTTTGTATGGGATTTCTTCTTAATCTGTACACTCCCCCTGTGCATGCCAAAGAAACTASATCTGGGTACTACAATGGGAAACATAGAAGAGAGCTACCAATTAAAATTGTCCCAAAATACTGGACTGCATATAKGATACCATGAACAGGTACATGCTACCATAATGAGTCTTTAGAGAGGACATCCCTCTGTGAATGCAAATAACATCATCTAATCTGTTCTCACTGAGTGGAAAAATGGGAAAAGGAAAAAAAAAACCCACAAATGACAAATCCAGACACGAACTTCCTCTGAGAGACCTTAACTTGCAGTCAATCATACTGTGTAAACTGTCCACTCTCTCCATTCACAACAGAATAGGCCTTAAGTGACCGGTACTTTTGCCTGCCAGGTTCAGTGCCTGATGCTGCTGTTGGAGTCACTGGATTAACCTTTTCTCTTGTCCATGTCTTAAAAATCTGACCCGCAGGTGAGCATGTGGGGGTTTGACTAGATAACCTTTAAAGGTCTCTTCCAACCCAAACTATTTTRTGATATTCCAAAAAGGTCAGTTGACTCGATCCACTTTGCTACCTTTTATGTCTGATAAGAGGGGACTTTATGATATCTAAACCTGTGAATTTGAAGGTATTCAACTATACTCAGCCTCAACACCATGGTGTCTCTTAAATAAATTAAAAACACACATAAAAAAGCATAGTGTGAATCTCCAGATTCACTAACTTTTTTAATCCTCAGTAAATCCCACAGTCCTGTTTACCATCTGCACCACAGAGAAAAAAATAGTCTTAAATGCCACAGATGAAGCACAYAGGGGACTATGACATTTAATTTTTCAGAAAGCCAAACCTAGGCCAAGAAATGAGCTAAGTGTTTTAAAAACGCACAATACCCAACTAAAGTAAAAGTCTCCACAATTCCTACAGAATCAAGAAAAACAYAATGGCATCTAGAAGTATTTCATTATTATTACAGAAGGTTTGTTTATAATCATCTTAGAAAACACAGCAATTTCAAGTTGGGTGCKAATAATTAATATCTTAAAAATAATCCAAATGAAATAATTTTCAAAGAAATTAACATGTTTAAGACACAAGAAAATTTTTCAGAATACTAGTGCATAATGTACCTTATGCATCCACACACTTCACAAGCCTTGAAAAAAGCACAAACTTGCCATTTATCCAGGTGTTCATCAATACCCACTGTTCTCAACTACATTGCTAAAAGTTCCTTCTACTTTAATAATATAAAACAAGAAACACAGAAAGGATTTTTCACGGTCAGGAAGTTAATATTATGATTATTTATTAAAACCAAAAGGAACATTTATATTCTTAAATATCATTGTGAGTGTTGACTGGCATAAAAATGTTTCTTTCCCAGTATTTCTSACTTATGCACTAATTTTATTCTACATGTATTACAAAACCCCTTCCCTATCTCTCAAAATCTTCCCAGAAATTAAACTGGCAGAAATTTTCACAGGATTGCTGGAACTCCTGTCTTAAGTTTGTGTGGGCCAAAACCAAATTAAGCAATGAAGCAGGGTTTGTTTTTTTTTTTCCCCTCCTAACTTCTCTCCTTAATTTGCTTTATTTTCTTAACAAATGGTCTTAAGTTCCCCAGTGGCTTTTCAATCCATTAGAAAACCAACCAACCAAACTTATCCTGACAACTCAGCAGTCAAACTCCTGTAGTTCCCATGTCTCTACACTGACAAATTTAACAAGCCAGGGAATAATTCCTTTTTAGGCCTTTTAGGCCTTCACTCTAGTATTTTGTTTGCAAATACACCTGAAAATGTTTTATGTTTTTAAACTTCCAAAAGTCAGGCTGCTAAAGTTCTTAGACATCACTAAGTGCTTAACTAACCAAGTTTCAAATCAGACTTCACATGAAACAATCACTGTGCATTAAAACACAAATCAGGACTGTGGATCTGTCAACAGATTTACTGAAATTGCTGCAATTGACTCATGAATATASATTATATATAGATTTATATATACAMATATACTATCACTCCTCTCTATGCTATCTAGAAAAGCAATTATGCCTTTTTTTTCAATAAGGAACCTCTATTTGAATTTTTTTATTTACTTTGAGGACACAAGTTTCTTAGATATGCATGTTTACTCTCACTTCTTCCATTTAGTGAATGGTAACTGAATGCTGTACAATGAAGCCTGACTTTTAGCCAAAYTGCTAATAAAACTTTGCCTCTCTGAACACAGGCCAATCATGTACTCAAGAATTAAAAAAATAAACTGCATTCTATTTCACTCCAGACATAATCTCTACCCTTATCATATCAAATTAAGTAATAGTGGTCATCACTACAATATTAAAATCTACCAAATGCAAGTGGAATTTATATACAGGTTACCTGCAGACACATCTTATGTGCTATCATTTTGTAGTAGTCAGGYTGGAAAAAAAGTCAGACCAACATTTACTAAGATTTAATAAGATATAATTCTATTTGGTGTATACTGATAATTGTGTGAAAAGTCTGTGTTAAGAAATTATAAACTACCCCACTCTGTGCCTTTTATTGTGTGAAGTATTCACATTCAGTGATCCATATCCTAAATATTTGTTTACATATATTGCAGTACCTTAAGAAAATCTGTGTAGCTGGAAGCAAGAATAARAAGTTAATTATATACTTCACTGAAATTTTCTATTACTGCTATTTGGCCAAGAAATAACAACACACAGCACTATAATAATCACTACTTGAAATCCTGATTCCATAGTAGGTTGGATAGCATATTTTAAATACTTCATTTCAAATTAGAGTGTAYTGTAACAGTAACTGTGAATTCCTTACTGAAATTTATGAAAAGCTTAGAGATGATTGATAATGCTAAGTACACATGCAAATTTCATCTGACCATAATCTAGCATTTTACAACGTTTAAACAGTTTTTTAAAACAATAATTAGATGCATCTGCTATCTTACTTATACACAACAGAAACACGCAGATTTCTTAATGGTCAGTAAAATCTACCTTCTATCCATTACTTAATTTCATTTTTCTCTGACATAATAACTGTACTATTTCCCTGACAAAAAAGATTTATCTTTGTAACAAAAGAGCAAGGTAAGTATACAATGGGTTTTGAAAAGGCAACTGAACTTGTTGCAATTAGGACTTGCCAGGCCCAATCTTCAAGAATCATAAATCAATCTCTGATGTCATCAAAATTTCCGAGGTAAAACCAACAATCTTCTTTTTGACACTGTTGCTACCATGTGAACCCAAAGTGAAGTGAACCCAAAATACATCAAGTACGTATAGGAAATTTTTAAACACGTCTCCACTATGTAGCTGTCAGTTTCCACACTGCAGCTTTGAAGACAGATGTGCTCTGGGATAATGCCTGAGTAGAACACTACGAAATTTTAATTTAAAATTGTACTACAATACTGCTTCATGTATTTTAAAGACTTGCATATAAAAGAGGTCAGAGAATCAAAATGAACTGCTTTCAGTCCTCTTTGATGGTTATGTTTTTCAAAAGTCCCCTATTTCAGAAAAAAAGGTGGCATTTCAATAATCTTATGTATGAAAACCAACAGCATATGGGACACCACACTTACAAAGGAGCACATCAGTGGATTCTGTATGTGCCTTTCTTGAAAATAATTGGCAAAAACCCCAAATGTAAGTCAAGAGAGCACATAAAAGCAGTCTATAAGAATATCCAAACAACCAAGTAGGTGTGGTTTTACTCAGTTATATAAGCTTTAGAGCCTGCCTTTGAACTTCCTCATGTAAGAATACAGCAAYGAGAAAGGGAGAAAACACTGAAGAGACTGAACAGTAATGGACAGAAACAAGGCATCCTTAAGTAATGTCAAAAACCCTCACATCAATTATGAATAGGTAAGAAAGAAAAAAAGATGTCACAGTGCAGCCCTCAACCACTTAAAAATCTCATGCTTTGCATATTAAGCAAAGTTCTTTTTAATGATTTCTTCTATATCCAGTAGAATTAAGGATATTTAACACTCACATCATTCAAAGAAAATGGTGCAACAATATTTTGGTTTCAGCTGCAGGGATTTCCTGCTAAGCTGCTAACTCATTTCAATGCTCRTAAGAAGCCTGTTGCATGCCTTCTCCTGTGACTGGATGGCTTTGGAGGAAAAAGTTCTGCTGGATTCTACTGAATAAAAAAATTTACCTATAGCATGAGAATAAATTTTGTACAAAAAAMCAAATGGAAAGCATGTATTACTGAATATATAATTTAATGCATTTTTATTGTAACACAGACATTTGTATGAATCAACACCAGTTGCRTACAGAAAAAAACTCAACTGTTTTTAGATCTTGGAAAGTATTTGACATTTGTGCAGGTTTCCTCCTGAATCATAGCTCAAGAAAGCTGCCAAATGCAAATTGCTTAAATTAGTGTAGAGACACAAATTTGAAAATAACATGAGGAATAAAATTTCCTATGTGAAAGCAAAATGTTTGGTGGCAAATAGGCAGATTCATCAAAGGAATAAGATCCAACAAGCTGCCAATCTTATGCTGAACCATATATGCTTATAAAACAACATAATATTAAAAAAAACTAGAATATTTTCAGGTGATCATTAATTGGCTAAACTGTTTCTATTTACTCTTCTTGAACAAGTACAAACTCTAACTAGAAATGTCCCCTGACTATTAGTTCTACATAAACTTAATTCTATTTTTTTCTACTTCTATTTTTTTTCTAATTTTTTTACTAATTTCAAGAAGAAAGTATGTAATTTTGGTTAAAAATAGCAGAAAAACATTTTAACTTCTGGATTTTATTCCTGTAACTGTGTTGTTTGTTTTGAAGATAATCAAAAGCATATTTGCTCCACATACACCTAAATCCAAAGAAAAATGGTTGATTTTAAATGTAKTCAGAAATCTGGTGGGTTTTGGTTTTGTTGCTGCCTTTCTTTTTCCTTTAGGAATTAAGTTAGTTTTCTTACAAAATAAAAACCTTTTTTTCTCCCCTAAAGGAAAAGTTCACGATGTTTAACATAAAAATTTCAAGGAATTAGTACTAATTCCTGGTGTGATCTAGTGCAAAATGATTCRCTGTGTGTGATAAAATGCAATCTATATACAAGTATGCAGTGAAATGATCTAGATTATAAACTGGYAAATTAGAATATTTGGAAACAAAAGCTTCTTATATTACTAATAAAGATTAACTCATTTCTGTTATCACACTATCTTCACTTGATTGTACTTCAGAACTAAAGTACCAGATCGAATCTGCATGCTCTTTCCAAGCTGTTAGGAAAAGGCATGTTAGGAAGTTGGGCTTTCCAAAGAGGTAAACCAAACAAAATCCCAAAAATATAAATGAAAGACACATCCCCTCACTAAACCTTACTTAATGTTTTCCCATGCTATGATTCCAGCATTAGAATCATTAGTATCCTCACCTGATCATTCAAAAAAACCCCAGCTAAGAAACTGATGAAAAAAACCACCACTCCACACCCCAAAAAAATCCCACAGCTCAAACATAAAAATTCACACCACAGAAACAAAAAAGAAACAACCTAAATCAACAAACTTTTGATCTTCCCCCAAATATAAAGCCTGCTTTCCTTCAGCTTTTGGAGCCCATTTTCACTATTAATGTTCAAATTAAATTTCTATCTCTTACATTCAAAGACACAAAATYCCCACGTGCTATTTTCATACCTGCGTAAGGGTTCCCAAAACGACAGAGTRTTTATTTCAAAGGTAACATAAAAGTCATAGGAATAGCCATGACACTAAGGAAATATATATATATAAATAATTTCCTTATGCTGCTTTCTTCCTCAAAGGTTTTATACAAACTTCTCAAATAAACAGAATTATGGTGTGCTAAGAAAAGTTGTAATTAATGTTTTGAGCTGTTCTGCATTAATGTATCAAGATAACGCTTTAAAAAAATCCTTCAGAGAAGACTCATTAAGAGCATAATCTTACACTTGGATCCTTCATTTTTATTTAAAGTGCACAGACTAATGAAAAAAAAAAAACTACATGAAGTGTCATTATACTTTGGGATTTTAACACTTCTATAAAATACATGGATACACATACAAAGTGCCTCATACACAATCATCAGTTTCAWAATGTGAAAATATGTTTGGAGTAACACTCAGCAAAATGAAGTCGGCAAGTATTTTTCATGTTCCTGCTTACAAGCRTTTCTAGTTGTGGGACCGATGTCAAGTTTCCATGTAATTTAACAGGAAATTTTTTAAAAAGGAGCTAATTTATCTTTCCTGCAGGCTTCAACTGAAGGAAATTTTAAAAAATTCTCCCACCATAGGTGCAATCTTAAAAACTGCATCACAAAACCAAATAACCAAAATTTGGTTCACTARCTGTCAAGGGCCAACACAAAAATGAATCAAAAATTTTCTGAACTGTGAGGACAACCTGTTTCAAGTGCTAAAACTTGAAGATTAACAATCACATGTACGTAAAAATTAACAGGTATGTTAACTTTACAGATGCATTCAAATAAGTTCTGTAAACATTTACCTGTATCCAAGCGTTTTACGGGGGACTCATCATCAACCTCAGAATCTCCACATGCACTCCTTGATCTTTTCCTTGGGTGCAGAAGTGTCTCCAACCTTGGAAGGACTACAGACAAAAAGGTTTTGGTCCCTAGCTGTGGAGAAGTTGGCTGGGTTTCAGTGTTCTTTGCAGACTTTTGGGGGCTTATACTTTTCGATTTGCAGAAGAGAATGGATGTACGTCTGTTTACATCAGTTGATGACTCAGCTACAGCAGAAACAGTCGACTCATTGAGATTACTGTCAAGTAAGTGTTCTGGAGTGTGTCCATTTATTTCTTTCTGAATGGAAGTGCTATATAATTCATTATCAAATTTTACTCTTTTGTAAAGCTTACTCTGCTCTGGATTGAGTTCTACTGGTTTGAGGGTTGGTGGTTCTGAATTAGTCTCCAAGTTTGAAGGAAGAGGTAATGCATCTGATGGTTCAAGTTTAGGGGGAGATTTATCTCCTGAAAAAATTATAAATAGAGTGTGATTTTTGAAAACCTGTAGTTATAAAGTCTATTATAAAACTCACTATAAATGTGCAGCCCACCAAATAAATTGTTGTCTGGAAACAAAGCATAACATTTTAAAAACAAAACTTGTCTAGCAACAATCTGTCCTAGTTAGTAGTTCCTACTTTTATACTGGGAATGTAACAGGGGTAGAAAAGAGGATGTTTATAGTTGATGTTAACAATTTATACCTGGATAAGTACTTTTTTCTTCTCATGCAGTTATGTTAGTTTCATTAACTAAAAACTACAAAATCTATTTTTTCATTAGAAAGTTGGGTTGGTGGATGATTATCTGTTAAATGCAATTATACTGCCATTCAAGTAAAACTTCTGCTAATACACATTTTTATCTGTTTCACCATATCAACATTCACCTACCTAACAAAAATTTTMTCAGATAACCAGTAAAAAAAGTATTTGTTCTGCTCGAGTGAACTAAAATGTGTTACAAAATCTACACAATGGCATGATTGGTAAAGCTGTTTTACAGTTGTGGCCAGAAGTTTTATCTACCAAAAAGTAATTAAAAATGGGGGGAAAAAAACAACACTCCCAAAATCTTGCAGCTTGATTAGCCACTAGTTGCCAAATATCATACTTGACAATGCAGGCTTGATAGGAGAAATCAGAAAAACCACCCTCTATCATTTTTTTGTCCATGCCCCTTCCCCCACATTTTAATTTTTTTTTTAATATGACCATGTCCCAGWCAATTCCACTAAGCCCATGCTTAGGGAAAATACAACAGACATATGACAGTGAGTGCACAAAAGCAGTTCCAGTTTTCCATCACAAGTAATGGAAAAGAAAATAAACATTCTACTATTGCAGCATTTCCTAATACAAACAGAATGATGTCCTAACCCATCATTATCAACTCAAAAAGATGTTAAAACCTTTCTAGCTTCCAAAAGCATATTTCAAAATATAGKAAAGGGCAGACTTATTCTACAGTAACTGTGTAACACCAATGTACTATTTATGCTATCAAATAAAATACTTAAACTTAGTTAAATTTTCTATGCCACCTGAAGAAAGGTGYAAAAGCCCCAAGCATTGAAGTTCTCCATTGGCAGTAGATATGTCTATGCCGTTGGGTTTTGGCCCAGCAGTGTTTACTTGGAAATCAATGACTTCTGATCATAGGAAAATCGCTACCCCACTGTTTAAGGTTTAATCAAACAATGGCACAATTTATATTAAAAATACCTGTTTTTTAAATGAGCATGACTATGCTCACATCATTTGAAGGCACACAGGTATCAGAACTGGTAACTACTATTTCAGAAAGACAGTACAATGGAATGTACAGTCAGATAAGCATATTTAAAGTACCAGTAATTAAAAAATCCTGTAGTTTAGAATCTTTAAGGTGACTTTCTTYGTTAACAAATTCTGATTTTCTTACAAGTAATTACAAAATACTCACAAAAATATTTAAGAACATAAAACCCCTTGAGAARTATCTAGAAAGCAAAACCTAAATTTCATGGGATTATTCTGGTACCGTATTTTTCACATGATCAGAGACTGGAAATGGGGCAATTCACAGCACTTACAAAGTCAGTTCCTGTACAGATCCTGGGCACAGGATTCTAACACTTTTCTTATTATTTTTGGGAAATTTGGTTTCTTTACTCTTCTATGTACCTTCTAYTTGAGAACTGAAATTTAAACTAATTACTATTACTCTTCACTAGATCAGAACCATAACAACAATACAAATCAACCCTGGATCACACCTTTCATTATGTTTCATTTAAAGAGCATACTGCAAACACAAGAAAAACACTACTGCTTATGTTGGTGTCTTTTTTTCACAAAAAAAAATAGCTGAAGTGAAAGGCTGTGGCATAAAAATGTTAAGCTACAAACAGGAAAAGTTGTGGACTCATTAGGTGACAAAACCCATACTCCTAAAGAACTGTATTTAGTACCATCATCCCTTGAAGATTAAAAAAAATAAAAAAATTAAACATTTTGCGAAATCCTCAGAACATTTTAAAAGCCTCAGAACAAGRTAATGTGCTGATTCACGTATGCTTGTTCTAACAATGCTCAAATCTCCAGCAGTTCTATGTTTTGAATTAAACACTAAGTTGCTATTTGAATGGCAGTTAAGGACAATCATTTTACTGAATTCACCTTTAAAAATTTTGATAGCATCAAGCTGCAACAGATAGAGACTATTTTATTTATTACCATACTTCCACTTTCCCTTAAGCTTTTTCCTCCTCCTACTGAATGCATTTACTCAAAAATGAAACACATCTCTAACTCTCCTAAAGAAAATTTTAATAATGAAATAAAGTCAATAGAATTCTTATTTGAATGACAGATTTTTTTTCACCATTTAAAAAGGAGCAATAAAACCCTCAGAAATTAATTTAAAGCTAAAAATGCAAATATGAATTTCAATTGAAATATTAAGTTAGTCCTCCCAGCACACTGCTCCAATGGAAATCARTGGCAATCAGCCAACAGTAGATGAAGCTCTGAGACAAATGTTTTGAGGAGGAAGAGAAGCAGAAGGGGAAGAGCTGGATAGATACAGCTGACTTGATTCTAAAATATGAAGTTCGTTAAATCTTATCAAGTTAGCTTTATTTAAAGTAGATAAACAAATAAATTAAAAAGTAACCCCCAAACCTACCCTACCTCCTCCCCAGCAACTGAAGTAGAGAATAAAAAAGGCTACAAAGACAGTACAACAGCCATAGTCTTCATTACCATTGACCTAGGCTACATGATCCCTAATACATATTTTGACATTAAAGTGTCTTTCCAAAAGTACAAAGTCATTTTCCACTCAGGCATTTCCGACTGCTTTTCGTATCAGATTGTCTGCACTTTCATTTTTTAACACCTGAATTTTTAAAGCCTTCCTACCATGAAAAATAATGGAGGGAGGTTTTTTAAAGATCATTCTACTGATCTACTTAGAGTATTTCTGGCAATTAAGTGGTGATTTACATATTTTAAAATTAGTTAAAAATTTTAAAATTAGTATTTTTAATCTAATTCACATTTATTTTTCAAATTCTTTAATTCACATTATTATTAAAATAACAGCACATGACTGAAATAGTTCTGAACAGTATTCATTTAAACCTGGTTTACAATCTTACCTTCTTCTTCTCCATCTTGTTCTAATGCTGCACTTTCTTCTTCAAAACTTCCAATACCTGATTCTATTTGAGGAGCTTGGTTGTGTTGCTGACTAAGTTTGTTGCGAATAATGCTGATTTCTTTCTTTAATAGCTTTGCTCTTTTGCTCCTTGATCCACTGGATTTCATTGCACAGGTGAGATCAAGCTTTTCTAGCAGCTCTCTCAGCTGTTCTTCCAAGGACATATGTGCTCTGTTTGCAGGATTCAGTAACTTATCCACTGAAGTCAAAACAAGTACAATTGAAAATATGTTAGCATTTCCCAGAATATTTCTCAGAATAATAATACCAACAGGAGGGAAAAAAATTAAATTTGTATGTCAAAATAAAAAAATACAGTCAAAAACCTGTTTAGATTACAGTCAGAAATGTTGAAATTAATTCCTACTATTTTTCTTAATCAGCATTTTGCTCARAAAACCTTAGTAGAGCAAAGAAGTAAAGGTCAGAAGAAAAATGTAATTAATCCTTCCCATTCTAATAGGTGAATTCCTTCTTGTTAAACAAAAGGACAAAATTATGATTATAAAAAAATGTGTTAACTATTCTTCTCCCYGCCAAACCTTAGAAAACTTGTGTGTGTCAAAAGAATAAATTTTAATTCCTAGTATTACAAACGTGCTTAATTTTTTAATTGAGTAGGTTTTCTAAGAATGTGCTGAAGTTTATCAACACTGATAGTCGTTTCCCATGGCTTACAAGCATATAAAAGCACGTGAAAGAAAGCACTGAAAAATCTTTTCTGTGTAAGTTGTTAAATTAGGCTCTGACACTGTCAAAATCAGAATCTGGACAGCACCGATATCTAATGATAGATCTAGTAGAATAGAAACACCAGAATCTTTCAACCAGTGTTTTAATAGGGGGTGGAGAATCTAGWTAGCAAACTGAACAGCAACAATTCTAAACATCTGTACGGAACATACATGCTGTGYGCATGAAAAATGCAACTTTCAAAAATAACTGAAAAACATCTTACCATCTTCCCAAGAGAACGGCTGGGGTGACTCAAGTTTAGGCCGTTCCGGTAAGTGCATTCCAGTTTCATTGTTATAACCAATTCCTTCAGCATCTCGCCTGGCTTGCCTGAGAACCACACCTCCTTGATCTCTTAACCGTACTGCAGCTCTATAAAATATTGTATCTTTTGCATTGTATTTCATACAGTTATCTATGATAAGATTGAAGTCTTCTTCAAATTCAGTGAGGTTTTTATAGCCTTGCGCTTCTAACCGTTTCCGCATGGTAGAGAAATCCATAGGATGTTTAATATGATCCAAATAGTCTGGAACCTTTGAACAAATATTTAAAACATGAATGGATAAAATTGTCTTATCACAGACAAAGTAACATTAGTTACTAACTGATCCACTTTTTAAACACATTTTGTAATACCTCAATACAAGAAATTCAAAATGTAACTTAAAATGGCTCATCTTGATATTGCAAACATTTGCGTGTCAATAGAAGTTTACATATTACCATATTCTGCATCTTTGGTAAAAGTTTGAGTTCTACTAAGAGATGCTGAAACTATTTATTTTTTGAATTCTGTGGTTTTATGTACTCCTGCTTACAGGCAACTATGACAGGACAAGGGGAAATGGCCTCAAGCTGCACCAGGGGCAGCTCAGATTGGCTGTTAGGAAAAATTTCTACACTGAAAGGGTGGTTAAGCATTGAACAGGCTCCCCAAGGAAGTGGTGGAGTCACCATCCCTGYAAGCRCTCCAAACCRATGGATGTGACAATTTGCGATATGGTTTAGTGGGCATGGTGGTATCAGGTCAAAGACTGGACTTGATGATTTCGGTGGTCTTTTTCAACCTTCCTGGTTCTATAATGAAGATATGCATATGCAGTATATGCACACATACACATATACACTGTCTGGCTATAGTTTTTTACGTACAAATAAGAACACAGTATCTCCATTTCAATTTCTGATAACCTTTGAGTTTGCTTTACCAAAATCATCTTATTGAAAATAATCAATATGTACCCAACATTCCATACAAGTATTTCCCAAAATTATTTTGGCATATAAACATAAAAAGGCTTTCACAGAAATAAACCAAAACTTAAGTCAATTATCAGAATAAAGATTAAAAGGTAACACCGCTTCCAACTCTGCATGTAATGACTTATTTCTTGTACTGAAGTGTCACCAAGCCATAYGTAAACAACAGGAAACACAGCTGCAAACATACCTCTTTAAGGTTCACTGGCTGAGCAAATATACGAGCAGAATCYTTTTCCTGCAGCTGGTCCAGAACCGATCGCAGAAGTACAGTGAATGGAATAAGCTGAAGTTCCATAGTAACCTGCTCAATCTTGACCTAAAGAAATAAGAGTTATCCAACTGAGCATTTCTCGTTAACAATAGAGTATTAAAGTTGTTTTGCAGCAATAGTATCATATTTCAGATATTAAATAAAATATAAATTCATTTAAATAAATGAGGTTAATACTACTTTCAACATAATCTGTTGGCATTTGACATTGATGTTTTTCTTATAAAATCATCAACTGAAAAYGTTTCTCATTCCTTCAACTCCAGCTTCCCAGAACTCAAATTTGTATTTTATATGAAAGAATTTTGTTCCACTTCTAAATGTATTTTTCTTTGAAAAGATGTTACATAATAACAGCTTCACAATTCACCAACAATATGAAAATAGAAAGAATTTAAAGGTAATATATTGGAAATTAAATTTCAGTTGTACTGTTATATTTGAAGTTTAAAAAGAGAATCTTATTTACAAGGCTACATCACACCAAAACAAAGAGTAACTGGAAAGATAATGTTCTAAACAAATTCCAAGAAAATAATTTCAAAAAACAGAGTCAATRTCTTCAAATACTTAAACATCCTTCAGAATTTTCATTATTTTTGATTTATTTCAATTCCTCTGTAGCATAATTTTCAGTTTAAAGAGTTACCAGCAATGAAACAGTCCTGCTATGGCAAAAGTAAATTCCTGATGAAAGAAAGAAGGTGTGTGCATATACATATAATAAACAAACATACATGCATATAAATAATAACACATGTGTGTAGCAAGTGATGTGTGAATGCACATGAATGATGCATAAAATYCCAGAAAGCACTCCAGAATGACAGATTTTATTAGCTTGCAGTGAATATTCACAGTTTGCAAAAGTGAAAAGGAAATGKTTTTTTTTATAAATAAGGACCATAAAAACTCCTAAGTGCAAATATTTTGCTTTCACAGTTTTCATATAAAATTTTATCTTTCTTAATTATTGTTTCCTCCAATCTCTTCTCCTGGTATTGTTAACTGTAGAAAGTCATAGGACTTCAGATGCAGCTTTTATTTTTGCTTTTTTTTTTGTGACAGAAGAATAAAAGTGCTACTAAGTATATGGGGATGTATTGGGAGAACCTGAATAGATCAAATGTACTGCTCTGCAGAAATCAATCATCTTTCCAAAGTCTTAAAGAATGTCTTGTKAAATAATTTCTCTATACTAACACACACAGCATGGGCAACAAACAAAAGGACCTGGAAGTCACAGGGCTGCCCTAATTTCTATTGCTGAAACTTGGTGGGCCAAATGCCATGACTAGAGTGTAACTATGGATGGCTACAGGCTGAGAGACAGAAGGGCCAAGAGGGAAGAGGGGCAGTGGGGTTGCCCTCTACRTTGAGAAATTAATACATTGTTGTATGTATTCACTTCAGAGGAGYTGTCTCTGAAGAAAAGCCATGAGCAGGTTGAGAGCTTAGACACAAGGTGAGAGAGGGAACCCTGGGGCTGGCGTTTATTTCAGATCTAGGGGAGCCTGCTGACAAAGCCTTCTTGCCCCAGCTACAGCAGGCATCACGCTCGCAGCAGGCTCTTGTCCTGCTGGTGTCTTCAACCACTCCGAGATCTGGAAAAACACCACAACAAGCTGTAGGAGACTCTTGGAGTGCATTATGGATAACTCTGCAAGGCAAGTAATAGACAGCCTTACTAGAAAGAATGCAGTACAGGATCTGGTGGCCACTAATGCAAGTGAGCTAATCTGAGACATCAAGAGTGGAGGCAGCCAGGGCTGCAGTTATCACACACTGATGGAGTTCATACTCCGAAGAGATATGGGTCAGGTGAAGAGTAAAGTCAGGACYCTGAATTTTAGGAAAGCAAACTGCCAGCTGTACAAGGAGTTGGGAAACTGCCCTCCAAGAGAGAGGAGCAGAACACAGCCARCAGATTTTTAATGACATTTTCCATAAAACACAAAAGCTCTTGTTACCTAGGTTTATAAAATTAGGAAAGGAAGGAAAGAGACTGGCAGGGATAAGTGGAACCTTGACTGATCAGACTAACACACAAGAAGTGTACAGGCAGTGAAAGCTGGGACAGGTATCCTGCAAAGAGAAGATGGATGTCATCTGGAAGCCAAGCCACTATCCATGGTATTTGCAAAGTCATGGCAATGAARTGAAGATTTGCATGACTGGAGACAGAAACACTGCACCCATTTTAAAAAAGGGAAAAACCAAAACCCAGGGAAGTACCAACCTGTCAACTTCACGTCTCTGCCTGCAAAGATCATGGAGCACTCTCCTAGAAACCACGCAGAGCTTCCACGTGGGGGACAAGGAGATGATTCAGGATAGCCAGCACAACTTTAACAAGGCCACGTCCRGCCAAACCAAGATAGTGTCCTTCTATGACAGAGTAACTATATCAGCAGACAAGGAAAGAGCCATGGRTATCATCTATCTGAACTTCTCTAAGGCCTCTCACATGGCTCCCAACAGCATCCTTTTCTTTAACTGAAAAGAGATGGATTCAATGGGTGGACTGTTCCATAGGTAAGGAATTGGCTGGATGGCTGCATCCAGAGAGCAGTGATCAATGGCTCAGACCCTGGATGGGTATCAGTAACAAGTGATGTCCCTCACAGGTCTGTACTGGAATCAATAGTGTTTAGTATCTTCACCAATGACGTAAGACCATAGGATCGAGTGTACCCTCAACAAATCTGCACATGACACCAAGCTGAATTGTGCAGTTGACACACCTCAAGGACAGGATGCCATCCAGGACTTGGCCAAGCTGAAGAACTGGGCTCCACAGGAATGTCATGGAGTTCTACAAAGTTGAGTTCCAGGTCCTCCTGCACCTGGACTGTGGCAACCCTGGGTATCAAGACTGGCTGGGGGATAAACAGATCCAGCCCTGTCAAGAACTTCAGAGAACTGGTGGATAAAACCTCAAYATGAGCTGGCAGTGTGCACTCACAGTCCAGAAAGTGAACAGTATTCAGTGCTGTATAAAAGAAGTGTGGCCAGCAGGTCAACAGAGGTCATTCTGTCCCTCTATTCTGCCCTTGTTTAGTTGAAGATGACCCTGTTCATCGAAGAGGAGTTGGACTACATGATCCTTAATGTTCCTTTCAATTCAAGCCATGATATGATTCCATGAAAATTTTATATCTTTTAAATAGCTTGAGTGCACACATACACGTTACTTGACTCTACGTAAGGATTAAAATACAGCAGTCCTACTGAAGAAAACTGTGTCTGAGAATACTTTAATTAGCTTTCCTTCAGAAAAGATYCACCAAATTAAAAGGTGCTCCATTTACCTGTTCTCTTTTTAATTTTTCACGCTTACGAATAAGTTCTATCAATAAACGCGCTCTCTCAAGATCATGGCGCAGCCTTTGCCAGTACTTCAATTTTTCTTTTAAGGCTTGCATTTCTTCATCATCTTCTCTCTAAGAAAAAAATAAAAACATTTTCATGAAACAAAAAATGCATACCTCCTTTCATAAGTTACTCCTAGACAATTACAGAACATAGGCACAGGAAAGAAGAAACTACTGTCTTATGTCACTGGGTCATAAACTTCATGCTGTAACAACAGAAAACTGGTGGTCAGTCTCCAGAGTTTCTCCAGGGTCTAACTGAAAACAAAATCTAAACTAGAAAGCAATCCCACAGTGAAAGCTACTGACATCAGAAGAAGCAACATAGTGAACAACAGCCTAAAAATGCAACAGGGTGCACAATAATACAGCATTTTCGCATCAAAATCCAAACTGTTCTCTTCGCATCAAAATCCAAACTGTTTCCTCAGAAACTTCAGCCTGGTAGAAACAAATTATTCATGTGGTCAACCCAGTCCACCTCCCCCACACCCAAAAGAACTAGGACACACTTGTAACAAAACAAAATAATTATGGCTTGTGAGGACAGGAAATTAAAAGCTGTTTATTAGAATCTATGGTAACTTCACATGGCATTGCAGATGAGTAATGCAGCAATACACCCCTTTGGAAAATGAAGGAAAGAATTTAATTTACACATTTTTCAGAGTAAGCAATGTTTACACATTTGCAGGATTTAGATTGATTTGTACATACAAAACCCAGAGTGTGTTTGCCTTTACTATTTTTCATAAGGAAAAGGGAGRATATTGGAATACCACTTCTGGGATTCAAATGGTATTGACAATTCACCAGAAATGAAGASATAAAGAAACAGAAGTCCTCTTATTAGTACCAACTACACAAAAAGAAACATATGCTTTGGAAAGTTATTACATTTTTAAAATGAGAATTTTACAAAAGAATCTCTGAGAGCTATCCAAAACTTTGCATGCTTGCCTGTAATAGCCAGCATAATGCAATACACACTTGATAAGTCATCTTGGAGGGAGGGTGTTCTAAAAGCTAAAATGAAAACAGTAAATACCATAACCTATAAAGCAGAGAAGACAGAGGAATAAACAAAAGTGGCTAAGCAGATGAACAACAAACAACAATATAAATTATTATATAAATATAAATATAAATATAAATTTAGAAGTACCACAGATCCTCTAAAGGAAGTCTGTGTAATTTTTCAGATAGATGGATCTAAAGATAGAATTAAACACTGGAAGCTTAAAAACACTACCTGATAGATTTGCCAGTGCTATAATTCTATCATCTGTGTTGTATTTTATCTCTTTATATACTTTGTGTAAGTAAAGCTTAGTTTTATTCAAATATCTGACTTCACTGAAGWTGAAAATCCTTAAATACCAACTATCTCTGTTCTAGAATATAGCAAACCAGAAATAACAGTTTGTTCCTCTTTCCAATAATAAAAAAGCAATAATTAAAAGAAAAACAACAACTTAAAAATTAATTTAACTGCTGGGGTCAGAATAATTCAAAGTAAACTATGACAGAAAAGAACATCAGTATTTTCAATTCTTTATAATGTTTTCAGTAATTTTCAATTCCCTTAAATTCTCAAGAGACTCACTGAAGAGGAAGGCTACACGGCCACTAATYGCTGCTGTCCTACAGTCCTTCATCTCTGAGTAGAGACCCCCTATGTGGAAAAGCAACCTAAAATCCTTAATTGCTTAATTAAATTTCTTAATCAAAAAATAGCTGTAACTATTTTTTCAGTTCTACTGTTTTTCAGGACCAAAATTAAGTTGTGGTGACTGCCAGAAGGAGAAGGCTTGTCCTCCCTTTGTTTGCAAATATTCAGTCTGCTCTTTTGCCCTATGTAACTGCACAATTTAAGAAACTATCTGGAACAGCCTGTAAAAGTAAAGTCAACAAAGCCGTACTAGTTTTAGCGTGGGTCAGAAAACTTAAATACAACAAGAAAAAAACGTTACAGCAGACTTTAGTACAGTTTATTAAAAACTTAAGTATTTCACTAAACCTCAATGTGCAGGCAGATGCACTCAAAGAAACCCAAATTCTTTTACATGAATCAGTTGTTTTACYGATTTCATTCCATAACGTAGGTGCATACTTATCAATTTGCAGATGTGACCCAAAATATCAAGAACACCCCGTTTGCCTTTTTTTTGTGCACACATACACTACCTTTCTGAATGGGACTCTGGCTTGGGGATTAAGAGTAAGCCTCCCATTTTTTGACACTTCTACGCAAAGTAATGTTGGCACAAATTTTACAGTTTAATAGCTAAGATAACACTCCTTTGCCCTGATCTCATTATTATCAGACATACAATATAGACCTTAATTAGATTAAAAGATCCAGACAAGTTGAAAAGAGCATGATGCACTGGTTTCCAACAATCAACCAGTRAAAACTTAAAATACAAAGAGCTCCTTTCAGAATTTCCAGCTTTCTGACATAGAAAGTTTCAATTAACTTTTCTGGTAGAGTTCTTCTTCCAAGCCTTTCTTTATATAACTACCCACCAAATTTCACTTGGCTAATGACACGAGAAAAATTTATAAAGAAACTCTCGTTAGGAGAGGAACTATTCATCAGAACTGTACTGATAGGACAAGGAGGAATGAGTTCAAACTGAAAGAAGGGAAATTTAGGTTAGATATCAGGAAGAAATTCTTGACTGTGAGGATGGTGAGACACTGGAACAGGTTGCCCAGAGCAGCTGTGGATGCTCCATCCCTGCAAGTGCTCCAARTCAGGCTGCGTGGAGTATTGGGTAACCTGGTTTCATAGAAGGTGTCCCTGTCCACGGCAGCAGGGTGGGAACTACATGATCTTTAAGGCCCTTTCCACTCCAAACCATTCTCTGAGTCTATGGTTTTCCAGTGGACTTAGTTCTTGCTGAACATAGTATTACCTAGAAAAGCTAAAACTTACACATTTATTAATTCTGAGCATTTTTAAGTGTACACAAAGAACATGCATCAGCTGAGAACTCATCTCACCATTAGTATGCTACCAGTCTCTCCATACTAGCAGGAATACKGTCAGTGTAGCACCAGATCCCTCCTTATGCTGGATGTGAATGTGTGAGAACAGCCTCACTCCTTACAGAGACTGTAACTCAATGCAATACRAACAAAACCAGAATGATGAAACTGGATCTTGAGCAATACAATAAGTTTTATTACCATGCTCTGATGCACTTGTATGCCAATCAGACAAAACTATTCAATGGCTGCAACTTGTGTTTTTAATGAAATCTTCAGTGCAGGTGTGACCTTAAATMATCAGCACCTTCATCTTTATTTCTTCCTACAGTGGCTTTAAACTGACTTCACTATAGCAGCAACAAGCTTCTACATTGGAATTTCTTATTATGCTTATTCAAGCATACTTTAAGTACAGGAAAAAAGAAATTATGATGTAAATTCATTAGAGTATTACAACCCCTTTCCTTCATTTCTAGATGGAGAGAGGTGAGTATATAAGCCATTCTCCCAGAGAGTTCCTTGCTTCTGCAAAAGGTCAGGCAGCATATGTAAGGACAGGTCTGTCTGCCTGGTTTAGAACTCTTAGACCTTCAAAAGCATACCATAACTGCACTCTGAAACACATGTATTAGGAAGTAAATTTAAATCATGACGACTTCTCTCTTTGCCAAATTTGTTCCAGTAAACAGAGAGGGACCAAAACCACCTTCCACTAGGCATCCTAGGCATTTTCAGGGTTTTGGCTCTTTGTTATAAGACTTCTTTTTCATTTAAATAACAGAAAAAACCCTTTGAATCTGTATTACATCCCTGTTTATACTTCTTTGTTTAACTGAAAATCTATGTAGGTTCCTTGATATTCTGATCTCTCATAAAAAGAATTTTCCCATCTAGACTGAAATGAACAAAATAATCATGCTATCTAAAATATTTTAAGGTGTTTTCAACAACAGCTATGAYATAGCTGTTTATTAATGTCCTGATTGCAATTAGATTTATACTTGGGAGTAATACACTGAATGCTTGCAGTTATGACTGCTTTAATAAATACATATTGAAGGTGCTACAGAGAAGACACAATTCATACACAGGACGCTTGCTATTCACTGGAAAGCACTAACTACTCATTTTTCATCAACAGAATCATTTAATACTCACTTTTTCTTGAAATTAGTTTTTACTTTTCAAAAGAACAAAATTTTTGACATTCCAACAGATAGCTTGCAATTTAGTTAGAGCAGACTTTTATTATTTCCTTATTTAAGAATCATTCTCAAATTAGAAAAGAAAATACTGTTTGTACCAAAGTGCAAACAGGCAACTGAATTTTAAAATTCTCATATAAATGCTCTTATAAAAATCTTATTTTATTTTATTCAAACATCAATAAAAATAATAGTTGAATTGTGATAGTCATTATTTAAATATATAGAAATGTTGCAGCCTCAGCATGCCATCCCAAAGAAAACCAGCATGTGTAATTTTTCAGACACTAACAATGGTCTAGCTTTACAAGTGCCACAGCAGCACCACATTTACATGCTTGACTTTAGTATTTTATAAGGACTCAAGTTCATTTTAAAAAAACTTTATTAGAGGAATAAATGAATTTTAACTATTATTAGATAATACTAATTAGGTACACTGCCAGGCATCACTCTTCAGAACTTCTCACGCAGAAGCAAAAGATTAATCTCAGGTCAGAACAAAGTAATACAGAAACAATGAAAACAAGATAAATAAGTGGTCAATTTATATTCAAAGTTAACTTCATCTAAAAGGAATCCACATAAATGGAATTTGAGAATCTCAGCTATGAGAGGCTGAGAAAACTGGAACWGCTTTGCCTGGAGGAGAAAAGGCTCAAGGGCAGAAATCTAACCAATGCACATAAATACCTAAAGGGAGGATGCAAGAACATGGGGCCAGAGTCCCCTCAGTGGTGCACATTGACAGTACAAGAGGCAACGGGTACAAAGTAAGAACGGACACAGAAAACTCTTATTTGTCTTTTAGACTCTAATGGTGACCAAGCACTGGCACAGGCTGTCCAGAGAGGTTGTGGAGCTTCCACCCTCGGAAATATTCAAAAGCCAACWGGATATGGTGCTGAACAACCTGTTCTAAGTGGCCCTGCTTGAACTGTGGGGTTGTGCCAGATGACCTCCAGAGGTCCTTTCCAACCTCAATTATTCTGAAAATTATTAGCTTTTCCACATGAAAAGCTAAAAAAAATAAACATACACAAACATGACAGATCAAATAATTAGGAGCAGTGTTGATCATGATATTTTTATGACTACATCAATCAACAACGTAATCAGAAACAGAAATACAATTCTAACAAAAATAATAGTTCCACTTTGGGAGGAATTCAATTTAATACACGTAAATTATTGTAATATTAATTCCCAAATTTTAGAGGCTATTTTACAGGAGATATTTATAAATGCCTGGAGAATGGAAAGAACACAGCCAACTACATATTCCATTCAATTAAAAAGGTAACTGGGATATAGTAASAATTTCCACACCATGATGCTTCACAGCAATTCAGAAGTTTTAATTATTTTTGAAGCTATCCAGTAACTTGAAACCAAAACAGACCATCTACAGTCACTCTTTTGATGTTTTTCAGCAACTTACTCATAGGAATGTACAACTAAATTTATGCTTGTCTGCAATCTCACTTAACCGTGTCAAAAGTGAAACCGGAAGTTGAGACAGGTCTTTGAACTTCATCAACAATTTGCATTTTGTTCTGTTATTACCAAACAATGTGGGCAATATGGACCTGAATTTGAAAACAGAAAACTAGATGTCTAACCTTTTACCCTGTTAAAATCCACAGTTGTTTACAAGCATCAAACAAGACATCTGCTTTGCATCTTTTGATGAATTTCAAAAAATTTTTATTTTTTACCTAACTCACAGAACCTGAAGAATGTGTTCCAAAGAACTACAATACTAATCAAAGAATAATGGCAGTATGATATTTTTATGACAATATTTTTGTGAAACATTTAAGCTAAAGAAAATAAAAACGTGCACAATGTTTTTTTAGTATCTCATATATTAAAAAGTATTAATTCCTGACTGCCAATATTGGTAATGTCATTCCAAAAGAGAGTAAAGAATTTATTTAGTCCTGAGTAAAAGAAAGTTTACTTTGTTCTAGGCTTCTGAGTTTATTTTTTTACTCAATAAAACAGAAAATTTTTGATTTGTTCTTATAAGTAAAAAGTATGTCACATACCTGTTGTGTGTTTCTTTGTGACTGTAAACTGGAYTGCAGCCTTCTCAACAGTGGAACACCATTCCTAGACAGTCTTTTAAGCAACCAGTAACTGTGCACTCGTTCCACAAAATGCTTCTTTCGCTGAATGGCCACCTGATTCATAATCTTATTTAATCTAAAACATGGAAAAACTGATATTGTATTTTTCACAGTAGCATAAAACATATTTATCTATGGAAATTAAACATCACATATATATGAATGTATACTGTAAAAACAGAAGTAATCACTATGTTACTAATTTCTTTCTGTAACGTCCCTTCCAATACAATGATTTCTGAGCAGTAAATTACAATCAAATACATTTGCTTGACACTGCAGTTTCTACCAAATAGATTA
Organism: Malurus melanocephalus; assembly: GCF_030028575.1. Classification (NCBI taxonomy): domain Eukaryota; kingdom Metazoa; phylum Chordata; class Aves; order Passeriformes; family Maluridae; genus Malurus; species Malurus melanocephalus. The sequence continues at coordinate 4,854,110 of NW_026623243.1, read as the reverse complement.
AGTTACTTTATACAGCTAAAGGGTTGGAAGAGCAATCCCAGATTAGAGCTGAGAATAAAGATCTATGTGCATTTCAGAATAATTTTCCTATTGAAAATAAAATCAGATAAGAAGCTCCAAACCACTATGAAAATCATCAAATCATTTGTTGCCATCTACAGAAGGAATTAGTAGTTTATTTTACAGACAATACATGTTCAAACTTTTTGCAAAAAACCATGCAAAGATAAGCCTTGTATTACTGAATTGACATTAAATTTTCAACAAATAAATGAAACAAAAAATATAAAACACAGGAACAATTATTTTAGCCCACACATACAATGAAAATAAACAGAGAAGATACAAGTGAGGATGACATAAACTATCTCCATCAAAATCAATTTTTTCCAAAGTTGCTTTTTAACAATGCAAATACTTTATGCATGTATTCTTTTAYGAATACTTTAGAAAAGTGAACACCACACACAACAATACTGATTCCTGTTTCTCAAATAAGACATGTAGATAGAATGTCCAAGTCTCAAATACAACACTGGCCTCTCAAAATTTATATTCCAAAGAAAGTTTATCTGAAACAAATCTTCAGCTCTCTGTGCCTACARTATCTTGGAATGACAGCAAATAAAAGTCAGAAAAAGTTAATGGTTGAAGAATGAAAGTATTTTCTCTCTGTATGATAATGCAGGTATTTGTAACTGGTGGCAGCCTTTGTAAAATTAACACAAGATGCCCCAAGGCACCAACCGTCTGTTCTGCTAGAGAGATTGTTCCTTCATTTGGGGGGCAGGGGTGAGTTGGAAAGGGAGATGGATGTAAAACAGTTACAGAAAGGATAGTAACAATTAAAAGAAACCTGTAAATTCTTCATTCAAAATATTACTATCCATAGCAAAACTCTACAATTGACAGTAGAGGGTTTATCAGATATTCTCCCAAATTTAATACTAAACTAGGCAAATATTAATTCAAGCAGCGTCTGATTTGTAGAGCAGTACCATGAGACATTTAAACAAAAATCATGACTGTCTACACATACTAGTATTTTTCTSCTTTTTCCATTTTAGTATTAAGAGCAGAGCAGTTTTGCAGGTAAGTGATAAAAACAAAGTAGTCAAACACCTAAAGAAAACATGAAATTAAAAGCAAGCCTTGAGTAAAATGATTTTTAAGAGTATCTCAGAAAAATATTTTTCAGACTAACATACATAAATGAGTCTACCCTGAGTTCACCAAAGATCATCTATCTCTGGGGTTTTTTTGGGCTGTTTAGAAGAGACAGTGCAATAGGTCTACTCAGTGCTACACTGATTATAGCTAAAGCTTTCAGTCATCACCACATAAAGGCAGAACAAAACCTAGGTTTTCTTTAAAACACAATGCCATTGTGTCCTTCAGTTCCTCAATGACATGTTTTTTTKKTTTTTTTTTTAAATAACTAACTAAGCTAGTTAGGCATTCTTGAAAAAGTCCAGCTTAACTTAAAGCTTAGAAGGTCTGCAGGCGAACTTCAGACTGTCTTGTACATCTTTCACAGCAAGGCAGACACAGGCACCACAAAGATGTACTCAATGCAGCACAGATGTGACCATCCTAAACTTCAAACAACATAATTACAATTCATTATAGAATATAATCAAAATCAAGTAATTACTTTCACAAATCTCTTGGAAAAGGTAAAAGCTGCTGAACTGAGAAAAAAAAAAAAAAAAAAGCACAGCCAAATACACACCTATTTGGAAAGATCAGAGAATTGTAACATGAAGAAAGGGTGCCTTGGCTTCATGCCCATCAGATGTGGTAAAACTACGCAAACATCATTAACTACAGCTTTAAGTACATTTGCCAATTCACATAACAAATTCTATTCATAGAAAATGATAATAGTAAAGCGCTAAARTAAGTTTAAGATATTCACAGAAGACACTCTCTAACTTTCAAAATATAAATAAACAGAAAGTAATTTGGAGTGCAGAAACTATTCAGCAAAGGTTGGAAAYGACACATCTCTGCCTTCCACCCAAATAAAACCAAGTATTTAATTTCAACACCACGTATGGGTAGCAGCAATATATTTCTCAAAATAGAGAGGTTTGAAACTCAGAATGTGGCAGATATTTGGAGCTTCTACACTATGAACTTAGCGTTAGGAGGATGCTACATCTGCTGTTAGACTCTAACAACCCACTACCTATATCCCATCCTATCGCTTAGTCTGGTACTTCCAGGTAGACCTTTACTGTCCCAAACGCTTTGAATTTTGACAGGCAATACAATCACTTTGGGGAAATGAGACACTGCTATTGTAGAACCCTAGAAGCAGCACAGACTGGGTCTCATTTTGAAGCCCCCATCCCTTAAAAGGAATTTGCCATACATTCCACTTCCCTCTTTTTAATTCTGACAGAGGTAGTAAAAAACCCAAAGCCTGTGAAACAAAAAAAAAGGCATATATTTGGCTCAGGTAAGGAAGAGCTGTTTTAAGACTTCATCATCCAGGATCTGACTTGAACACTGACAAATCCCCAATGCAGAGGCAAGGTTTATAGAATTTAGCACACCTCCCAGAACTATAGAAAATGCCTCAGCAAAAGCATTTTTTGCTAAGGTATCTGTACACAATAGAACTTTTTCCAGTATAAGGACATAAAAAAAGAATAACTTTCTGTATTGTTATATTTTCTAACGACAAGTCAAGCATACCAAGTACTGGGAGAAAAAAACACCATACAATTTCCCCTCCACTTACCAGTTATTTAAAAATAATACACTGACAGAGGAATTTGAAAATTCTTAAAAAGGTGTCTGTGTTCCAATGATACTCAGTGACTGCTGCTATCTAACTGGTCTCATAAAAGAAGCATTAGGTTTCAAGCAGATGACCACTGCAGCCTTTTGATGTTTTGGCATCAGCAGTCACACTGATTCTTGTTTTTGTTTTTTTAGAGCTACATGCCAAAACTACACAGATGACAAGAACATTTTTCAGAACTGTTTTAATCAAATCACAGCCAACTGAGTGAGCCAGTACTACTTCCTTTCCCCTGTTCCAGTCCCAGCACTGCAAAACACTGATGTGGACTACGAATAGGGATATCATACAATTCCCTGCTTGTCTTTAAACATGGAAAGTGAACCCTGTCAAATTGAACCTTTGAAATAGTACCTACAGTCTCCTCCTCACATGGAGACATTTGATGGATAATCTACCCTGTAAAGGATGATACATTTAATGCACTGGTCAATGCAGAGAGCCAAATGTGCTACTCAAGTCTCTGTTTCCTGACCTCTTAGATAAAAGCACAAAATAATTTTTGTCAATGTAAGATATGTGCTTTTAACATATTAGCAAATCTCACAACTGCCTACTTTGACTCGTGACTTCCTTCCTTTCCCAGTTTCAGTTACATATCACTGTGGCAACTATGGCAACTGGTTACAGGGAAAAGTGAAACCAGTATTTTTGGTAATCAACATGTGGCAGTTTAACCTAAGAAAGCCAATGAGAGATAACAACCCATTTTTTTATTAATCATCACTAACCACTCCACAGACTATACATGCTGTTTAACCCCACAAGTATTATTTTAGTACTATAATACCTGAAGATTTTTTAAGTTTTTGAAATATAAACTGGAGAGAACATTTTCTTGAGTAGGTATGTGATTTTGACAGCATTACTATAGTAACTCAAGCACAAAGAATATGAAAATCTGTATTAGTCAAATACCCMGAGGAAGATCAAATACCCATTAAAAACAAGCCATTTTTAAACATGAACAAAACACAGCCTTTCAATTACAACACTTGTCCCAAGTCTCCAGTTTTGTCAGTTTGTTATTTTGCATCATTCTTCATCCAGCAAAGCAGTACTAAAGATACACATAATACAGCAAAACTGTATTATACTCTATAAAGTTTCATTCAGTATCATTAGCATGCCAGTTTCTCTTAACCTATGGTAACATCATAAATAATCAAATTATGTTCCACCTTACTGAGCAAATAAAACAACCCTATTTTCCCACACAAAGATTGCAGGTATGTTTCTAAAACCTGCCAGAACAAAATGTAAAAAAATCTAAATTGAACAAGTGGCAACAAAGTAAACTGAGTTTCCAGAACACCTGAATTTTCAAGCCTTGTTCAGCAAAGTTCCACAAAATATACTGAGATCTGTAGGAAGCAGGAAAGACACAAGACTTCCCTACAGATAATTACAGTAATTCTAATTCCAATGACACTTACTGAAAGGCAATTAGCATTAAGCCAGAACAAAAAGCTATGGAAGAATTTATCTGGTGAATTGGAATTAATTCTGGAGCCCTACCAACTCCTCCTCCTAGCTCTATATCCAAAAACTTCAGATTCTGAAGATGAGAAAGCCCACCTGATGGGATGACACTCTTTCTACTCTTTCCATGGAAAACCTTTGGCAGTAGTAGCTTATCAAAGTATAAAACTCGTCTTTCAATACACTTTTTTTTTTTAAACAATGAAGAGACACAACTTGGTTATCCTATTCCCCATTAAAAGAGAAAACTTATCATGTGACTTATTAACTCAAAAAAAGCCCCTCAAACTGTTGTGACCAACTTGAAAGACAACACAGGTAAATGAATAACTATGTAAAAATCAGAATCTATCTGCATGTCTTGATTTCCTTTTGACAAATAGTAACATTCCTTTAATACCAAGCAGAAGTCAGCTACATGCCTGAAAGAGTAAGTATCAAATCCTGGAAAGACTGAAAAAGATTGAATTTAAACTTTTCCGCAACACAACTCTGCGAATCCCCATGTAACAAACACACACTTTCCTAATTAGAACTACTTTTCAGATTTTATTGCTTTTTKTCTGTTATGTTTTAAAACTCTAGCTACTTACTTTGTTTCTCCTAGGTTGAGAGTCCAACAGCATGTATTTTAGCTACTGATCCATCTTCTGAAGCCTGAAAGTCTCTCCTGGTTCCTATTCTTTATTGAACKCTAACTGGCATTTAAATAGTATTTGATTTTGAATGCAAAGGAAGCACTTTGTCTTGCTTCACATGACTGTGAAACCCCTACTATTTCTATCTGAGCAAACAGCTTGTAAAATTTTGCTTGGACAGGAAAAGTAGAACAGTGAACTAAAGAAGTAAGAAAACACTGCTATTTCAGTTAATTCTTTGTTAGTTATAAGAGGATATCTTCTTCCTATTCTAAMAACTAAGTTTGTAATACTCCAAACSTTTGGATAAGGAAGAAAACCAAACCAATAAATAATATAAAAAACCAAAACCAAATCAAAATCAAACAATGAAAACCCCTCACCCTGCCACACTCAAAAAACCTCTTCTAAGAAAAATCATAAGTGYAGATTTACTTCTGCCAGTTCCTTCATTCAGTATAATGACTTTCCATTAAAGTTACCCAAGATATTTTCCTGAACTTCTTTTGTTTGTAGTAGTTATAACCATACCACACATGATTTTGAAATCTAGTATCAAAAGGCTAAATTCACGTCAGATATCAAAAATTAATCAAAAATTAATCAAAAACCACATTTTGATCTGTAATAAAAGGAAATCTCAGTATTTATCTACTAATTTTATGTGCACACTGTAACTTGGACCATTGAATAAAAAAACTGCCAGAAGGCAGTTCTTCAGACAATGCATTCTTCAGATGTTTTGCTATGGCACAAGTCATAACACCCTCTAATAGCCACCAAAAAAAAAAAAAAATGGAAGTTCACGTAACTGGTGAAACTCAGAAGTTCTGAAAAACAAAACCACACAAATCTTACTCTTCATAACTGCATTATCACATATTCAATCATTGTAGACCAAATCCCTTACAAAGCACACAGAATACTAATGATATGCCTTACAGAAGTAACATGTTCATTTGTTTCAAGCTTCTTTGCCTTGTACACATAAAACAAACAGGAGGAAAAATATATTATTTTTACTCAAAATCTACTTTTACAATTTACTAAATAAGTCACACTTCTTCAAAAGCATTTATTAATCTTTATTTAATAAGCCAATCAAGTATCAAGATGAACTAGCTTCAAAAGTGCTCTAAAGTTACCTTTACATTTTTAAAATACCACAGAGGTAAACCTGGTGAACACCACAGTAGCACTTTTTTTCATTCCGGGAAAATTACTTTTTTATTTAAACAAAGAGATCAGGATGACATCAGCAGTAGTTTCTACATGTAACAGAAAAGTTTCAAAGTCAAACAATGTGAAAAGAAACATCAGTGGATGATGACACTTGTGGCATCCCCTTCACTTAGGTGATTCTAGGATCCAAGTATTAGGTACAATCACAAGGCATACCTACACCATGCTCTCCTGGAATTAAAATAAGCAYTTCCACATGATTTTGTGAATTATACATATGTGTATATTCAAGGATAAAGAGCCAACAGACATTAGTCTGGATTTATTCAGTTTCTAAGTTCTTTGCAATACTGGCCCTAGCAGTATTTTTCATGGCTTTTTATTGCTGAATTTTAAGCCAAATTGGTCACTCTTTCCCCCCACTTAAAAACTTTCTGTATTAAAAATCCCACGGTACCCTAAAAAAACATGTTTAAAAAAATCCTCCCAAGAAATCCACAAGCTACATATATGAATAAGAAGCATTATCTGTGAATGCAGACTAACAGTGTCTCAAAGGCTCTGTAAATGTTCCTTTCCCCTTATACTGCATTTCAACACCTTCTGTTTATTTATTGTTTGTTTTTTTTGGCCCATAATTCCTTTCAGAGACAATCAAGATTCCCATGTTAATATAACAAGATTACATTTAATTACTTGGTAAGAAAGTTCAGGATAGCTCAACTGGGTAAATTATAAACGAAAACACTGGTTCTCCTGGAGACACAGCAGCAGAAATCCAGCTTTACTATCCGACACACTTTTCCTTCCAATAAAAGCAAAGATCAGCATAGAGAAATCAGTTAGTGTGGGGCACATAAATGCTGATCCATCCGTAAGGAGAGCTGAAAACATTTTTGCAGGAGTCTCAGCAATTTTTCCTCTCAATTGTCAGCTACTACTCACCAAATTTCCCAACAATCTCATAATTATCTATTATTAATGATGCAACACATCTCGTGCAACAACATACAGTGCTCCTACTTCTAAAAAAGTGTAGTTTTTTTTACTTATTCTTTGCTCTCGGTACAGTTACTGTATTTCAAATGTTTTCTTAATTTCAGAATAACAAACATGCCATGTAGAAAGAGAAACTAAAGATGAAAGCAAACACTGATATACTTTTAAGGTCAGTTTCCATTTAATAGAGCAGTACTTGCACAAATGGCATTTTAATAAAGCAGATCACACTGTATCTCAGTGTATACTTCAAAAATGCTGAAGATTAAATATTTCATATCACATTATATTTCCCTCCAAGTATRTAGCCACAGTATCGTAATTTCACARGATTGTTAAAGAACACGAATGTTAACACTGGCTATGCAAACAAGCAAACATATTTTAAATGCCTCCTTTGATACCTAAGATCAAGAGACTACACAAAAACAACCGTTTGTACTAAAGAATCGAGCAGTCAAAAATAAGAGAAACCAGGTAGTTTTCCCAGCTAACACTGTAACAACTCTCTGCATCATGCACCCATCCTGCTGAATAAGGCAACGGTTATAAAGAACAAGGATGAGTAGCAGCAGATAAAAAAAAATCCACATCAAAATGAGCAGTCAGTACAAGATAACAGAGAGACGCAGCTAGAGTTTAGATTGTCAAGCTAATCCTAAAAGTTAGGATTTCCTAACTTGAAAATTCTGAACCTGCAGGCTAAACAAAATCCTTCAAGTATTTTTTTAGAGGGGGCGAGGTGGAGTGTGGAAATCCCTCTGCTAGAGAAAATTCAACCATTACATATTCCCAGTAGCAATACTACACATYAAGAACAAATTTGCCATTTTCTTCAGCCCAACTAGCTGGTGGCAGTGGGCTACTTATTGACTACCACGTGCCAAGAGGAGCAGATACTGCCTGCCTGTCCCTTCCATACAGTGTGACAGTTTAAGAGTGTCCTTTCCCATTCTCCTTCCCACAGAGCACACCTGCCCTGCCAGTTCCCAGAAACCCAACTTTTAGACAAAGCTCATTTCTACCTTTAAACAATAAAAAAACAAAACAAAACAAACAAAAAAAAAACACCACTGCCCTCCCACCAAAAAACAGACAAACAAAAAAAGATAATGAGTACAAACAGTACAGTGTAAGCAACAACCTTCAAGAGTTTTCTATTTTAATAAAAACTGAATGGAATTTCCTAGTAAAGAAACAACATATTTCTATAGCCAAATGGTCTGATGTACGTCCACCATGCATAAGAGTTCCCTGRTGGTCCCATAAATTATTACAAATGCTAAGCAAGTCACAAGTCAGCACTGACAGCACAGAAAACTGAAACCACCTTAAGGCTCTAAGATGAACTACTGCACCTTTGGAAGTAGATACTTAGGTATAGACTTTCCAAAATACCTAGGCAACAGTACAGATATAGGCCCAGCATTAAAAATAAATAACAAAAAAAGAGAGACAGGGAGATAAGCATTCATCTCCTATCATCAATGGATCAATGGTAAGTAACTTCTGATCCTGCACCTTCAAATCAGTAGTTCACAGATGAAAGGCTAAGGTCATATAATTAGATAATTAAAATTTTTGCTGTTAAATTGTATAGAYAGAGTCATTATCTAGGTTGTTTACGTATGACTTCTGTGTAAGAAATTCTGGCCAAAATCRTTCAAGGCAGAAGCATAGAAACCTGACCTAACGTAAGCTGATCCAGAAATTCGCAAGGTATCAAAGTTGTGTAGAAATGATGAAGTATGCTGTCCCACATCCAGTCTTGCTAAAACATCCTGAACATTAAGACACTTGCTTTGGAAAAYAGAACTATTAAAAACTGTTATTAAAATGCTCAGTCTTTCATGTACTGTCACTATCCAGGAAAGRACACAAATCCTTCCCCATAAAGTGAACATGAACCGCAAGACAGTTTTCCTTAAGCTTTATCAGATGTACTCAGGGGCTGCATCCAGCAAGTACCTTCCTCATCATTATGATCTTCATATTTGTACACTCTTAAAACTACCAACTCTGAAGAGCCAGCAATATGCCAAGGTGTATAGTCTAGTAGAAAGAAAGCAATTCAAAACAAGCATCTCCACATGCGCCCCAATTTCTAGAGATGGCGAAAATATAGTAAAATAAAACTCTTCAAGTAAAAAGCACTGGTGTTTAAACATTATGGGTATATCTTTATTCTACAGTAACTTATATAGCTTAATTACTCTTCTTCAAGACCCTTGTGCTTCAACTCTAAGGAAAAAAAAAACATCAAAAAAAAACAGATTAAAGGAATTATTTAAATGAAGACTGCTGTGAAATGATGCAAACAATTTTTTAATACTTTACGGGTATGTACTTAACTCCTACAGAAACACAAGAGTGTTTCCTAAACAGAAAAAAAATGAAGAATAGCCTAAGAAAACTAGACAACCTTGGGTCTAAAACTAGAGATTTAGATCTGCATGATAACCAGTTTTTTTTTAATATGCCCTTTTCTGCTTCAGTTTTAATTCAGGGGCCAGTTTTCTAGGACTGAATATAGTCACATTACAAAGAGTACTTAAACAGAAGCCTCTGTCAGCCGAAGACAAGCAATTTATAATAAAGCTCAACTTTAAAACAGCTTTAAACTGTGCATTTTTTACACCTATGACAACTGTATTTGCTTTAAAAAATGAAAAGAAGCATTAATAGAAGGAAGCTGAATTTCTCTGCTGATTTCAAAAGAAATCCAATCATTAMTGTGAAAAAAAAAGTCTTCGTATTTTTGCTCCTGGCATCTAATGACTATTAAAAAAAAAGCAATCTGATGATAATATCTTTCTAGGGTCTGGCTTTTCTACAAGTTGCCAATGGAATGAGCTGCCAGAGGCACAAGTGAGCACATACTTTCTAATCCTCATCTCTTACTTCATGTTTTTTCCTACATTGTCTAAAAAAAAGAAAAAAAAAAACAAACYCACACTACACTACCAACTGAGATTGTCCCAAGACAAAGCTGAATTATTTTACACGAACGCCCCGCTTCCATAGACAACAGTTCCTGTTTAAATAGCAGTATTAGTTGCCTACTGTCAACCTAAGTTTTTCTGCAGTGCATCACTAACATAAATACCATTTTACCAAGGAAATCATGACAGAGAACAGAGCAATCAATCAGATGTTTGCAAACACCAAAACATGGGAGCTGAATGCTTTTTGTCGAAGTCAGTCAATAAGCAGCTTCTTACATCAACAAAACTTATTACAGGAAAGAACTGAAGTCTCAAAACACGTATTTACATCGATGAATTTAACCAGCTTTAATTGCTCACTACCTGAGCCTYGTGAGTCAGATATTTAGAAGGCATGGTACTATCCAAAAGCCATCACTCGACTGTGCATTCAGAATCCTGTCACACAGTACAGGCAATAAGCCTGAATATGGAAGTGGTGCATGCTCTGAGAAACTCTCCAAACTACTGCTCTTAAATTAGTAAGAATTTAATTCAAGGAATAAACAAATATATTGGTTTTGTAAACATACAAATATAAATTTTGGAAACACCTCCTGAGAAGTTATTCAGCCCCACAAGGAAAACGCTTCATTGAAGGTTTTTGTAAAACTTMTATAGATCCTACAGTACAAGCTAATTCTTAATTACGGTGAGATGAACAAGGTTCAAAACATCCATACACAATTGTAATTTTCATTTTGGGTCTCTTGAAATGAGAAAAACGTTCAGATTCCAAATGTACAAAGTTAACTATGACCTTGGCTTTTTTTTTTTTAAATATGAAGATCAACTGCATTTGCTAGTCAAATTCAGTGGTTGATTCTCGAAAGTACAGTGAATAACAACTGAACACAAAACACAACTTAGTCTCACAAAGAAAAACAAAACAAACGTTTGGAGGACAAGACAGACCACTCCGTAACTTACTAACTTCTCTGAGGAAGTTACTGCATTTTTTAAGCAACTCCACAGAAGKACAATGTACATAATTAACAGCAATGCTCTGAGAAAGGCTTTTAAAGCAAGCATGTAAAAAATGTACAAAAACTTCAAGGTGACATCTAAAAGCACTGCTTTAAAATTGAACGGATAAAAAAGGTTTCTCATACTTTGATAGTTTGCTTACCTCTGGGGGGGGATATAAGGAGCAGACACTGTTGGCATAACTGTACAGGGTTCAACCACTGTTTTCTTGGCTTTTTTTGTCTTTTTTCTGACTTTTGATGTAGACCTAGCAGTTCTGACTGATCCCTCCTTTCTACAAACACCGTTTTTGATTTCAGCTTCTCCATAAATATTCAGAGGTCTCCGTGTGCAACCTGGTGGAGTATGTACATCACAATAGGCAGTCTTTTTCACAGAGAACGTTGTTCCACTGCCAGTTAGCTCTTTCACAGGTTCCATTTTCATATACAGACCAGCCTTTTGAGCACACGTCACATGGAATGCAGTATAGCAGTTTGCTTTGTGGCACTGGATGCAGGCACCAACACCTTTCTGTTTACAGAGGTAGCATGTTAACTTCCATCTGGCTGGGGGAATGTTCCTGACACCATCAATTGGCTCAATAAAAACTGTATTGGCAAATCCAACTTCTGGAATCCACAAAGCACATACCACGTGTCCCCAACGATCATCATCTGTCTTTTTAAAGGCACCTCCCTTGTTTGGGCACAGCACACAGTCTACAGGCCGAGAGCGGGACTGCAAACAGTGTCTGCAGAGCCACTGGCCCTCAGGTATATATGGCACCCCATAGCATTCCTGATGTACTGCTAAATTACACATATCACAAAACAGGATCACATTGCTGTTCTGACATTCACCATCCATGCATATACAACACACTGCATCTTCATCAATTAAAGACTGATGATCACCCTGTTTTTGGTTCTCACAATAAGACTCTTTTTCAAACCTATCCATAAGGAATTCAAACATATTTTGTGAAACAACTGACACTCCATCACTTTTACGCTTATCATTTATCAATTCTAACCATGCATAATCTTCCTCATCCATGTCATACTCAACTTCGTTATCAAGTTCTTCTGCTGACTTTTCAATGAATTTGTAATAAATTGGAGGTCTCCGAGGAGCTGAAGGGGGACTGTATTCAACAATCCGTACTTTTGGTTCTGGAAGAGGAGCTGTTGTAGCAGGTATACCATGCGAGCTCGGAAGAGCTTCATTTTTCTTTTTCACTTTGTTATTTTTATGGCGTTTGCTTCTTAGACAAACCGGTGGTCTTTCACTATTTTCTTTATTGCTGTTGCATTCACTCATTTCCTGGGCAGTAAGATCATCTTCTAATATAATCTCTAAAGGATCAAAGATACTGATCCTATGCAGGCGACCTTCAATTTCTATTTCAACCATCCTTTGAGCTTGAGCGTATGTCAAGGTTTCTCGTGTCGGGGAGTGCTTAATACTGCATGGGGAAGAAGAATGCCTTGCTGCCGATACTCGATGGCATCTTCCTTTTCTCCTCATTTGGTAATGTTTACCTAAAATTAGAGCAACAGTTAATACTATGAACTCCAAACATTCATATTAAAATATCAGTTTTACTGTAGTGAGGAAAAAATCCTTCAGTTCCACAGCCATCTATGTATATATTTAATTAAAAATAAAAAAACCCAAAAGCATGTCACTCAACGAGACTGCTCATAGTTTTATACAAGTTTAACCCAGAGATCAACAGATCTTCTAAATACCAGCTTCCCTGAGTAAAGACAGCTATACAAAATCCTTGCAACAAAAACCCTCTAGAATTGCTGTTTGCAAGACCACTGCATGAGCACAAAAACATTTCAGAAGTGTCACAGATTAAAAAAAAAAAAGCATTTGTTACCTCTAAGAAAACCTTTAATACAATACTTTTTAACACCTCGGGGTGCCTGCAGTTTGAAAATTTTTGCAACAGCTACAGATTATATCCTCTAGACCTCTCTTCAAAAGAATGCAATTGTGAAAGAAAAACAAGTTTTCCTGTAATTTTTTTCCAGTGCRATTTGAAATACTCATGTTATCAACTCAATTACTATAGCTATATTTAAAAGTTAGAAAAGTACACATACTTCCACATTTGGCAAGTGGGCAGTTTGACAGCCCTATACTTTTTTTACTTTCCTCAATCCTTAGTGAGCCCATTATTCTTCACAACATGACAAGAACATAACAAATTCACAGGGACCAATATGGTGYAGTATGGACTGCAACTAATATATATTCCACGTGTATCGTAGATTTGATTTAGAGCCAAACCATGTTCCCTGCTTTTAAGTATGCGTGCACACGCACCCTTCTCCTTCAACAGATTCTTCAGGAGCTGTTCTCAAATCAACTGCTGATACATAAAAATCTCCCTGTTTTTAAACCCTGTCCAAGCTCTTTAAAACAATTTTTAAGTTTACCACTTCCTACAAAAAGATCATATACCATACAAAACGACAGCTTTCTCCCCTCTACTCCAAAGCCCCATGACAAGGATCAGCAYGTATTTTGGTCACAAAATTTTCAGGTTAAAAGCTTCCACACATATACTTTTTGACATCTTCACACTGGGTGAGGTTTTTCTCCTATAAAGGTTGAAGATATTACAAACCTGACTGACATAATCAAGTTTAAAATTCTATTCCCTTCCTTCCTTCTTTCTAATAAATCATTAATAAATAGCACAATTCAACCTCATCTACATAAAAAACCCTTGATCTTTAACCACTGCCTCAAGTGTTATCAGGACCTCACCATTTCAACTGCATTTYGAGTCAGTGTTGCTCACTATAACAACAACTAGTATTAGCATGTATTGCCAATACAGCAGAGAAATAGATGAAAACACAACTACTGTTAGAGACCAGTATATCTATTTCAGGAAGAAAAGAGCAAGCACTGAAMAACTACATGAACTACTCCATGCCACTTGCCTTTTCCTTAAGTCAATGATGCCAGCTTCTAGTGGCATATCCWCAGAATATTGAAGGAACTTCTTTTAAAGAAAGACTAAATCACTTAAGCAACTAGCCCTAAGTCTAGTTCCTGAAACACTMTGATATGTCTACTCTCAGAAACTGACCTTGCTTTCATATCTAAGCTGGTTTTATTATTCATATGAGAATTGTGGTTCTCATAGGTCTTTTACACAACTAATTCTTAACTCTTATTACTTGTTTCTACACCATATAACCAGACAATAGTCAGGGTTCAATCATGACAGAACGTCAATCTGCTCTTTATAAACAACATAAGAACATAAAAGGTTCCACCTCTTCAAACAAATTTGGAAGAAGCATTTAATAACTAAATGCTGTAAAACAACACAGGATTCGAGCACACTGTTTCCTTAATTGCAGAAAACAGTTTAAACCACTAATACTGCCACAGAAGGTCCAATGACTAAAACYGAAACCATACTGGTAATTTAAGCAAAATGAGAAGTTAGTTCCCAGTTTCAATACAGATTTTGTAATTCAGAGACCCAGAAGTAATACAGTGGCCCTGATTTCTGTTTATTATTGTGACCAAATAATGATAGCTTCTTCAGCTAAAATACACTGATGCATCCATGTACAGCAACCTATTATAGATCAGAATGGACTCACTTAAACTTACTTGTCCATCAAGAAACAATTTACAACATGTTTATCTCATATAATTGCATATCAATTCTGTCTAGAAGTAAAAGTCTGGTTTCGTATTTTAAATGTCCCTTCCTACAACTTAACTGKTTGTGTATCTGTTCATAGAGGCTCCTGAGAGACTGTTTAGAAAAAAAGTACAGAGGGAGGGATGAGAAGTGACCTTCAGAAATCAAAAACGTGTGTAACTTGTCCACACTATCTTAGCCCAGCACCATAGAAAAACACATTAATGCAATGTTTCCAAGCTCTCCATTCCTCTCTGTTCCCAAGATTCTCATGCATGGCTTCAGACAGGCATTAAGAATAGGAAGAAAAATACTCAAAAGCACTAAATCTTTAATCTTGCATAAAGATTTAGGACRGCTGTTGCAAAAGTTGAATAAACTATATGAACCAGTATGATAAAAAATGACGACGGAACTAACATCTAAGTATACTGTAATACTCAACAGTAAATACAATTGAATTAGGGAAGAATTTACAGTCTCAAATACAGAATGGATATCCTCCAATACAATGCACTGTGCACAGAATCGGAACTGGTAGTACTCTGGCTGAATTTCATGCAAATTTAGCATAAATAACTTCAGTACCCCAGAGGCCAAAACAGTGTTTTGTYTCTCCAAAATTCTTCTGTTTGCAAATGTTCTATAAATACTATGGATGAAGACCAGATTTCTGCATAGCAAATTCATGACCCTCAAATGGTTTGCTTTTCCTAGGCAATTATCATCTAGCTTTCCTTCCTTCCACCCCCCAAACCCTTTCCCAGTATCCTGTAGATCGACAGGAATGAGGACCAAGACCTAAATTTGAAAAACAGTAAACTAAGACATGTTTCCATTCAAAGCGAACAAAGATACTGTGCTAACTGAAAAGGAAATAATTTTAATGCACTTCTGTTAGCACTGTCCTGCCCTCAAAGACTGCAGGATATAAACTAGGAAAGTTATCAACAACTTTCCTCTCCTAGAACTGCATCAGCTACTTGGGAAGAAAATCACAAAAAGCAGACGTTTTTTCCTMAACGTAACACGAAGACAGCTGTTTCGGTGGAATACACGGTATGAGGAGGGACAAAAAARAAGTTTTTATCAAAGTGCAGGATAGCTAAAACCAACACAGAAAGTACGACAGTGTATATCTCTAAATTACAATCTCTGCCCCAGTTACCTTCCTCAGCTTCAAATTAACTGCCTTTGGTCCCTGGATCCCCTGCTCAATGGACAAGAGAATTCCATTCTCAATGGCACTTTCATGTAGACCATTAAAAAGAGAAAGACACAGGAATGCTCTTTAGTCCTAACAATGAGGGACGGTAAGCAAACAGCGCTTACACGCATAAGGGGCGGACATCACCCTGCTTCATCCGCGCAGCAGGAGCGATYCCCTCGGGGCACGGCCCAGAGCGACGGCTCACGGAGCCCAGCGAACGGGTGCGGGGATGGCCGAGACACGAGGGGCCACCCGAGCCGCTCTCCCCATGGAAAGCGCCCACCGCCGCCAGATCCCGCAGCCATCCCGGGATTCTGCCGCCCGCGCGCGCCTGCCCACGCCCCCGGGCCCGCCCTCGCCGGTGCCGCGCCAACACTTCCTGCCCACGCCCAGGGAGCCTCCAACGCGCTCCCTCCCCTCCCGCCGATGGTTCCTGCCCGGCGCGGTGCTCCCCCCTCCCGGCCCCCGCCAGGATGGTTCCTGCCCGGGCCCATCATCTCCAGCCCTTCCCAACAGTCACTCCCTCCCCGCCGCGAAAATACTCGGCCCACAAAAATGGCGGCTGACAAAACAGCTCCAGCGGCGCCCTCCCTCCCTCAGACCGCCGCGCTCGGCTCGCCTCGCCTCCCCGCCCGCCGCTGCACCCCTCCCTCCCCCGCAGACAGCCGTGCCCAGTYCGCCCTGCTCTTCCCCCGTGCCGTTCTCCCGTCCCGCTGCGGCGGGACCCGCCGGCTCCCGGCCCCGCAGCTCCTGCCCGCCGGCCCCCGCCGCCCGCCCGGCCGTACTCACGCTGTGGGAGCCGCCGAGGAGCGGCTGACAGACCTCCCGCTCCGCCGCTGGCGCCGACGCTCGGCCGGGTTAATGGCGGAGGTCCCGCCGGTGCTGCCGCCTGGCCCCGCGTCCGGCAGCCGCGGGCGGGCGAGCGGGCGATATGAGGGCCGCGCTGCCCGCGGCGGTCACCCGGCGCTGGGTGCGGGGCTGCTGCTGCC
>NW_026623243.1:4801545-4836798 GCF_030028575.1 Malurus melanocephalus | reverse complement strand
GCCCGGGGCCGGCACCGGCCGCGCTCGGGGCGGGAACGCGCTGCCCCCGCGACCGCCGCGCTCCCGCCCGGGACCGGCCGGGCCCGAGCCCGCCGGCAGAACGTTCGAACGGCCCTGCGCGGGGGCCAGGGAACGAGCGGGGGGCAGAAGCCGCTCGTTACAAAACCGAGGCTCAAAAGTTGAAGAGAGTGGTATTTATTATCTCTTTGGGGGGCAAGTCCAGGCTCGAAAATATGCTTGAAAGTCAGCTTTTGCGTGGTCTCCGGGTCAAGCTGCAGTTTGTAGATTAACTGATAATAGCCTTACATTTTGACAGAGCAAAAGCAGGTTATTTCTGGCTCTCCCTGCGAAGGACACCCTTTGTTAGGTATTATTTTTAGACAGCCATTACAGACATATTCGAGAACTGRAGGATTTTACTGCAATGCATTTCTGCAAGGCAGCTGCACCCACATCCTTAAAAGCGTTTAGCTGGCCCAGCCTAACAGGAACACTTGCCTGTGCCGATCATCCAGAACAAGTCCTGCTTACAGTCAAAAACAAGTGATTGAGAGTAGGTGTGATTCTCTTTGCCCATCAGAATTTAGCAACCACTCAGCTAAATTGCTACAAAACAACTTRGCAATTCATTTTTATGTTTTCTCTAGTAATATGCTTGCTTGCCTCAAAAAGCGGTTGATCCTACAATAAATACATGACTTCTAATCAGAAATAGATACACCTGTTATTACTTGGAGTAAGTTAAGGTCCAGAGAGTTTAAGCAACTTGGCTAAGGAAATCTTGTAGAATAGGAAAAGTACTTTCCAAATCCTTTCTGCCTCATCAGGCACCATGTAGCACACGGATCTCTGAACAAAACAGAAGCTATTAAAGCAGCTAACACTTGTGCAGCACACTCAGTGTAGGAATAGATCCTTAAGCTCAGAAAGACACAGTACCTTCAGTTTCCAATATAAGAAAGTTTGTATGAATTATGGAGGCCATCTGCTCATTTGTGTACTTGCATGTGAGGAACTACTCTCCAGTTMAATTGTTTCAGTGATCCTACCATCAATCTCAGAAGTCTTACAACACGCTGATATGTTAGTGTTGTTGCACTGGAATTCAGCCTGTGATAGAAAGGTATTAAAGAGGGACCATCATACCAAATCATATACATTAGTATGCAGAGTATAAAAATGAACAGAGATAATGTTGTCAAGAACATAATAATGTTTATGAYAGGAAATGTGTTCATCTTTTAAGGGATAATTCACATGTGTATCTGCTGTGCAGTTGTACAAATGCTTTTTAAGTGGAGACAAGTTTTCCATAGAAACCTTGATGGTGTCCACATTCTAATGTGTCTGAGATACAGCAAGTCTGTTTTTTTTTCTGCCAGATTGACTACAGCATTCTATAGTCCCTGGACATCCCTTTGATAATGTGGTATTCCTTACTGGTATTTACACCATTTGACCACTTTCCTGTAACTTAAATCCATGCTTCTAGATTCTCTCAATTACTCTTAGTAAGAAGGTATGTGGAGTTTTTGCTCTGGACCATCCAGACGAGGACACAGAATGCCTATCATTTCTTGATATGGTATTTCAGAGCAATAGCACAAAGATTAGGGCACACTCAACAAAAAGCTCTGTATTAGGAGCTTTAGAGTTTGAAATAATTTCTCATTGTCCTTATCACAGGCTACCATAGCAGGATCCTCAGCCCCCCAATTTTAAGTACATTAGACCACATATTTTGAAATAGAAGAATACGTAGCATTGTCTGAGGCATCTGACCAGTCCTTAGCACACGCCCCTATAACCTCAAACACCTATAACCTTTGTCTTTTCCACCTCACAAGTATTCAAAACAATTCTACTAGCATAAGGTTCAATTTCAAGCAAGAGGCCCTCTGATCATAGTTTGATGGCAACAGGCCCCTCACCACCTTTTTTTCACACCAGTTCAACATGTGCAAGAGGCTCCAGTCCCAGTCCATCAGAATCCTCACACCCCTAACCTGGCAGCATCAAATTCGTAACCAAGTTGCCAATGCTGACTCACTCTGCATCTGTACGAAAGCTTTTACAGAAAGAGGATCTTCTGCCTACCAGTTTTCACCTCCACTACCTGTCAAATTCTCAACAGGACCACTGCAAGAAGAATCTGGTAAAGAAAAACAACTGCTATTTATTGGCCTCAGCACCCTCCTCTCATTCCTGGTAGAATCAAGCCTCATGAGACACATTTCTATGTTTCTAAAGTGTATCACCTTTGCTTCACCGATCAATAAAAGTCAACTCAGACTTGCTGCAGCACTAAATACTGGCAAGGATGCTGATCTTCCTTGGATGGCACTCTGTATCTCTCTCTTGAAYGGGACAGCGACCTGCTGAAGGGACAAGCAAGAACCAGAATTCACTGCACACCTTCCTTGGAACCTGCAAGTGTCCGCATTTTGAGACAGATTTTGGATGGCCATAACATACATGCATACGTCTTCTTATCATGATGGCAAATCTGCCTAACCTTGCATATGATGCTTCTGTATGACACCTCAAGGCAYTCTATCACTTTCAAGTAAGTTCAAGTTTGGCTTCCCCATGATACAATTTACATACAATTTTACCATCATCTGTGAGATACAACAATACCATGGTCCTATCACCCTACACGGAAATGCTTTTAGATCTCTCTCACTCCATCAATCATAGTATGCGGTGCTGGCAGAACATGCATATATCTGATACACAATTATTTTGAGAAATAYAATAAATACAATTTCTTTTACTTCTAATTTCTGTGGTTATTCTACTGACCAGGTTCAGACTTCAGAAGAYACCTGAGTTTGTGATAAATGAAGTTACTGCTTAAGCTAGCATAAAACCCATGTAAACGCAAATACATTGTTACCTTCTCCCTTTCCTACTTCCTGATTCTTTCTGCTACAATGGAAAGGATTCTTTTACACAGCATTCACCCAAGCAAAGACAAGTTGCTCACTGCCTTCATAAAGTTTTATTATACATAAAGTTTATTTTATTTATTGAAACCCATAGAGTGACGTTCCCATTCTCAATTCCTCTGATGTCAGTATAAAAACTTGCAATTTAATATGAGATAAGTAAAAGCTCTGAGGGAAGTTCTTTTCCTTAGTGAGGTTACTCACAAACATGCATCTCTAAGAAACGATCTTCAATCTTTACAATAATTTAATACTTCAGCATTAGTATAATTAAGTTAAAATGCAAYCAGCAATGAGATCCAAATCCAGTCTTAATTACTTACTTACTCATTCATTCTAGAATACAAACCTGGTCTGCAGATGATTAAGATGCAACAGAGGAAGCTCAATTGTTAGAATCCCTATTCATTTATCACAGAAGAAATCCAAAAATAGGTGGGCTCATTCATAATAAAAACCTTACCTCCTAATTTACATGGGGAAAGACTACAAGAAAGTGACATTAAAATCTGGGAAGGAAAAATAAAGTGAAAAGTAAGTCAGAAGTAAGACTCAACACATGACATCCACAAAAAAAAAAAAAACTGAACTACCAAAAGCAACTCACATGGTCTGTAGCTTCCTCTATTAAGAGAAACCCAAATTGTATCATTTAATAAGTAGGAAAGACACAACTTCATTTGTCCCAGACTTGCTACTGCCTCGGCCAGGATCTGATGCTGGCTAGTAAAGAGAACTTCCAGACTCACACATTGTAAATCAGTTCTGATACTGAGTTCTGATACTGATGGCTTCATAATCCAGACAGAATCTCCACAGGCCCAATAAAAATGCTAGAATGGGAACTTCAAATTGAGCACTCGTAGAAGACATCCTCCAGCACCATGCTCATGCCACATAAAGGGTAAGTATGAGTAAATCATGTCAACATGCTATTATATGCTCAACTCCAAGTCAAAAATCAGTGATATACACCCCTGATGTGCTATAGAATGAGGATGATTGAGATTAAACAACTGTGCTTGTAACAAATGTATTTATTGTAATAAATGTAAATTAACAAGGGCACCATAGTTTTGGCACTGAATGCTTGCTCATAACTACTCTGACTGCTTATTCCTTATTTTCTGAGCACTCACCTTGACACTCTGGATCTGATGAGCAGAGCCAAGTGGCCACTGAAATAAATGGGYATGTATCCTAAATATATAAGTACTTTCCTATGTTACATATTCTTAGGAATCATACCCTCCTGATACTAAATTGGACATCCAAAATTAGTATTTCTAACCTCTATTTAAAAGTGCTTATCATTAAGTTGACATTGCCTAGACAAGTTTCTGGAAGAGGCAGGAGTCTATACAAGGAGGAAAGGAGATGATAGTTTTATTAAAAGTATTACCTCAATGCATACAAGAATCACAATTCCTTGTGCTTTATTTAAGAACTGTTCTCTCTTGATGTAGTTTTAGTCTTCATAGCTTCACATAGAAAATGCATCACTGGATGCAGAAGTTACTAGAGGTGAAGTCAAAGATTTGAGTGAAAATAATCTTATGATAGCAGGTTTGGAAATAAATATTAACTGCTCAATTTTGCTAAAACAACGTAACTGCATCAAAATGGTTACTGCTCACTCCACTGTTATCAACATGTAGTGTTTCCAAAGATACACAAAAGCAGAAACACAGAACTATATAGATTTATAACTTCAGTATCGACATTATGTTTACTACCAATAAAGAATTGGAAGGAAGGAAGCAATAAAACTAGATTAAGATGAACAGCCCAATGACTGGAGAGACCCTGGGACCACCAAACACAAAGCTCTGTCTGCAGCACTGAACATTTRCATTTAGCTAATAACGTAATAATATTGAAATAGGTCTATTTAAGGCATCTTTTAAGTTCTTTCACAGTAAGATAGAAGAATTTTATTTAGTTTCCAATTGGTCTTAGGCTCTTGCTATAGCCTCCTTGAGACCCAAGTTCAAKATGCACCCCAGGATGACAGAGAATTGGTTACTTACAGCACTTTGATCATGTTTCCTTCTTCTCTGAAGCTGTAATACCTATATTCCAGAGAACTCAATTTATTTTGGTGCATGCTCTTCTAGCTTTCCACCATGCTACAAAACATAATGGAGAACCAGATACTTGCAGTTTGCTCCAGCAACTGGAGTGAGAAATTACTTTTTAACATTCATTTAATATCACATCACTTTTAATTTGTGCCAAGTTCAGTTAGCCATGCAAATAAAGATGTTTATTCACAATATCTGAAACGGATAAGAAGGTTATAAATACATAAATGGAGAAAAAAAACAAAGAAAAAAAATTACTCTTCTGAAGTTAAATAATAGAAGTTTGGGATTCTTCCTGTCAGGATACCTTGCAGATTTTCCTAATTATCTGTCCTCCAAAATGACTATGCTCTTTCACATATTTACACCTCCGACTGCAACCTTTATGGAAAATCTTTATCTTTAGACTATCACCGCACCAGTGCTGCTACATTCACCACAAGCCGGCAGTCTGGAGCCTCTGTAGGATTGCAGTTACTTACCTTTTCTTTTTCCCTGTCATCAGATCACCATCAGATCTTTGTTTTATTCTTCATAGTACTAGGTTGTTTGTGAAGATTTTCTGGATCCAGCTTTGCTCACATTTTTAAGACCTAATTTCTTGAGTTTCCAGTGTATTTTTGTAGAACAACAAGAACAGAGAAATTCCAGCTACTTCAGTCAATCTGTGATATATACCTGTAGATTACATACAGAATCACTGATTGGCCTTCAAGCCACTTAAAAATAATTTAAAGAAATAATTAACTTTCATTAATTGCAACTTCCCTAACACTTAAGGAAATTTTCAGAATAGGATGTATGAATAAAATGAAGAGGTAGAGAGAGGTGATTACAGAAAGAGCAACATGCAGTGCAAAGATACAAAATTAATTTCCAGTCTTCTTTTAATTTACTGTAAAATTTTTAACTATGAATTGTGAAACTCTCCAAAATCACAGCTATTAAAAAAGGCAGTTAACAAAGMCACATACTCCAATATTATCTTTCCACATTGTGATAAGTATAACTACATCATTCCAACTGTTGCAATTTAAKTTTTCTAAAAGATGCTTTATGAGGTGACATATTTCAATACTAACAACAGTTGTTGTTATCATTACCACAATAATCTGTCAACAGACTGGTGAGACTTCTTAACTAAGCTCTTACACCTCTATTACTGAGTCTAGCTGGCAGACCTAGCCAAGATCAAACTTTATTTTCAAGCAGTTTTGTTCATAAAACTCCACTTTGTAACAGTGGAAACTGAACAAGTCCAAGAAACTTCACCTCAAATCCCTTTGGCATCAGTTGCTTGGCCTTGATGACCTATAGTAATTAATATATACAGTATATCYATAATATTGTCTATATATCCATATATATTCACACTGATACAGTTGTAAATTAAAAAGTTTGAATTGTGTAGTAACAAAGAAGGACTACCTGCACACAGTGTAACTATTTTGTTGAGAGTTTGAGTAGTGAATGAATAAAAGAAACTTGACATGAGATTACCAAGGGAAATATTAACCATAACTGATCATTTACTGTATGCTGACTGGCAGAAYCCATTTAGAAAATTACACCAGTACTTAAGTACAAACATGCAGCTATTATGGAAGAGTGCTGAAGAGCTCTACTATTTGAACCCAAAAAGTTATCAACTGATTTCTTCATATACTACAATATATCCAGCCAAACATTTTTTACTAAACCTGTTCAAATTACAAAGAAAAAAAAAAGAAGATAATGAACAGATGAAAACAATTCAGATCAAAAAACAAGGACTTRATAAGCACTGTCTSCCTAAACACTGTCTTAATCTAAAATTTAACACTGTTTCCAAACCAGTACTGTTTACAGYAGTCTTAATGTTTTTCTCCTGTTTTCACTCCCAAAGGTAAGCAGCAAGTTATAACTAGCAACACTTAAGGCAAAGGAGAAATCTATGACTGCCACATAATTTAACAAATGTCAGTTACATCAGATCATATCTCATTCAGCTCCCCGTAGAAATGACAAACCAAAAGGATTCAACAAACCACCCTTCTTCACCCTCACCCTACCTAAAATGCCTGGATCACCTGGCTCATTGATAACCTTAACTAATGTTACTCAATCGTAGAAGACAATCACCGATCTACAACAGAACACCGGAACTGGAGAAGCTTTATCCAGACCAAGACCCTATGCACATAGCTGGCCACTGTTTCCCTGAACCGGCGCTGAGCATTCCCTTCAACCCTGACCATCCTTGCCTTGGATGGCTCAGGTGAGACTCAAGCGCCATGGGCCCCTCCCGAGGCAGRCTGAATACATCAAATCAGCGCCCAGAACCGAACCCGCTGTTAGACCACGAATACACATCACGGTGGGTTTAACTGCGGATACGAATAATAGAGGTTGAATTCCTGACAAGGCGAGGGCCGWGTGTCCGTGCCCGCTCCAGCGGAGCGATGCCCAGAAAGGCCTCTCCGCTGCCAGCCCATGGGGAATTGGAGGCGCCCGCCTGTGGCCTCCCGGGTCAGGCGCAGCCGCTCGGGCAGAGGCCCCGACAGTCCCTCCGGGCCTGAAGCACGGCAGGAACCGCCCCGGCCCGCCGCCCTCACAGCCACCGCCCTCAGCAGCCCCAGGAACGAAGCGAGGTGCAACGAGCAGCGGCCACGCCCTTGCGGAAAAGGCCGGCGTCGGGCCCCGGSCAGCCTGAGGCCCCGCGGCCCCTGAGCACCGCGGCCGGGAGCGGCCATTTTGCGGCCGCGCGCGCTGACATGTCGCGCGCCGTACGTGGCACCGCCCCCCGCGCCTGCGCCGCGCGCCCCGCGGCGGCCGAGCCGGGGCAGCTGCTGAGCGCCGCGGCGGCGGCGGAGACAAAGCGCCGGGTAATGAATGGGACGGGCCCGCCCGGCCCTTCCTCTTAACTCCTTCGGGCCCGGCCGGGCGGCGGCAGCGGCGACCTCCGGCTTCCCCCGCGGCGGCCGCCCGGGGAGGTGAGTAACACCGTTCCGGCACCGGGAGGGCGCTGGGCAGGGCGGTCTGGCTCGCTGCTATCCCGGTCCCGCACCTTCTTCCCGCTCCGGTGCCCGCCACCGCCGGGTTCGGCCTCAGCGGCCTCGGTGCCTTGAGCGGCCGGGGACCCGCGTCCCGGGCCTGGCGGCGCCCTGTCCCTCCTGGGAGCGCCCATGGGACAGCGCCGCTAGGCCAGGGAGGGGGCGTGTGGCGGCGGGGCGGTGCAGGAAGCCGGGAACCAGGCCCGCGGGGCCGGCTCTATTGTCTGCGGGGCCCCGCGGGGTGCCCGGACGGCCCGGTGAACGGAGGTCGGCAGTGCCTAGGGGTTTGGTGCTGTCCCGGGCCACCCGGCGGGCCCCACCGTCCGGCGAGGGGTGCCCGCCCCGGCGCGGCCGCGCCTCGAGCTGCCCCGGTATTGTGCGCGGTGCGGGCCGGGCCGGGCCCAAGGGACCCGCTGGGGCTGAGCGCCCGCGCACCTGGCGGGGCCGCAGGAGCCGGGCCTGCGGAGGGAGCGGTGGCCATGTGGCCGCTGCCATCCCGACCCAAGATGGCCCAGGCAGCCCCGGGGCGGAGAGCCCGCCATCCCCCTCAGGGTGCGGGCCAGCGCTGCGCGGAGACCGGGAGCCGCCCGGGGTGCAGGCTCCCGGGTAGAGTGCCGGGACCGGAAAGCCTAGGAAATCCTAAAGAGTGTTTTCCCCAAGAAACAGCACACGAGGTGGGCAGGCGCCTACCAGCGGCTTTGGCCGCGGCGTAAGCACCGCGTCCGCATCTGTGTGTGCGGTGAAGTTCCAGCCGTCCCTCCTAGGCAGAGTCGCTCTAGAATGGTGTCTCGGAAAAGTGCAGAATTTAGCTTTCATGTAGTGCGCCTCTCGTTTTCTTCTTGGGGCGTGGTAATTTTGCTTAAAAACCTCTTCTGTAGCTTCCAKATGTACACTTAGACAGCTTCTGATGTTAGAGTGTTTGTGTTAAAATGCTTACTGGATTTCTGAAGGTGTCGGGTATGCTTAAAGTTGTCTGCTGCATGTACAAACTATTGCAAGTGTAAAAACATTTACTGCTGTAAGGAAAGGTTAAAGCATCTTTTACGTTAATAGTGATTCTATTTGTCATTGCTAAGTAGTAGGGTTTRGCTTTGCAGTGTAGAGGCCTTTCTCCCTAGTGCTTATGTGTTAGAAGCAGTCCTGTGTCGTTTGGGGGGGGGGAGTGGGGTTTCCTTTGAGAGATTTCAACAATTTAACATGAGCTGTCATGCTACATTTAAAATACTAGCAGAGAAAGCCTTTCAAGCCCCCACAACATTCATGTACCTTCCAGATTTTCCTTACATGTTGTTGTCTTTATGGCCCATTATACATGTGTATCTGTTTTGCTTTTCAAGAGCATGAGCACAGTGCTTTTCTTCTAAAGGTTATCTTCAGTAATGCACTGTTTCGCTTTAAGTGCAGACGTGCATCCTTGGGAGGACATTCGTCGAATACATACTGGGGGAGTGAAGTCTGGAAGACTTTATCAACTATCTCCAAGATACTATGCTGCTACTGGGAAGCCTGTGTTTGTACAAGTATTGGGCAGGAGCATTCTAGTTATTATTCACGGTGGAGATTGGTTTTGCAGAGGAAGAAATTCTCTTGAAAGCAACATAAATTCTTTTGTGGACTATTAGAAATTTGAGTGCTGTCCACTAGGTATAAAACCAGCAAGGGTGGTTGACAGTCTTTGTACTTGATGGATGTATATCTGCTTCGGTACTTTATGTTGCTACTTCAACAGATTGTTGAGGAATTTATTCCATAGGAGTCCTCCACAGCAGTCAAATGTAAGAATTGATTGAAAATAAATAAAATGGAATACCTAATCTAAGCATCTTGGAGAAAAGTTTTCTAGGTATTTGGACTTTTGCCTAACAATAACTCTTTTACTTCTGGTGGTGTAATGCTTCCCGTCCTTGTGACTGTTCTGCATTCTTGGAAGCTCTTGGTAAGTCTTGACCAAACCAGCTGAGTGGTGAACTGTACCAGCTGACTGTACCAGCTGGGCCGTGAGGCACTCCCCRATCTACCAGCAGCTCTAGCTTGGTAAAGGTGGGAAACAAAGGACAAGCAATTACCTTTCATAGCCTTGGTAAACCATTTACGTGAATGTAGCCCAAGTGGAACCAAGTAACCATTGTTACTGCACTTTGGGGAGAAAAGCTTAGTAGTTACTGACTTGATTTATGGCCAAGATGGAAAGTTATTGATGACCAAAGTCAATCATCTTCTGACCCTGTAAATAGCAGTCTAAGTGAGCCTGTTTGAGCTCTCCTGAACCGCAGCAGGCAGTGCTGCCACCTTCCAGAGCTCACAAACCTTCAAGTTTGTGGTACTCAGCTCCTCACCCCCTATCTCCATGTTCCTCACARTACAACCATTGCCTGTCGGGAAGTGCAAAGGGATTTGATGAATTTTAGTGTATTTGGGGGAATTTTTCACAGCTATCTTTAYGCACACAGCARTAGGTGTACACRTCATTTTACCTGTGTGTGTGTGAATCAATTRTGGTACAAATGTTACTATTTCAAATCCATAGTTGTCATTGTTATAATTGTTGTGAAAACTGTCAAAACCCTTTGTAAATGTTAGTGAACTCAAGTATTAAGTGCTGCTAACCCTTTTACATCCTTTCCATCCATATCCTTTGCACTCTTACTGCTTTTGCATTCTCAGCTTTTGTGTAAATCGTTGCAAATTGCTGCTTATTTGATCTTGCTTTAGTCTGTGTAGTAAGCAATAGGGTGAACCTTGCCACTGAACTCTGTAAAGTTGCATTTTCGCATATCTATATTAAACCCTGCTTTTGCCAGTACTTTTGACTGTATTTTTTAAGCAGCCAGATCACTCATTCATGGCATCTGTGTAAGGCAAAATTGTGGCAGGTACAGCATCCTCATTGATAATGTGAGAGGCAAGGTATAGAAGAGCA
Source organism: Malurus melanocephalus (assembly GCF_030028575.1). Classification (NCBI taxonomy): domain Eukaryota; kingdom Metazoa; phylum Chordata; class Aves; order Passeriformes; family Maluridae; genus Malurus; species Malurus melanocephalus. The sequence goes on along the minus strand of NW_026623243.1, from coordinate 4,825,811 downwards.
AAAGGCTAGACAACTGATGAGCTTAGTCTCCTACAGCCTCTCTCTCTGGTGTTTCCACCAACTATGGTTCATTTTAAAGCAAGACAATAAATGTCCAGAGCAAGAATCATGTTAACAGAACAGTCAATGTCACAAGTGGTCAGTGCAGAGGGGATCTTCTTCAATTAATATAACACATCACTAAGAYTTACAACAGGGCTTTGTAAAGTACCAGAGGCCAACAGAATTTTACACATTTATTTAAAATTATTCATCCACTAAAGTAGAATATCCTATTAAATACTTGTAAAAACTAGGTCTTACAGAAGGAGGTGGTTTTTGAGCTTGTTGGGTCTTTCTRTTTTCTTCTCCCTTTTTTCTTGTAATTTGTTCTCTTTGAGTTTTTAGAGTCCTAAATACATTAACTTCTGAGAGATTTTTTTTTTCTCTGAGAAAGTTTGAATTAAAGAATGTGCATGATGTATTTCCCAACAGCCTGCTGCCTTTTACCGCCATTCACAGGGAAGAATATATACAGGGGGTTTGTAAATCCTGTTTTTTACAGCTCGCTTTTAATTTTTAGTAGTTTTTATCTTCAAAGTGAGCCTATTTTGCTGTGGGGTTGCCACTGTAACAGTTAAAATAATCAGTCTTAGGCAAATAGCATAGCTATATGTGTATATTGACTTAGTTTTATGTAGAAGAGAACGTTACTGTTTAGTGGGGAATTTTGTACCATATAGAGCAGAGTGTTTAACTCATCATCATGACTGACATTTTTTCCTGAAATTGGGATAGTCTTTGTATTTTAGTAGTATCAACATAAATTAATGTAATTTACATAATGTTACCTKTTGTGGTGAACACTTTCAAAACAGACTTCACAAAGAAAGTTTTCTAATGTGGCAGATGTGCCTCATTTTCAGCATATCTTTGGCTGTTTATTTTGCATTTATTACTGGCATTCTCAGTATTGATCARTTTACAGCTATGGAATTGTTCAATTTCACTCAGTGAAAAAAATGAGTAGTTTCTGTGGCCTAAAGGTAGCTTTCAAGTGAAATTTAAAGCTCTCAGGTCAAAAAGTAAGAAAAATTGAAGCTTTTATCATTATTTTTGGTACATTTTTTTTCACTGAGGTGAAGGAACTTCTGTCCTAAATTAATGGAATACATAGTTCAACCATCATAGTATTGGTTTGGTTTTGGGGCTGTAGTTTGGTATTGAGGTTTTTTTTGGTGATGAGATAGAGCTCAATATGATGGGCTGTTAAAGCAACAACGGGGAAATACCTTGAKTTTTAAGGCCCTTATATTCATTCAGGTGTGATGATTCAGAATAGGTAGTGATTTTTTTAATATTGAACATTTTGGAAACTGAAGTATGAGTCTTTTCTGTAATCTAAGACTGATTTTCAGTGGATGTTGACATAAGAAATATTACTGTATTACTATGATCTTTGTGTAAACTCACAACCTGTGTGCTCTCTTTAGCAATTACTGCGCAGTTGCATGTTTTCCATCTCTTACCTCTTTCCCTTCCTCATTTGCTGTTTGACAACATGTAGGATTGGATGATCCCTCTCTGAAGGTTTAGAAGGTTACTGGTTCATTGTTACAACTGTGTGAAAGGTTGTTGGATTTTTTTTAGGTCACGTCTTCTAGTTTGCATTCACTAGTGGCATACAGAGATATTTTTTCTTTAATGTGTTAGAGTCATTTTTGCAGTGACTGTTCAGATTTTCTGTATATTGAATATAAAAGCCAATTCTGGGGTTCAGTACTCATTAGCTTGAAAATCATGGCTGAAAATAGGCTTTATTGATCAGCTAAACTATTTCAGCAATATTTTAATATTTTTTGCAATTATTTGCAAAATATATGGGAAAATATATTTAATGATACATTTCTCTCATGTGACAATGATCAAAGAATTTGTGCCTATTTTACCCCAAACAGGTTCATTTTAAAAGCTTTTCAATAATTATTCTGCTTACCTGTTGCTGTAATTTCGTATTCTGTTTTCTGAATCAGTGTTTGCCTCTAAAGAAAATAAGCTGAGATCCCACTAAAATTACCTTTTTTTTGTTATTCTTCTCACAAAAATAAACAGTCAAGAAAACCCAAACATTTATTTGAGTTAAATGAACTGTTTGGTTTGACTTGAAACTATAGTCATCTTTAACCAGTCACAGAGGGGTAAAATGGGAATGGAAGGGTTGGGAGATTTTGGTGTTGTTTTTTAAAGACGTCAGGGAGCACAAAGATGCATATTTGTACTTTATCTTGCCTGTAGTCTGATGGCTGTGGCACTTGGAAGGAATGTGGGAGAGCCAGGTTCATTTCCCTGCTTTGCCTCAGGAGCTTTATCCAYGTCTGAGGAGAGTTCCCTAACAGCTCCACTGGGCACCCTGCGTCGGGTGGGTCTCTGTCTCCTTGGCTGACACCTTCTTCTCTGTATACATTATTTAAATGTTGCTGTAATAGGGATAGCTGAAGTATCTCAACAGTCCAATTAGCCAGCAGCACAGCTCTGGAGATGTTTTTAATTGCTTAAGAGGAACTATAGGACTGTTTTTAAGTAAAAAATGTCAGTAAAAGCAGTGATACATAGTTCTCTTCATAACGCACAGTAAGCCAGTGCATTATGAAGAGATGCCCTCTGAGAGGTGATCTCTTTCCTAAGGAAAAAACCCCTAACTGTGGTTATATACATAAATATATAGTTAGACATCTCAGTCTGATTAAGAAGAGTAATCACTGCGATATAAGAGAGATTGTTTTGCAGACAATGGATTTTCCAAGGTGGCAAAATGTTTTCTTTGTTGGGTTGGGATTTTGTCAATCATGGGGCAGTGTAACAGCAGGGGCCTCTGCACAGTGGCACTGATGTCAGTATAATGGCCAGTGGGACTGAAGTTGCAAAACTCAAAAAATGTGTCCTGTGATAGACTGTTTTGGTCTGTTTTGTTGCTAAGTCAAAATATGTGATCTAATATATTCCACTTGCAATCGCTCCTTTCTCATACACGGGGAATGCTAATCTTGTGTTGATCCTATGCTATTGCATGTTGATTAATACACGTTGTTGGTGCAGTGTGTAAGCAATATGTTTAGCTCATGAAGAGAAGGTGTAACAAAGTGAATCCTGTAGTGCATGGAAAGATGTCAGCAAACTCCTTTAAAATCTTGCATGTAATGTAGACTGTTTCATTCAACATAAGCATAAAAAACGGAGCAGTGCTAAAATAACTTTAAAAATTTGACTTTTAGATTTTATTTTAGCAATCATCTGAGGGGCATATACTGATTTTTTTTTTTAAGTTTCTTTCTTTATTTCCATTTTGCTTTGGAGCTCTAGAAGTGAGAATGTCTGATTTTACTTTATAATTGTGAGATCTAGGGATTTGAAAAAAGGTGAGAGATAGTCATCCAAGTGCAGCTTCTGGAGCTGTCACCTGAAGAGAAATTTGTAACATCCCCTGAGTTGCCACTGTGACAGTTAATGTGTTTTAAAAAAAATTAAAAGTAATTACTTTTTTTTTCCTTAGATACAATCATCTCATTAAGATTGAGTAACAAGTATTTAACCTCAAATGAAGACGCCTGCCTGCAGTGGAGTAAATGTGTAAGTTTGTTTGTTTTTCTCTATAAACTAGTGGACACTTTGTTTATTTTGGGGCCTCTATCATTGTTTTTATTATTTTAAAGGAAGACAATGGATAAAGGYAATGAATAATTGTATGCTTGTGTATTGACTTGTGTGGAGCTTAATAAGGTAGCAGGAGGTTTGTATGAGTGCCTGAGSCTTAAAAATTAAGTTTGGAAGCTTGGATATCTTTAGAGTGGTACAGAAATAGTAACTATTTTATGATTTATGGGGCACCTCTTACTCTGTGGTATCAGCTGGCATATATACATCGTTACCCTGAATTATACTGCTTAAAAAGGGGAGGTAACTTCGATGCTGCATTCATCCTGCACTCAAATTACAGGTGTCTTGATCAGATTTCATGTCTTCACTGAGAGAGTTAGTTTCAATATTTTCTTAAAGGACTTTTGTCTGAAAATATTAAAACTTTATATATTCTGTTTGAGCTTTTGAGTACAGATTTTTTGGAAGCCAGAGATTCCTGAATAAGATGCAGTAGAAAAAAAAATCTGATTGGCATTTATGTAGAGTAACAGTAAATGTTGTTCCTGTATAGTGTTTCAGAGCTTTGTGTTTATTTCTTGTCTTACCCCCTCTGTGCCCTGAATAAAATCATTCAACTTTTAAACTGTCTATTTTTGGTTAACATGCATGTTARTAACAGAAAGACAAAATGTTTTAAGATGGGGAAAATGTTGAGCTAGGAAGTCTTTGGAGGRGGTCATAGAATCAGAAGAAGGGACCTCTAAAGGCCACCTAGTCAAACGCCTTGCCATGAGAACGGACATCTTCAACTACATCAGTCAGAGCCACATCCAACCTGACCTTGAATGTTTCCAGAGAGGGGGCATCTATCACATCTCTGGAAAACCTGTTTCAGCATTTCACCATCCTCATTGAATAAAATCTGTTCCTTATATCTAGTGTGACTCTGCCCTCCTGTTTAAAACATTAACCCTTTTCCTATCATTACAGGCTCTASTAAAAAGTTTGTCCCATCCTTCTTACAAACCCCTCTTCCTGAAAGGCTAGTCTAAAGTCCCTCTGGAGTCTTCTCTTCTGCGGGCTAAACGATGCCAAGTTTTACAATCTTTCCCTGTAAGACTGTGGTCTCTGTAGGAAGAGAAAATKAGAAATATGATTCAGATTAATTCTTTAAAGGAAAGTTTTCCTACATGACACATACAGAAGAAGTGGGAGATTTTGTTAAATCTGCCTGTGGATTGTTCTTCATCAGAGTCTAAGCAAAAATGAACTGCTAGTGTTTTTCAAGCCCAGAGCAGAGCTGAAGAACAGGAGAGAGTAGCTGTTGTTTTCACGAGCCTCTCAGGTCAGTTTTAGACCTCTGTAACGAAATCTGATAAAAGGGACAATGTTGTTCTTTCAGAATATCCAAAAGCTCTCTTTCCATATAGTTAATGCGGTATTCTAATATAGTCAAGGTCACTAAATGCGTTGCATGGTTTCATTAAATGATGTCAAGCACTGTAGTATATTATACTTTTAAGTGCCTTTCTATTGTGATTTTCAAGGTTAAAAGCCTTCAGAGAAAATCTGCTTTAGAACTGCCTGTCTAATGAAAATGATTATCTGGTCTTGTACCTTCACGAGCTATTTCTTGATGTATAGTCCCATATGAAATAATTGTGGAGTGCAGGCTCAGTGTTCTGATAGATGCTTTCTTCATTCGCAGTTAAGGTAGCACTCTTCTGACAGTGGGTACCCTAAAAACAGATACAGAGCTGGAGTCTCCGGAGAACAACGATTCTGCTGTCCAGATATTACCTTCTCTGTTAAACTTTTAAATTTTGCTAGGTCACCACTGTTAAAGATCTACRTCCTTTAGCATCCACTCTAAGAACTTGTCTTTCAGTGCATATGCTATGCAATAATTTTTATGTGCAGTCTAGATCCTTGAATAAAATCTAGTTCCTGATTAAAGCACTACCTAAAGTACTGCTAGATGTGCCATGAGAAGGTGGGAGAGAACAAAGCAGTGTGAAAAGTGCTGACTGTTTATATCAAACACYCAACTACTGACTCCTAACTCAAGACAGCTTTTCTTAAGGTTTGGAATGGCAAATCCCARTGCTAAAATGTAGCATATCTGATGGCAATCAGAGAATATTTTCTGTTCTTTTACTCTCTGGTTCCCCTTCTTTCTTCTGCATTAAAGGTAGAAACATGATATGCATGATATGGGAACATGTGTACAGATGGGAGGGGAAAAAAAACACCGAAAGACAACAGTGTAAAACCCRTTACATGGGAGGTTGTCACTTGCTGTGACTTGCATTAGTTGCTGAAACAGTGGGAAGAGTGGGTCAGCTTTCAGGGAGCYAAACAGTGTCCACACCTTGCTGTCAGCAGCTTCCTTGCTTTTGATACTGGGAAACATGAGGAATTGAAGTTCTTTTCCTTTCCTAGTGATTTTGAGTTGTGTTCTGTGGCTTACTGAACTGTGGGGAAACCATAATCCATTTATGACAGGAAAGAGCAGGAAGCGTCCTCATGCTTTTCTCTAAATGATTTTATTTATTTCCCTTTTCTATACTTCACAAAAGATTAGATTTATTAAAATAATTATATATAGTAATAAAAATCAAGTGAATGGGGACAGCAAGGATTAGCCATTTCTTTGCCTGTTCTTTTACTAATAATGCTGTGGAGCCTGCTCTGAATAGGATACCTGTGTAGTTGTACTGTRTAGTGTAAAAATTTATTTAAAAACCAAGTTGGATTACATTAATTAAAGCTCATGAACTGCACTGGTTAGARTAAGTACTACAAAAAGCTTTAGTCTTAATTTAAAATTTCTTGCATTTTTTGCTCCTTTAGCAAAACCTTATTTGCTCAAATTAAGATCTGTCTATAGCAGGCAATAGGATGGTTCTTCTATAAAGCATTTGTTTTGGGAGAAGAAGYTATTAGAAGGAGCTATTTGTTAGCCTGGGGTGGGAAAATCTCTTTGTACTTCCTGCTAGTGCTCAACGTGGTGCTGGTGGAAACAATGTCGGCTTCCTTTAGTTTGGCTGAGTCAGTTACGTCTTTGCAAAGTCTCACCTTCCCTTGAAGAAGGCAAAGAGAATATATCCCTAAAAGTGGTTAAGAGGAAATTATCTCTTGTCATGGAGACCAGGAATCTAGGAATGGCAAGTGAATATGGAGATACACACACCGATTTTTCTCTCTCCCCTGTTGCCTGAATAGGAAGGTTTGTTTTGAGAGGAACAAAGATGTAATCATTGTTTTTTTAAGCTGAGATTTCAGGTGAAAATGTCAGATGCTACCTATGACTGTACAATTTACTTAGAAAATACAGAATGACAGAAAATATTTGAGAGAGGCATAAAASGTTCACCCTGTCATGGGCATGTGGATTGTGCCTGCATGTGATATGGAAGCTTGCTTTTAAAGTTCTCCCTTTATTTTTGTTAACAGTTCTTGTACTTACTGTCATGGTGGTGAAACTGAGTGTTGTTGAACTCTAAAAATTACTTTGGATAGTATTGTGAATATTGCTTTCTGTTTTATTGAATCATTTAGTAAAGAGATGATATTTTCCTTACTTCAAGAAAAATCTAAACATGCTTCCTCAGTTTGTTATATGAGGAAGAAAGAAGATACCCTTCGTTGCAAATGATTCTCCGAAGAAATTTATTTCTTCTTAATACCAGGTGTCTTCTGACTTGAAATAAAGTTTTGTGACAAAAGAATGAATAAGCTTAGCTTTAAAAAATGTTTATGGAAGTATTTAAATTACTGCTTAAACTCCTGAAAATATTTTTTGTCGTTTTGGGTACTGTGAACTGCATTTTCTTTCTAACYTTCTTTTTAAGTTCACAAGCATTCCAGGATACAAATGTTTTTATACAAGTATAGTATTATGTGAGGTTACACATACACAAATATGATGTATGTAATTAATGGAAAACTTCTCAATAGCACTGCTGAATTTATCTGAGGACATATAACCAGCTGGCATCAATATGAACACAGAGTTGGGTTGATGGGGAGCTGTGACGGGTCTTTAAAACAGGATATCTTTGGACTTCATCTGGTTAGCATGAAAAGAAATACTRATATATTGTAGTCTTAGCAGTTCCACCGATACAGGTCAATTTTTATATTAGAAAAATTGTAATTGTAAMAGGTTAATGTAATATTATATTCTGTAAAGGACTCAGTTTACATTCTGTGAGGTTTTTTCCCACTTAATACTTACATGGATGTTTTCAGCAAGAGTTCCAAGAAGACTTAACTACACAAGACTTAGTGTGTCTCTCCTAACAGTTTTCTGTTCTTCATCATCCTGCCTATTCAGCTTTGTAAGCCTCAGCTCTCTCCTTTACAGGTTTCTCATTTCTTACTATTTGAGATCATCCTTAAAGTGCTTGAAATTTCACTCTTACTGGATTTAAAGATAGACATTTAACAAAAATAAACCCCATAAAATTGTATGGTTTTTATTATGTTGCTAGCTAGGAAGGTAGAATAGGCAGTAGAAAAATCTCCCATCCTAGTCCTATCCCATTTATTTTGTCAGCTGTGGGCTGCATGGGAGGAGAAAGAGAAGGCTCTAATGGGCTATGCAGAGAATTGATTATTTTAAGAAGAGAGTTGTTAGTGGAGCTTTGCTTTGAGTTTTCTGATGCTTTTCTGAAAGCAGGCTGCTGTTCTCTAGCATAATGGAATGAATCTTTAGTCTTTTGCCTTTCATTCTTTTCTAACTTACYGTTACTGTGGTTTTGGTTTTGTGTTTTTTCCTATTCTATAATAATASTGATGCATTTTTCCTACCATGTTCTTATCTTCTCCATTTTACTCTTGTGTTGTGTTACTGCAGCCTTCATTCGTCTTCTGTCAGCCCCAAACTGTACATCATGTGATACTAAAAGCAGCTTTGATGTCCTGCTCTAAGAATGCTCTAAGCCAGACAAGACATGGTTCAGCTGTGTAAAAAAAATATTTTTTTCTGAAGAAAACCACCTAATTTCTTGTGTAACATTAAGATTTTCCCCATCCCACCAGCATATTRTATTTGTTGGTCAAAAATAGTAAAGGATAAAAATATTTTTTTWAAAAGTATAATTTGCTGTAACTTTAATTTGAATCAGCACTGATGTGTAAGACTTGAGAAAATCCTGCTTAAAGTTTTAATGAAATTGTTGCTTAAAATATTGTCTTTTTAACAAATATAAGACAGTTCTGACATTTGGTAGGTGTGAACAATAGCTTAGAAACGTATCCTGCAACTATTGCATGCCTGATACTGAGAAATAACACTTCAACACTTGAGACAGTTTGCATCCTAGACAATTGTTGACATGGTTTACTTACAGTGATAGATCTGCTTTTTATGAATAATCTCTTAGTAGAATATGGGACAGAAGTTATTAGCATGTATAGAACCTGCTTTTTTTTTGTCCTTCTTCCTTACAGGAATGTGCTGCATTGGGAAGTTAGCAGAGGACATGTGAAGGGATATAGCCCCATTTGAGATCTGATGGTATTTTAAGAACACTAAGGAAAAAAAAATAGCAACAATTAAAGGCTTATCAGGTGGTTGTAGGTGTGAACCTACAATTAGTGCTACTAATTCTGGTGATACATRATATTATAATGCAACATGGTTCTTTATTTTTTTACTTAAAAGTTGGGAATGATGTAGTTTTGACTAGGGTGATTGTTCTGTTGTTGTAACTTTGTATTTTTATTTTGCTTTAAAGATAAATGCTGTTCGAAACCATGTAGGATGGGGATTTCKGTGCTATGGGCTTTAGTATGTTTAACAGTGTTGCATAAATCGAGGTGGTGTGGTGGAGGATCATGCTTGAAATAGATATGTGCTTAATAAATTGGCAGATAAATTATGAAAATGATTTCTCTAGAAATAAGGTTGAGCTTTGGCTCACTACCCTGTATCAGACACCTGCTTTATTCTTACACAGGGTGAGCAGTCAGCCTGTATCAGAGTCTGATGAAACATTTCAGTACTGAGTTTGTTTACCAAATCCACCTGGGCACTTCTCCGAGGCAGAGTGGGAGCTTCAAACAAAGTTAARGTAGCCCTCCTATTGAGTCCCAGGGTGTGAAAAGGACCACCTTGCTTTCTAAACTCCTTAGAGAGGAGCCTGGGTGCGGCCGGATCCAATCTTACTGACTCTGTCAATKGTTTTTGTCTAAAGGGTTATACAAGGAGAAAATTGAAACTTTATACAACTTTTTCCTGCAGGATTGAGGATGGCAAACCAGATATATTTATTTAAATATATATGATTTATTATGATAATGATTAAATAAAAACCATTTACAGAATTATTCACTACACAGTAAGGAACTGTAACAGCTATTATAATATAGTGCRCTATGAAGCAATATTGAAGCAGATATATTAAAGACATTGTATTTAAGCTAGCAAAACAATTAAGTAGATTGATGTTACTCACCCATAACAATGACCTTGGGCAAATCTCTTTAGCTCAGCCTCCAGGAATAAGATAAGTAACCTTGAGGGATGTCCCCACTCAAGGGAGGAATTTCCATACATACTCTCCAAGAAGCGAATATGTSAGAAGACCCTGCATTAAGATTTGAGACTGGGCTTTTATAATGTAAGGAGACTGATGTTGGTTACGTGTCAGCTCAGCAGCTTTGGTTATCAGTRGTATCATTTTGTTCATTTATCCAGGAACAGATCTACCACACCTTCATCTCACTATCAGGATGTTTAGCTTTGGGGTTGATGAGTCAGACTGGTTTCAGCATTGTTTGACACCAAAAGATGTATGGTTCTCCCTTCTTCATTTACCACTTGTAGATTTGCAAATAGGGCATTGCTCAAGTTCTTTAAACCCTTTCCAGGCAGAGCATCCTGCTACGCCGCTGAACAGGGATGCCAGAACTTAATGGCAGCCGATTGTAAATAAAATGCATGGTAACATGAACAGCCTTATTTATGTCATACTTTAATTAATATTAAATGCATAATATTGTATAATAGTAATGTATCATATTTTAAAATTATGTAAATTATTTTAAGAAGTTTTATGGTTGAGGATATRTGAGTGAAAGAACTGAATTAAGAACTGGATCCTCTTTTATTAYAATAAACATAATTTTAAAAAATTAYATCTTCATTCCCACTTTGTCTCTGTTCCAAAGTATTTTTTCAGTCGTCCTAATGTGGAAATCGTATTGTTCCTCTTCAGTTTCACCACTGTCATGAATTATTTTCAACCTTTTACACAATGGAGTGAGAGCCAGTGTAGTTTTATGCAGGGGAAGCTGGCACACACACTCTTCTATATGCTGTGTTGCAGATGATTAAGGGTTTGAGATGAAAATATTGGTACAAATMTGGAGCTTTTAGTTCTTGAATATTTTTGGAGGTTTCAGGGAATATCTGAAAATTATTAGTAAATAGAATCCCATTTACTTTTTATGCTTACTGCATCAAGAGAAGAAAACTGATGTAGAAGTAAAAACATCTTTGAAGAGTAAGAGGCTAAATTTGAGGAGTTTGAGTTTGTACAATGTTAGGTGCTTTCTGTGTGCTGGTTAGATTTTGACTCAATGGTGTCCTCTTAACAGTGTCTATGACTAAAATTTTCATTTCTGAGCTGTTAACTTCTCTAATTATTAATAATTTAGAGTTAGTGTGGAAAACAGAAAACATAGAAAAGAGTCCACTAAAACAAAGCGTAACTTGGCCCTAACCAGATCCATTTTACTGCTTAAAGTCATCTGTGTTCACAGTAAAATTATGTGATATTTTTTGGGGCAAGAGGCAAGAAATAGGGGAATATTTSCATTTAGCAGGTATTTTTATCTTTTTAGTCTCCGCTTCAGCTGAATTCCTGCATTTGTAATTAGAGTTGAGTACTCAAAGTCTAACGGTGACTGTAATACTCAGTTCTCTATAACTTGTTTTTTTCTCTGCCTGCAATGGCTGATTTAGGCCCCAGCTTACACCAAGCTCTGAGTTTCCGAGCAACATGAAGGGACATGAGAGGTCTTTATACTTCAGGAAATCAGAGGTCTCTGTGTCATGTCCTGACAAGTAGCACGAGCACACCGGGGAGCTCACAGAAGACTATTCATGTCAGTGAGGAGCAGTGTTCAGTATTGGTGGTGCTGTTTCCACTCTTCATTCCTTTGTGTCCAGATGGAGCATTTGGGGTTGTGGATGTGGGAGGGGCTTTTACCCTCCCTGTGTAAAACCTGTGTAAAATCACCACAGTTACTGGTTATCATGAGATGTGCCTTTCAGGTGAATAAAAAGAAATGGAAAGGTAAAGGTATCATCTCTTCTTTTCCAGCAGTTCTCTACAAATCATACCTCTTATGAATTCYAGAACTACATTTTTCTTCTATTAAGTCTGACTTTCTGTGCTTTGTTTAAGATTAAACTATTGCATCCCCCTAGTTCATGTTYGTACATCTGTGCCAATTCCTGTGAGCTTCTGTGAGGTGAGAGTAGGACCCACTTTGTTTCAAAATGTGACTAACATGCCARTTTTGCAGTTCTTATTGTGAATTTTGATTTGCTTGCAAACCTCTGTACTTCCTTAAGAGTGAACTGGTGTTGACATTTTGTCCTAGGAAATTTGTATAGAAAACATGCCACTGTTCTTAATTTTCCTTCTTCAAGGGATTTATAACTTTGAAAAGCGGTAAGGTTCATCTAGACTATAAATTTATATGAATACATTCTGCTTATTTGTTAAGGATTTTGAATGTATGTCTTCTGAATTTTTGGAGGGTTTTTTGTGTGTGTACTTCTGTTTTGTTTGATTGTTCTGCTTTAGCAAATATTTCTTACTTAGCATGGTACCTGCCATTGCAATTGAAGCAAATAATAACTTCTTATAGTATATATTTCTTATTGCTTGTATTGCTTGCTCTTAGGGGTTTTCTTTTTATTTGGTATTTTTAATTATGCTGGTACATATCCAAAAGTAAGCAAGATTAACACTATTTTAAAACATACATCCATTTGTGGAAATTATTTTTAATGAGCTTTTATGTACATCTTAACACTCAAAATCTGTTACTACTTTTGATTTTTTTTCCAAACTGGTAAATGCTTTTACTTTCACTGTTTCCACATTTCATATCTTTCTTGAAAAAATGCTCTTGCATTTTGCTGGTGTGAGTCTTTGTATTTAGACTACATGCTCTTCAATAATAATGTAAAGTTTTTGTTTTAAATTACTTTTTCTATACCATTATTTGCACCAAGATTCTGTGATATAATCATGTTCATAATTATTGCCTGACTATAAATCTAAAATTGTTTAAAGCTTACAGGCCACACTCTGCTTTACAAAAAATAATCTGCTTATGGTTCAGTGTTCTTGCATACTTTTCATATTTCTCTGTGTGTTGTTGTATGTGTCTGCAATTCCAAGACACCAGTGTTTCACTTTTTACCTTCTTCCTTCAGCAGTGATTTCTTCTGGTCATGGCAGTTTGCTGTGGTACTCAGGATCAGTGACATTCTCCACACACTTGTTGTCAACCACTGTATGCTTTCAGTAATCCCATTTGGAATGGAAAATCCTATAAAATGTTTCTGTAGGCTTCTTTACCACAGTGAACCACTGACTGCAGCTGCTCAGGAGCTAATAGTCCAGAGTAGTGCATTTCAGTTCCATTTATTTTCTTTGAAGATTTTTTTTGTTCCAAGGTGTCTTTATTTCATTGTGATTTCAAAAGCAAAAATCACTGTAACTTTTAGCTGACTGCCTGTAGCCTTTTGTRCCTTTGAAAACATTTTTCTTCTTGAATATCCAGTTTGTGTAGCAGTAGTCCTTAATTTTGAGTAGTTTGGGTCCAGGGGTGAATAACCTATGTAAAGGTGGTCATAACCAAATTCATACTTTGTTCTAGGTGACTGTAAAATTTTAAAACGCTCCATCCTTTTTTTGTTTCTTACTAAGATTATCTGACTCTTACATAGAGTTGGCATGAGAGGAGATGAGAAACATATCAATGTTTCTAACCCTGAGCATTCTAGGGGCTGTATTTTAAAGAAAATTTGGGTTGAACCCGCAAGGGTGTTTGAAGGGAAAGAGCTTGGCTTCATTTTACAGTGTGATATAACATCTTACCACAGAGTCAGAGGATGATGGGGGTTGGAAGGGACCTCTTGAGGACATCTAGTCCAACTCCCCTGCTACAGCAGGCTTAGCTAGAGCAGGTTGGACAGGATCTTTGTCCTGTCGGGTTTTGAAGATCTCCGAAGGAGGTTCCACAACCTCCTTGGGCAGCCACTTCCAGTGCTCTGCCACTGTCAAAGAAAGAAGGTTTTTGGACCCTCCTGTGTTTCAGGTTAGTTCTACTTTGATTTCCTTAACTAGACTGCCTAGACTGCCCTGCTGATTGCAGCCTTCTGAGCTGTGCTATTTAGCCAGTTTTCAAAGAAACAAAGATCATTCTTAGCTGTTTGAAAGAAAATGGAAAAAAAAAATACATTGAAAATTTTCTAAGGGGCATCCAACTTCGGGGATTTCCCAAGAAGTGATTGTCTCTAAACTCAATGGGCTGTTTCTGTTCATTTTTAGAAGGTGGCAACAATGCCAAGAAATACATGTAATATGTAGCCAGAGACATATAACAGCCGTAAAGTGGGCAAGATATAAATAATGTTTTCTTGTCTTACACTAAATGATAAGTATACTAAAATTGTGTAACTGTCCACAGTCTGCAAATGCTTTCTAACAGTGCTAATAGCATAACCCTGTTACCAGCATGGAGGCGTTTTCACAGCTAAGCATAAATATAGAAATAACGTAGCTGGAAATGGAGACCTAGGTTTAATTGAACAAAAGAGGGATAAAAAATATATGAATCAAAAACTCAAGTTGTAAAAACTGCAGTCAAAAACCAAGGATACAGAATAAGCAGGAAAGGTTTCTGGTGGACCAAGAACAATTTTTGATCCTAAAGAAATGGAGATAATAGGGTCAGGAGCAGATGAGATTGTTTCCTACATGTTTTGGTGGAGGAGATTATGGTTATTAAAAACACACAGTGACAGGAAGGAGAAACAGGGAAGAAAGAAGTCTTCCACCATGATTTCAGCTTCCAAATAGCTCCCTCACCTCTGTGCCTCAGCTTCAATAACTAAGACTGGGCCACAGCCATCAGTCTTTAACTACATGGCATCAGCTCAGTGGTGTTGTGTACTCAAAGCTAATTTAGGATAAAGTGATTATGGCCTAAGTGTTTGAATATGTAGTGATAATGGCTGATAATGATTAAGAACTTAACCACTGACAATGTGTTGTTAATGAATGTCAATCTAGTTAACTGTGGTTATAGAGTTTGCAGCTGGTCTTATTTATCAGGTTTTCAAATCTTCCATCACAGCTACCTTAAGGTTCACTGTGTTAAGCAGTAACTGCTTATCAGGACAGAGACAATTGAAGCAGCCTGTGAGCTTTTCTGTTTAAAACCTACAATTGGTTTTGCATAGTTAAGAAATTACAGGAATTGCAGGATAAAGACATGATTAAGTATTTTGAGCCAAAGGAAATGCACGCRGCTTCATCAGAACCCGATACCAGTGGAAATACTCGTGTATTTGTTGTGAATCTAGCTAGGAGTCTGTAATGTCCTTACTGTAACTTGGCACTTCATGCATAATTTATGTTCTGTAAGCTCTGCATCAAGTCACTTGCTTRTGAGCCTTTCTATTCTGTGATCTTAAGTCACAACAGCTTATTATATTTTCTTGCTTTTCCTGTTTGCAATGCAAGCTCCAAATTCACAGATTAGATCAAAGTAAAGATGAAACAAAAATCCTTAGATTGATTGCTATTWAAAAAGTTGACTATGTTACACTCTCTCTCTCTCTTGTCCCAGATCCACTTGCTTCCCCATCATCAGTATGTGTGTGATCATTAGTTTCTGTTTCATTCAGTTTTATCCTGACTCATGTAAATTTAGTCTGGCTGCCAGAATTGTTCTCAGATGTTATTTCTCAAGCCAGTGGAAAGTCCTGTGTAATGTAAATTTCTTCTAGAATTCCTAAGGTTTTCCTTTTGCTTCAAGTCCTTCCCTTCATTGTTCTTCATGTTCAACCCTCATTTTTTAGTATAATATCTTTTTTTTTTTTCCCTGAGAATGAAAGGCACAAATACTAAAACACAGAAGGAGGAGCAGAATTGATCCTTACCTCTTACCAAGTCCTGACTGCTCCGTCTCCCATTTTCTTAAAATAGCTGCAAGTAAGACGATTGCCCCTCCTTTCCCCTACCTCTTCCCTTTCACTGGAAAAGAATGGAAGTTATCACTATGATAGCCTTTCCATAAATCAGAAATCTGCAAAAAATAAGTGTTTCTAATTTCTCTTTTAAACAGAACTCATAGAAAAATTAGTTTAAATAGGTYACAAAGCTAATATGATGTATATCTTGATACAGGGGGGAAATGTCAATGTGAATAATAGACTTCTTCAATGTGTTTTGTGGCTATGGCTAATTTCACCTTTGCTGAAATAATAGAATATGCTGAGTTGGAAGGGACCTGGGAGGATGATCAAGTCCAAACCCTGGCCCTGTGCAGGACACTCTGAGAATCCCTCCAATGCTTCTTGTGTTTTAGTAACACATAAAAGTTGTGGGAAGTTTTTAAACCATCAAATTAAATTTGCGTCTTTGCTTCAGCTGTGGAGAAAGAGTTACATAAAATTCAGTTTGCAAAAATTGCAATGCCTAGTGTAGCATCACCAGTGTGGCCAAAATGTTCATTTGAAGGCACCAATAACTGCATTGATGACACAAAAAAATAAATGAGAACAGGTTTGGCAAAATTTAGAATTCTAATATAATAGTAGCGAAAATTAAAAAAGCAACTGATAAATGCAGACAGCCTCTGCGTGTTTGTGAGGGACTACTGGGGGATTCCAGTTCTTGAGCCTGCTATTGCCCTTCTGTACGCAACTTTATAAGCAACTTAAAAAACCTACTCTTTGTACTGGCATTGGTGGTGAAAAATCTTTACTCATGACTGAAATTAGCTGTCYTGTTGTAAATGAACTTTCTAGTGTAACCTTTGGGTACGTGAGGAACTTGAGCTGGCAGTGCTGCACTGGGCACCAGCATATGCAACGGTGTGTGTTTTTGCTTCTGAGTGATATTGTTACGCTTTTGAAAGACCCCTCTGTTTGTACGGCATTTATACAGCTCAGTTGTCCTAAATTAAACATTTCAGTTTTTAATCATGAAACTCCAAAAGTAACTTGTTTCTATAGCACGTTGTTGTCTGAGAGTGTAATGGCACGAATACAAACATGCGACTATGGTCAGAGGAAGAGTGATTAGTGTGGCAATGCTGAACACTTACAGAGATTTCTTGTTTACTTTTTAAAGACTGCTGTTAGTAATGAGGGACTGACATGTCCAGGAGTATGATGTAACATTTGGTTTTAAGTATGTGTTTCTGCACTAACATGATTAAATGTTTGCTTGTTTTCATATATATTGGTAGATATAGACATTTATGTAGTATATGGGTTTAGATGTGTGTATTGATATGTGTGTGTGTGTGCAGTGGTTGAATTATGATGTAGGATGAGGCATAGGTACATACAACCAAATACCCAAGTGATGCTTGGATTCTAGATGTTGTCAAAGTTGAACCATAGTTGTGTGTGTAGACACATATTTGCCCATAATTAATTTCTTGAGTAAGGGTTGGGTTTTTTTCCTTCTTTTTTTTTTAATAGTACATTGAATTGTTTTTATCTCAAAGGAGAAAAAAAAAACAAAACTGAATATTAAGTGCCTGCTTTCATTTCACCTTTACTGTAGTTCTTTAATATGTTAGTCAACTTTGTCTTCTGATTTTTTTTTTCTAGATGGTGTAAAAGAATCTCAGTTGCCCAATCAAGATGAACAGAATGGCTTTCTTCAACAAGAAAACWGAACATTCATTTTTTAGGAACATTTTATATCTACAACATGAAACATTTAGTAGTAGCTGTCTTTGAGGACATTGATCTATGACGTGAAATATTCTGATCCTGGGAAAAAATGGGATTCCATTAATTAAGTCTATAATTTTTAAGTGCATTTTCATGACTAATTATATTTGTTTATGCACAACATGGATACAGAATTAATGAACCAGAGATTATTTTAACACATGCATACATTTTGTTTTTACATTCAGTATCCAAGATACATAATTTTAATCAAATTTTAAATGATCTTTTAAGTTATCTATATTTATTAATAAATGAAGTCTTGGCAAGAATTTATCATCCATGGACATGAGTAAAGCAGATTCCTCCGGAATGGATGATAATTTTGTATTGGGTAAAATCAATAACTTGAAAGTAGAGCAAGAAGACGACAGCATTAACTGTACTCTAGAAAGAACGGATATAAAGACAGAACAAGATGATTTCAAACATGTGGACAGCAGTGATGAACAGGAAGACAAAGAAAAAAGCTTCATTAGCAACAACCCTGGCAAATATTTGTCTGCAGAAAATGAAGACGATTATGGATCTCTTTTTTCTCAGTATAGTAATACGCTGTATGATGTAGCAATGGAAGCTGTGACACAAAGCCTCCTTTCTAGCAGAAACATAAGCTCCAGAAAAAAGTCACCTGCTTGGAACCATTTTTTTATATCTCCTAGAGATAGCACTAAAGCAATATGTATGTACTGTATGAAAGAATTTAGCAGGGGTAAAAATGAAAAGGATCTGAGTACAAGTTGTCTCATGAGACATGTGAGGAGAGCACATCCCACTGTACTAATTCAAGAAAATGGAACTATGCCAGGTATATCTTCCTTTTCATCGTCTACATTACTGCTGCCACCTCAGTCTGCAGATGTTGGAGATCTGAGTTCTATGTTATCCCCCATAAAACTGGTGAAGAAAATGGCTTCTAAAATGCCATCTCCAGATCGTATGATTGAGGAATCTGTTTCTATTGTTTCTTCTGAAGAAATATCAGATCTCTCAGTTTCTGAAAAGTGCAGCAAAGAAGAAGTTATGGTTGGTACATCTCCGCAGCAAACCAACAACCAGTATGATGACACTGTTGAGAATGTAGCAGAAAAAACAGTTGTAATTCCAAAGAGTGCATCAGGTTCTAGAAGGAGATCTGCAGTCTGGAAACACTTTTATTTGTCACCTCTAGATAATTCTAAAGCTGTTTGCATCCACTGCATGAATGAATTCAGTAGAGGAAAAAATGGAAAAGACCTAGGAACAAGTTGTTTAATAAGACACATGTGGAGAGCCCATCGTTCCATCGTCCTGCAAGAGAATGGGGGTGGTACCAGCATACCACCTCTCTACACCGCACCTCCTACTCTCTTGCCATCTTTACTACCATCAGAGAGTGATCTGAATTCTATGTCATCCTCTCCGGGAAAACTAATGAAAGAGCCAACTTCTGTTTCCTCTTCTCCAGACAGAATCTCAGAGGAAATCCATACTAATCTCACTTCTGGAGATGGTCTAGTAGAAGACTCAATGCTGTCATCTTCTGATGATATAGGTGAAGTCTCCTTTGTTTCATCTCCTGAAAAACAGTGTGAGGGATTAGGTCCACTAATATTTGAACCTACTGCTGTGTTTCAGCAAAATAAGAGGATTATGAAAAGACTTAAGTCAGAAGTCTGGCACCACTTTTCACTCTCACCTGCAGACAGTCTAAAAGCAGTATGCAGATACTGCAGTTGTATGATAAGTCGTGGTAAGAAAGGAGATGTGGGCACAAGCTGCTTAATGAGACATCTATACAGACGCCATCCTGATGTAATTGGAAACCAAAAGAGCTTTCTTGATGTGAGTTTGGCAAATTCTCCTTATGCTACTTTGGCTTCTGCAGAATGYTCATCCTCAAAGTTGACTGACTTGCCTACAATGGTTACACATGATAATCAAATTATATTTCCTGTTAATAGTAAGAAGACCTCAAAACTGTGGAATCACTTTTCAATTTGTTCTGCAGATTCAACAAAAGTGATATGTACACACTGTGGACGTATAATAAGTAGGGGGAAAAAGCCAACAAACCTAGGCACGAGTTGCCTTCTAAGACATTTGCAGCGGTTTCATAACAATGTATTGAAAACTGATGTCCCAGAGACAGTATTATCCTCATCTACGGATAATCACATGCCACTCCGCACAGAACTACTAGGATCTTCAAATTTTGATGAAACCAATGACAAGTTTTGTGACTCTCACCCAGTTGCCAAAAAAATCACAAGTCTTGTAGCCGAAATGATTGCACTTGACCTTCAGCCATATTCTTTTGTAGACAACATTGGCTTTAACAGGCTGCTTGAATATTTGCAACCTCAGTATTCTTTACCTTCCCCATCTTACTTTTCTAGGACAGCAATTCCAGATATGTATGATAATGTAAAACAAATAATTACTTCACATCTTAAAGAAGCTGAAAGTGGAGTGATCCATTTTACATCTGGAATATGGATGAGYAACCAAACACGAGAATATCTAACCCTGACCGCTCACTGGGTAACATTTGAGTCTTCATTTCGACCACAGTGTGAGGATTACCATTGTTCAGCACTATTAAATGTATCGCAGATCGATTGCGACTACAATGGAATCAGTATTCAAAAGCAGTTAGAATACTGGTGGGAAACATGGATTACTTCCATTGGACTTCAGATTGGGATTACTGTTACTGATAATCAGAGTATAGAGAAAACTTTAAATGAAGGTGATCATTCAAGTGTACAATGTTTTAGTCACACTGTTAATGTAATTGTAAATGAGGCTATTAAAAGCCAGAGAATGGTTCAGAATTTGCTTAGTATTGCAAGAAAGATCTGTGAACGTGTCCATCGGTCAGCAAAAGCAAAAGAGAAGTTAGCTGAATTACAAAAAGAGTATGAGTTGCCTCAGCATCAGTTAATACAAGATGTTCCATCCAAGTGGAATACATCATTTCATATGCTTGAACGTCTTATTGAACAGAAAAGAGCAATTGATGAAATGTCAATAGAGTGCAGCTTTCGGGAGCTAATAAGTTGTGATCAGTGGGAAGTCATGCAGTCGGTGTGTCACGCTCTCAAACCTTTCGAAGCTGCGAGTAGGGAGATGAGTACCCACATGTCTACTCTAAGCCAAGTGATTCCAATGATTCATATACTTAACAGAAAAATAGAAATGCTGTTTGAGGAAACTATGGGCATAGAYACTATGCTGAAATCTTTGAAAGAAGCTATGGTGAGTAGATTGTCCTCCACACTTCATGATCCAAGATACATTTTTGCTACACTTCTGGATCCCCGGTATAAAACATCATTATTTACAGAAGAGGAGGCTGAACAATATAAACAAGACTTAATCAGGGAGCTGGAAATAATGAGTTCTACCTCAGATGATGATAAACCTGTTTCCAATGGATGTGATATAGGTTCACCATCTACAAATTCATATGGGGAAGATAATCTTTGGTCGCTCATGGGTGACATGAAGAAAACAAAAGACCTGAAAGAGAGAGCAAAGTTACCAGAGGAAATGGTGCTTTCTTACTTGGAGGAAGAAGTGCTTGAGCATAACTGTGATCCTCTAACTTACTGGAACTTTAAGAAGTCATCTTGGCCAGTACTGTCAAAATTGGCTGTCAGGTTCTTGGGTTGTCCACCAAGCATTGTTCCTTCAGAGAGATTGTTCAATACATCCAATGAAAGCAACAACTTTAGTCAGTCAAGGTTAATGATTGAACACTTTGAAAAGCTTATCTTTTTGAAAGTGAATCTTCCTTTAATATACTTCCAGTATTGAAACTAATGAACAAACTGCTAGACTAAATCCGTTGTTGCTCACTGGATATTAACTATCTATAGCTCAGATTTTTAAATTGCTCCAGTAGGGGCCATGTATGACATCTAATCAGTGACTATAATTCCAAATTTTAGGTTCATTTTTTTCAGCTTTCAATATGTCTACATGTGCCTTATTCATAGTACTTCAGGCCAGATATTGTATATATGTTTTTTAAAAGTTCACACTAGAGATAGCCTGCCTCGTCAAATTATACAAAATTATGTAGGTTTTAATCCATAATTGTAAATGAACTTTAAAAAAGCTCAGTCATTTGTTTTAATAGAATGGCAAAAAAAAAGATGTAAACAGTTCTATTCTGTAGTTTTTTATTCAATTATTATGTAAAAAACCATAAACCAGGTACTGTATTTTAGTTGAACATTGCTTTAATTGCAAGAAAACAGATTTTGTAGTTGTCAAAAGAAAGCTGTACATGAAAGATGGGGTTCAAGCTGTCTTTTTATCATATGGTGTTTTTAACTGCAAGCCCTAAAGTACTTAAAGGATTAAGAAGAGTTATTGAGGAAGATGTGTTTACAGGAGACTGTTGACTTAATATCAGAAAATAAATCTTAAAATTAAGATGATATGGAATGTCAATTATACAGCAATCCATAGTAAAACTTCCTATTCTGGGTTCTCCTGTTCAGGTTTTACATTTTAAATGAATTACAGAAATATTCTGGGTATTTATAAAAGGTCTTTGGAAGTTCTCTCAAAGTTTGTGAATTAATGCTTGTTATTTAATGCCGTGTACAAAAAAGGCAACTTACCACAGAGACTCTAATGTCATTCTGAAGCCTTTTCTAATCTTTAGTGCATCAAAACTGTAAGGTCCCTATTGTAAAAATTGAGCCCTTACTCCTAATGTAATTTCAATTGTGTAGAACAGCCTGTCTTAAAGCTCCTAGTACAGAACTGAATCTTCTGGTTTTCAGTAATAGCCTTATGGATATGGTGCACTGCTTAGGACWTTATGTAGTAGGGTTGATTTTTAACTGTTGGTGTCCATCAGGCAAACGGGATATAGAGCCCTTAAAACTTCAAATAAGATGGAAAAAATAGCCAGCATTTTCATTTGAAAGGAATATTCTCCTTAGTTTAACTCTAGAAAGATTCATGTTTTCATTTCAGTTTTCACTGAAAACATTTTTGGGAAACAAGTCATTTGCCTATGACCTTTTAGAAAAGTTGTAGCTTTGTTAAAATACTCTACCTATGCCTAATCTAATTTTGCATTTACTATGTTTTAGTGTATTTATAAATGGTGAACTCAGTTTCTGAAATTAAACATTTTATTTGCAATTTTCCAATGGTAGTCAACACTGCCTTTTATTTTCAGATGGATTTAAGACAACAGTTGAATAAAAATGAATTCAGACAATGGTAATCATAAATATACTACAGAACAAGTTATGTGAAAAGATGGATTTTCCATTTACCTCTTGGACTTGAGCCTGGATTCTGTTCTTTTCATTTTCCAAAAGCTGTTTTAACCTCAGGAAAATTTGTTGAATTACTTCCCAAATGGCTCTGGTTTCCATGTGTYGTTTCTCTAAACATTTTATGGTTTCAGGTATTTCAAGTGTTATTCCATGATGTTATGTTTATACCTGTACTATTTAGGTAAATTACTACATAGTGTACTTGGGAAAGACTAATGGTGTTTTTTTCCCTGCAGTATTTTAAAAGGTAATTTTTACGTCTATCAAGAGTAAGCATCTCTTTGTTCTTTTGTGTAGGGTTAAATGAGAACAGCAGACTTTTTTCTGCAGTAATAAAACAATTTGTTCTAGTTTTTATATAGTTGGAAGTAGGTGAGTTTGAAGCGGCTTATTGGGAAACATGTTTAAATGATTACTGGTTAATTATTAGCTCAGTTTTTTTTTCCCTACTTTTCAACTGTGAATATAACCTTGACCCTTGTAAAGGAGATTTTTAATCTCTCCAAACCAGTGGAGAGAGGATGAAAAAAAACATTTTTCTTTCTAAACAAGTGATACAGTTTTCACTCAAGGCTTGAATGTAAATACAGCCTATGATTTAAAGCATTGTGGAATTACATCAAACGAGGAGCAATGCTGGCAGTGAACAAGCTTACCTGAAAATCACGGTTGTCTGGATGCAAGCATCTTGGGGAGTCTCTAAAGCTCCTGTCAAACTCCCTGCGTGGAAAGTGGTTGTAATGCCATTTTGTAGCCTCATATTTGCTTCTCATACAGATAATTAATTACATAGTCATGTTTGGTTTTTTTTTTTGGTCAAAAATTACTGAGAACACAAGAACTAGTCACTATTTTTATTAGTAAAATTTTATCAGTCTAAGTTAGTCTACTTTGTTAATACCCGTGATTTCCGTTTTTCATTTTTGCTTGGTTTGATTTGGTTTTTTGAATGGCTTAGTTCTTAAGATCACAGTGTTTCAGTGTCAGTTTGGTTTAGAATTAATTAAAGGCTTATGTTAGAATTTTTAAAGATAATGCACAGGCCCCAAAGGCCTTAAATTGAAACACTTAATTCTTCAATAAAAATAGGAGAAACTKAGAAGACAAAGCTGCTATTCTCAGTTGTAAGCCTTGATCCTTCTATAGGAGTTACGGGTGCGTCTCCTTCAGTTCAGGCACTGCTGCCTGTGAGGAAAGAATGACTCCAAAAGAAGTGCTGAAAGCTTTAATTGAAGCTTGAGGTAAGTTACTGAGTGTGTTTTGTGTTTGGTTTGCTTTATTATTTTAATGTAAAATCTCAGTGATTGCTAAAATTTTAGGTTTTTTACAACCCTTCTCATATTTGTAATGGATAG
>NW_026623243.1:4782704-4801530 GCF_030028575.1 Malurus melanocephalus | reverse complement strand
TAATAAAGCTGTAAACACTGGGAGT
Source organism: Malurus melanocephalus (assembly GCF_030028575.1). NCBI lineage: Eukaryota > Metazoa > Chordata > Aves > Passeriformes > Maluridae > Malurus > Malurus melanocephalus. The sequence goes on along the minus strand of NW_026623243.1, from coordinate 4,801,505 downwards.
TTTCATTGACCTGAGTTTGTGCTGCACCAATTCCTATGGCAGCAGACAATTCCCTAATGCATAATATGTGACCCTGCAACAGCGACACTTAAACAGATAATTTTAGTACATTAGCAACCTGAGAAATAAATTTAGTAAGCAGACTTTTTTTAGTGCTAGCATAGAAAGTAAAGTGTAGATGATACTTGGTCATTATAAAAATCTTAAAGCTTTTGCTTCTTTTAAAAATAGAAGGTATAACAACTACACACTACAGCAAGAAATACTTTGCAGTAATAAAGGTAGGAAGGGGAAGAAGTAGAGATCTGCAACAGCCTTTTCAAAAAACTCAGGTCTTGTGATGGGTATATAATGGATGTAATGTTGAGATGTAATTATGCTCCAGAAACCTGAGACAATGCTTCCCCACATTTGCCTCTTTAAATGTGGCCTCTTTCCCTACTCACCAAGTCCAAGGGAAAGAAGCATGTTTGCATAATTTAGTCAGTGAGCATTTACTAGGCACACTCATAGCTTCTCCTTGCTCCCTAAAAGTAGCTTCTGAATTTATGAATAACTGAAATCTCARTTAGAACTGTTTCAAGACCCACATAAGGATGTAATTGATTAAATTCATGACTACTCAGAGTAGGTAATTGAGTAGTAATTGAGATCTCTCCCTTAGAGTAGCTTTTTTTTTTCTGCCACTCTTCAGAGCTGATCATATTAAACTTTCATTTTGGTGCCTCCAAACAGGAAAAATAAATACACATGTATATAATACACAATTAACAAAYAATATTTCCTAGTTTCCAATCATTTTGATTTTATAAATTAAGCATTTTACTGTTTCACAGACATTCATTCTTTTCTTTATTCATTCTTTGCTTTATTCTTAGCAACAAGAGTGATTCTTTACCTTGGTTTCATTGCAAAGCTGTCCCAAAAGTGCTTTCATAAAATGAGTATGCCAGCCAGAAATAGTGACCACAGTGATGTCCCCAACTGAGGTATCAACTTGGGTTCTAAGGACTGGATCTTTGCCTAAGCAGTCCCTGACTCTTGTTTAATCTGTGAACTAATGTCTTCCAATGTCTTAAGTTGGTAGTTTTAAAGGAAAGGACTCTGTTTCAGGCAGCATTTTTTACTTTATACTTGACACAAACTGACACAGATGAAGCCTTGGTACAGAACCAAGGGCAGTTGTAGCTGAAATACAGCAGAATTGGTGAAAGACTGTCCATGACAGTAAGCTACAGAATTTCAGATGAAACACTGGCTGCCTTTTCTATAATAAGCAAAAGTCTGAAATGAGCAACCAAAAGTAGTTGGAGTTGTTCATGTTTATCTAACGAGTTGATCTAAAATAAGTAGCTGCATACAAAATGGTCCAATWACACTTAGAAATCATACATTTTTAAATAGGAAATGAAGAAACCCTTTGCAGAGGTATTTGTTATTTACCTTAAGAAATTTTTGCAAATACCCTTCTAATCTTTGGTGTCACATGTTAAGCAGATAGTGATACATTTCATGAATCACTGTTCAATAGCCTCATTAGACTAGTCTTTGCTTAGTTGAGACTAATTATGTAACCAGCTCACTGAGATGGCTGTGGCTAAACTGTCTGGCTTCCATCAATGATAAACTCAGCTTGTTGAAAAGTTTTCTTGCCAACAGAAAGTGAAGTCACTTGTACAAGAAAGAGGCTTTGAATACTAAGCTAGAAGGAAATTTCTTTGAGGGTGGTGGTAGGAGTATTGAAGACCACAAGTAGTAAAGAAAGGGAAGCAACACTAGACTAATTTCTGGAATTTCTGTATAAATTATGAAAATATGCTGTCAAATGCAGGAAACACTCCTGCATTGACATTGATACAGCAAACCAATGCTACGACCTTGTATCAATTTTCAAGCTCCTTAACATTAAGGGAAAAACAGTATTCAGGAAAGTAAGAATTGTCCTGGAACAACTGTAACTGCAGGAGTGGCAGCACAATCTCAGTCTTGTTCTGAATTTGTAACCAGTCTCACCGAGGGGATGTGTGAAAAAGTGAGAAAAAGGAGTGTGCTCTGTTTCAGAATGTGTACAGATATATTGCATTAAGGTTATGTTGTGACAGATGGACCAGGGAAGAACCTGAGATATGTTCTGGGTTTTCCTCAGTGGTAGCAGATAAATGTATTTGGTTGTATTGGATCTGACATCATTCTCCATGTCTCCTCACTCCAGTTTAGCTCTYGAGAGAGAAGACCCAGAACAAGTACTATGGGCAGGTATAAGGTAAATAGTCTGATTTTTTCACAGCTCTGATAGAGATTTTGTGAACTGGAAGTTGTTCCTTGATCTTTAGTTCTTTTGATTCTTGATGCAAGAGTGRTCAGTTAAGCTTCATTTTGAAGCAATTTCTACTTTCAGAAATGTCTTCTGTTGGTGAGTTCCACAACGTTTTTTGCATGCAATTACTTCATTTAGTTTAATAACACACAGTACTAAATCTCAGGCTATAAGACAATGATTAGTTGCCTTCTCTATGTGAAATGACATGGTGACATATTTTTGTCCAAATAATCTGTTGGACTTTTTACAGCAATAAGCATKGCTTGCAAGAAATCAAGTCATACTTGAAAGAGTAATGTATGATGCTGCAGAGCAGCTGACCCCTAGGGAGTTGAACACTTCACCCTAAAATCAATCTCATTCTATAGCAGCATTACAGAKGAACTACACTATCTGTCTTTTTGCTTTATTCATGTTAATTCAACATTAAGTAATTAAATATGCTCGCCTTATTTCTGCTTTTCTTAAGAAAAGCTGTACTTTATGGCAGGTGTATAATCAGTGAAGTCAAAAGTTATTTTTCTYTTAAAAACTCAAATAGGCATGAGAAATTTATTAAAGTCCCTTCAGAAATTTCCCCAAGTGTTCAGTCTTTCTCATCCTACCTTCCATTCATTCTGTAACTTGACACTTCCTCCTATGTCCCTCAAATGCAGAAGAACTTGTAATACTCCCCTTCAAGTTTTTAGGAGCGAGAGGCTTCCTTCCTGCCTTGTTATATCTAAGGAAACTTAAACTCACACTTTTTTCTTCCATGCAAGTACACTGAATATTAATTTATATTAAAGGGGAAAACACTCTATTGTCCTTGCAGCAGTAAAGAAARGTAACACAAGACTTGGAAAAGATTCATTTAAGAGAGAGATGGCTTTACTTTTTTTATTGCAAGGACTGTATGTTATATTGAAAGCAGCCTTTGGGGAAAATCTTCATCCCGGTTTGCCAGCTGCATCTTCCTCCTAGTGTGGGCCACCGTAATATTCATGGCCTATGGCCTGTATTTGAGGCAGTTATCCATAGAATCATAGAGTAACATGAGTTGGAAAGGACYCACAAGGCTCATCAAAGTTCAACTCTKGGTCCTGCACAGGACATTTCTCCAAGAGCCACACCATGTGGCCAAGAGTGTTGTCCAAACACTTGTTGAATTCTGTCAGGCGTGGTGCTATGACCAGTTATGTGGGGAGCCTGTTCCATGGCCCAGTCACCCTCTGAGTGATGAACTTTTTCCTATTATCCAACTTGAACCTGCCCTGACCCATGATATGAGTGTGGTATTCAGCAAGATGAAACTTCAAATACCTCAGGTCTACATAATCTGTGCCACTTCAGACAGTGGCTTGAGATGCCTATTCTGCAAGCACAGGAGCCCTAGGTTTTCTCTGAAGCAAGTTCCTGTAACCACACACCTGCAGCAGTGCAGACAGTTGTACACACCTGGACAGGATAAATTTTCGTTTAGGTTCTTGAGTTGTGGATTACAATGTGGGGGAGTTACAATGAAGGCCTAACTCTATCCTTCATCARAAGCTTTCCTTTCTATGGTTTCCAAATCTGCAGCTATTTGCACATGTATTTCCTTCTGTCTCTTGTCACTTGTTTGATGTTCCAACTGGCTCTGGAGGAAGCTAAGTTTTCTTCCAGAGACAAAGTCAAATAGATAATACTTGAATGATTTAAATTTCAAGAGCAGTCAGAGACTAGACCAACAAGTTCTGCAGCTTGCCTTTGCCAGATCTGCCCAGCCTGAGGAAGCCTGGGCAACAACAGCCACCCACGGGGGAGCAGGCTCCACCCCAGCAGATCAGTTCCTCTGATACATAAYGTAGAGGATAAAAAGAAAACATGGTCCCAAAAACTGAAACATACATAGGTAAAGGTAGTTCTGAATCAAGCAAGTACAAAAGTTAAAACAAAAAAAACTTGAAACACTTTATTCCTTAATCATATTTTACTCAAGTTTTCAGTCAGCAAGGAATAGTTTTCTGCCCATGATAATTTCAGCAATTCTGGTATTTTACACTAATGGAGCTTCTGTGGTATTACAGCTGGCCCTAACCAGAATTCTGACTTTTTTCCCTTGTTCCACTCAGCAATCTAAGCAGACATCCTTAACAAAAGCAACTACTAAAGAAACTACAGAGCATGCAATCTTTTTCTATTTTATAGAATGCAGCACATGGCACATTAGAGTACTCCTTTCCAGAGGGATTACTTAATAAAAAAAAGAAAAAARCACCTGTCTTAAAGTGAATATTTTCATAGGTAAATTTTTGCACTGCAAATTAGATATCATTACAGCAGAAGAGGGGAAACATTCTTTTAAAAATTRTTTTTCCTGGGAAATCCAATTTACTCCTTTTTCATGAACTGTTGGAATRAACATAATCATCCTTAGTACTTAAATCTTATGAAACAGTGCTTCAAGAGGTCCAACTGCTTTTAAGTGAATGTTTCATAAGTTTGGTACCCTACAGGGCACAATAAGGTATTATGACGAAGGTACAATGAATATGGCTTTCCTATGTTGATAACATCATTGGGTTTCACACAGGCAATCTGACAACTGAGGGGGTTACAATCCTGCAAATACATTAAGTAATACATCTTTGCACACATATATTACAGATCAAATTACTGCTGTAACACGAACCTGTTGATTTTGTATTTTATATAGGACAGTTAGGACATATCTGTGCTACATGATGAAACAAGACTACCAAACTATACTTTAATATCACTAAAATTGTGCARCCTCTCTCAAACATATCTAACAATACAACTCCGTATACTGAGTATATGCTGACTAGGAATGCACTGTAATCTTTATGTAAGGAACAGGACAGAGCTAAATACCAATCAGTACAGTACAGAGGTTTTCCGTGCTTTTCCACCGAAGCTGAGTTGCAGTGCCGGAATGTCTTATATAGTTCAGTCATCAGCAAAATCCCATCAAAAGACTTACTTAATTTCATTGTCAAGATGATAGAGGAAGTTTTTCCAACAGTACCAATTTTGGTTTCAAGTTTAAAGTAAAAGGAGGTAGTGAGGTAAGGTTCAACCCAATTTTACTGATGCCAGGTATATTTGCCAGTGGTCTGTGGGTTGTCTTGTAGTGTGATATTTGAAGAGGATTTGTTTCCATCAGTATATGTGTGTAAGAAAACATCAACTGGTCTCCTGGTTTAACATCTTCTCTTTTGTCATACCTGTAAAGAATAAAGAAGGTTTATTTTTATTCCTTGCTCTACCTATTATACATGGCCATTATCACAGATGCATTTGGCATCCAAGATGAAACAAAAGGAACTCACATTCTCAGTTACATCTCCTRATTAAATAGTACCAGAGGAGCAAATAGTGTTTTTAAAGACTTTAGTGACTGGGTCATTCCATGCAAGTTTTTCTGCTGCTATTGTGATATAAATCACAACTCCTAGAAAATTTCTTACTAGTTCCCTATTTAAATTCAGTGGAGAAAGGACACCAAAGCCTAAGACTATAGGAAACTGGACCAATATTTAAGTTTTATTCTAAAATAATTGCATTTGGAGAAATTCAGCTTTTTTTTCAGTAATTCTAAAAAATACATTATGTAGTATTTTCGCAGAAACCTTTTTCGTCTGGTAGTCATATATTAGAGTAGGAGCCTCAGAGAATGGCAGGGAAAAGACCTCCTTGAACACTGAAGGAAAGAAAGAGCCTGGCAATTACAGTACTAACTTGGCGTTTATATTTCTAAGTTCAGTTCCCTGATCTACTGCATGGTTGGGCAGGTCACTTTGGGTCAGCTTTTATAAACTATTTACATACCAGAATACATATAAATGATATATAAAATAATTTTAAAAAATAATAGAAAAGTAACTACTGAGTTCTAGGATAATTTATTATGTACACTTACATAAATTATTTCTTAAAAGGATTTATGTTCAATCTAGCTACTGAGGGAATTTACAGGATGGGAAAACAAGTGACAGCCCTTTGGCAGGGATGTGCAAGATCTAGGTTCAGCCACTTCTCATCTGATCTACGCCCAAATTTCAGTGAAATTATTATCTCTTAAGAGCTGTATGAACCCCTTTAATCTTCTAGGAATTGAGACAGATCTCCCTCACCATCTTATGGGGATATGGTTCTACTTCACAATGGTTATTTACTCATTCACTTAGGAGAGTCATGTGTAATTTATAGCCTAAGGATGAGGATATTCATGCTGGACATGGCAGCCTGATTGACTCCTCAGTACAGCAACTTCAAAGGAGAAGAGGTAAATTCACTGCAAAACACTCCATGAGTTCACTGTTAGGCTCTGTAACCTTTGTGAAGAGCAGTGCCCCATTCTTCACCTTTTYTGTTGCCCTATTCTGCTTTCTACCAGCACCTGGAGCTCCTTTTCTTAGGCACCTTAACCCTTGCACACATTTCACAGGCACCTTACTCAAGGTATCTGTGACTTTCCTTGCAGACGTGGACACTGGTAGGGAAGTGGTGCAGTCCCAGCCCCACCTACACTGAAATGCACCTAGGATGAAATCCAGCCTGCATCTTTGGCAACATGTGTCTTTGCAGGCCTGATCTCTCATCTGACTAAATTCCCTGAAAAAAAATCTTGATTATTTTTGTAATGCTSCCTTACAGGGCACCCATTAACTTAAAGATATTTACAGGAAATACTTTATGGCAAACTAGAGGTTTTGTGTGGATYCTTAACTAAAATTTTGGCAACTCAGAACTAAGACCCCAGGTTGACAGAATTCAGAGGTGTCACCAAATACACCATATAATACAGAATTACTTTGCACACTGAACAGGTGTTTTCTTCTTCTAAAACAATTGCAAGCTGATTTCACCTGCTACTTCCAAAAATATCACAGTACCCCTTAGGTCGGTACATGCATCTAAACTGGCAGAAGAACAGCATACTTTGTAACAACCTTAACAACTACTAATTTTGCATTTTCTTCATCAGCAAGTAAAAGGCCTTTCATCTGGCTGCAAGCATTTCTGAATTTTATTATTTTTAAATACTTTAAGCTTACACAGCATATTTATTCAGGGTTCAAAGAGACTGCACTAATTGAAGACAAGATTGTAACACCTGTTCTGTGTAAGAACCTGCATCAAGCTCCTTTCAATCACCCTTTGAAGAAAAATAATAGATCGCTTGCATTTTTCTTGAGGCAAGTAGATCTAATCTGAGCACACTACTGAAAGCTGTTAACTTTAAGACACTTTTATTTATGGATTGCAGTTATCCGATGAATCATCAGCCTTCATAGCCACCCCATCCCTATCTGTTTCACCTGACATACACTGGCTATGAAGATGTTACATGAGTTTTCACCCATCTGAAAGGCTGTCACTTTCTTGGACAAAGAGAAAATGAACAGCTGGTGTCACTAAACTTTGCACTACTGTGCTGTCAGACAAAGTGGTAGTCCTGTGTATAATGTGCAGTTGTGGATCTGGCCTGATTTTTTTAATGTGAAACTTTATGATGAATCAGCCCTTCCTTGAGGCTTTGTTTTGCTGAGTACAGATAAAAGTGAGAGAGAAGCTGCTCTGTAGCTTCAATACTATGAAACATCCATCAGTGACAGGGATATTATTCATTCACCTTCCAATCCCACTACACTAAAGCCTTACAAGCCCAAAGCAATCCAAAACTCACCAACTCAAAAWGCTCACTGAAATTAAGCACTATTTAGAGAGTAGAGTTGTATTCAGAGTAGTGTGTGTATTCAAGTATATGAAGATTGAAACATTCTAGCTATCACACACATTCTATCTCTTGTACTCTAACAGCTTAATGTCTCCTCTTGATTCATGGCTTAAGACTTCCTTTAGATTCAACATTAAAAAACCCAATTTGAAATTAACAGTAGACAGGTAATTGTGAAGGCTTTAAACAGTCTGTACCATCAATGAGAATGCTTGGAAATAAAATAAGGCAGAGCAAGATCGATGATTTTTGTAATTTCCCCAGAAAGATTCTTTCCCCTTCTGCATTATTTCCAAAGTACTTTTATCTCAAAACATAATTATAATTAAATTATGTTTGTTCATCTGATCCTAAATACTGTAACTGGGAAAAAAGAACTCCATGCTCAGAGCATTTCTTAAACCAAAATCTGTTTGTATTGCTTTTGTTTTGTGCAGTATGAAGGGAGGCTTTGTGTTACCTTCCAATGAATCATTTTCATTAAGACAATTTTCATTTAAACTAAAAACCTATGCTTCAGCAGAAGAGGTAGGCATAAGAGTCAGAAAGGTGCCTATTTTTTGGTTTACATCCTGAAAAGCAAATTATGCCATTCCACAATGTCTCCTACTATTCATTCCAATATTCCAGCTCTTAAAAGTATGTATCCCTCCTGGTCATAGCAAAAAAGCACTCAACAGCCTTCTCTCAGAGCTAATGAACGTCTTCACAGCAGCAACTTCAATGCCATCTACATGAAGGATGTTCCACCTAAAAACATACTTTCTATATTAAAATGTACATAAGTGTCACATTGCTACACATCATTCAAACTAATCTTTATACAATCTGTTTTGCCAAGAACAGCTCTGTTTCACAAGGTGTAGTGGGGTATAAAACCTAGCTGCATTAAATATATTGGTGTAAATTTTGGTTAACTAACTATTTCTGTGCTGTTTCTGATGTCTTTAGAATCACCGAATCTTTAAGGTTGGAAAAGATGTCTAAGAGCATCAAACCCAATCATCACTTTAGCACCACCACCACGTCCACCATTAAACCATGGCCCCAAGTACCATGTCTACACATTATTTAACACTTCCAGGGATGGTGAGTCCACAAATTCCTTGGGCGCCTTTTCCAATGCTTGACAACTCTTGCCATGAAGGAATTTTTGCTAGTATCACATCTAAACTTCCCCTGGCACAACTTGAGGCCATTTCCTCTTATTCTTTGAAATATTCTATGCTATTTAGGCAAATCAGAAATCAACCAAAACAATGAAAAAACCCTGCAGTGCTTTGATTCTGAAATGGCAGCACTGCAGACATCAAAAATTATCTGAAGATTCACATTATTCTTGAGCTGGTTTAATAAATATGCTGTACCAAAAACTGTATTTGCAAAGCCTGTCCCTGAGCATATGCCAAAAAAGGAAAACACAGGCTACTGTCTTCAGATCAAAATCCCTCACTCAGAACATACCTCCAATCAGAATTGATTTCCAGAAACCGAGAAACTCCTGTTTGCGCTGCAGCCACATCAATATGAACAGAGACATCTACATAAATAAAGAAAATATAATACAGTTTGAAAATTCTTTTAAGAACACTCTGATCAATAATAAATTAACAAAACAGCAACAAAAAAGATGYGTGTACCAAGTTTGAATAAGCAGTATTCAGTGCTTGAAAAGACATACTGGAATTAAAATTAGGTGAACATACCTCAACAACTTTACATACCTGCTGTTGAAGGTACCAACTCATGCAACTTCTGAATTGCCACTCCTCCAGGATAATTGAAATGTGAAACATATAAAGATGTTCCTGAATACACAGCATTAACTAGAAAATGTATTATAATAAAGAAAGATCCAAGTTTGTACAGCCAGGATCTCCGGTAATTATTTAGACTGTTGAGGAAGAGAAAAGCAAGGAAGAATAAAGTGTTATTTTCTTTCTTTCTTTTCTTTCTTTATATACTGGTCACTAACTGCTATGGAAACTCCACTTCTAGATAATGAACACTAATGAATACATTAATCCTGTATGGTATTACTGGTATTTATTACCAATTTCTAGAGGATTAACTTCTAGTGACATTTAAATKACAATATTGTCATTAATAAGGCTAAGACAAACTTATTGACAACGCTAAGTATTTCTGTGTATAAAACTTTAGGTATGAATGTATTCTTTTTCAAAGAAGTTAAACTCAGCTTCAATTTATTTACTCAATATATCCAAACATAACTATTTAATTCCATGTTTCATAAGCCTCACCTGTGTATTAAACTATCTCCTGAAGTAAGTTATGTTAACAGCACAGAAGTACACTGGAATGTGTCTTTTTTCTGGTAGAAAAAATAAACTGCATTGTAACAACATAACAGTAAAATCAGGGCTTTATTCTCAACTCTGCTCCAGACTTGGTCCTGTCAAAGCATTTAACTTTTCTGTTTCCACTTCTCTCTGCAGTCAAATGGACAAKGACCTTGACCTTCTTTCTACAGCATATGAACATTTCAGTATGATCCAGAGTTCAAGATGGAAAAAAGTGCATAAAAATAGTAATATTAGTTTTTCTTTTGCATTTTCAGTTTAAGAAAAAAACAACAAACATACAGGATTCTGAACTTACATTCGTGAGCACATTTTAGCAGCTACTATGTTGAAGACAGGGAAAGTGTAGATGATAAAACGCAGTTCTTTGTGTGGGAGAAACGAATACAAGAAAATAAAGCCCAGTGCTGGCAAAAGTAAAATCCGAGTTCTCTTTTCAGTTACACCTAAAGGTACAAATATAATGCTGCATCCCAAAGCACGAGGCAGGGCTGAATAGAAATACCACAAGAAGGGGGAGGTCTTCAAGGTGAGAAGAGTTAAGGATATTTTGACTGCTAACAAGTAAAGTAGCTATTCTTTACATTAGTATGSACACATTTTGCAAATATGCAGTCTAGTTTTTGTATACACATTCTTCCAGCCTTTTGTTTCTTTCCTTATCTTTGGAGAACTAAAAGCACTTGCTTAACTACAGTCACATCACCCAACAGAGGGACATCAAATGGCACTAATGATGGGCAACATGAACAACCAAGAGGAAGAAACATGGTTTTACATTGGCAGAACACRAAGTGGCAAGGAAAAAAGAAGAGGAAACTTAAAACTTGTAGAAATGTCTAAAAAACAGAGATTGCCTCATGAGTTTCAAACAATAAAAGTAGAATCTAACACCCCAACTGAGTGTCAGGACTAAGTTACATCAAGTCTTTGCTTTGGCTGGTAGTGTTCTTTTTCCCTGGATGTTTCAAAGGATACTCCCCAGTTGGAACTTTTGTTTAAAACTGTGTTATACCAGAGCACTTTCCCCTCAGGCCACACAAGTTGCCTCCAAAATAGAGAATCCACAGCAACTGTTAGCCCTAGAAGGATTAAAGAGACACAAATCTGCATAAATTAAAAACCAAGGGAAAAGCATACTAAAACATCCAAATAGAACATATACAGCACAATGAGACCAACAAAACTGAAACATGCATTGTAAGCTTCACCCAAAACCACAGAGAGGCTGGATATGTCTGTCTTGCAGGAGAAATGCAGGGAAAGGAGGCACTTCTTAATAGAAGCCTTAGGAGAAGCATGTTAGATATGAATCCACTTGGGATTCGCACCACTCCAACCCCAGGTGAGACAAAAGTGTTTTAAAAGAGTATTAAGAGCATTAAATATAATGAATGATAAGAAGCTCAAGTAACTTCAAATAGTACTAACTTTTTRTTGTACAGCTGTTAAGTTGCAAAAGGAATCACAAAGTTTGCTACTATTTATTAGGTGGAGGGAAAAGGAAGATAAGGAATAAAAGGCAAAAAAAAGCAGCAAAACTGTCAGCCCCATCTCCCTCCAMTCAGCATTGTGAAAACTGCTCTGGTATTTAAGGATTTTGTATTTTAAGGAAATGGGAGGGCCAGTGATTAATTTCCCATTGGACCTCCAAACTCYTACATTGTGAGGTGCCTCCAAATGCACATGGCATAATTGTTTAGTGTTTCTATTCTGCTCTCTCTGCGAGGGACAGCCCACTGCCAGGGGTCATCATCATATCTGACAACAGTATTTTAATTAGGAAGGCTGGCAGAGCAGCTTAGAGTATTTATGTGCATATATGCATGGGTCTTCCACGGATGAGCAGAGACAAGGAGATTTTTCAACCTCTCTAGCATGGAGATCACTTAAGCTGTTAAATTTAATTTAATAATGGAACAGCTGAACTGTAACTCTCMCCAGAGCCTTCTTACTTGGTATCTCTGTCACACCCTTGTATTTTATCCTGGGATTCAGCTTATCACCATGGCAATAGATACTACAACTGATAATATGCACAAGTAGCTACAGCCAGGGACTAATTACACTGAAGTCATCTTGCACCTCTAAGCCTCTTTAAGATCAGGACATTAYACTGTGAGCATCCAGAGACAGAGGCCACAGACAGCAGGCTTTCCCTGCTCTGTGCACACTTATTTCCTCACACAGAAATTCTCGAAGAAATAAAGAATCTTGTCATATTATTATCAAATAGAATCAGATCAAAACAAAAAAACCCCACAACACCCCCCTACCCCCACCAAAAAAAAAGCCTTAAGAGCCATTCACCAGATAAAGCAGTCAAAACTCCAGGCTTCTCTTGAATTCAATGTCATTTGCTTTCTTCCAAGCAAACACTTACCCAACCARAAAATTCCAGCAGGGACAGCATGAGAAAGCACCTTGTAAATAGAGATTCTTTTAGTTAATAATGTCACCAGGAGCATGAGGCCTAAGAATATGCAGAGYTCTGATCTGAAGACTATAATTGCCAAAGCTGAGAACCAAATGAATGGCCTTTGTTTTTGCTGTATCCAAAATGTCAATGCCAGGAGAACTGCAAAATAAAAAACAAAACCAAAAAACCCTAAATAAAAAAATCCCCAAAAAACAATGTACTAAATTATTCATTTTCTAAAGGGCAACACTTAACGCTATTTTCTTGTTCCTCTAGCTTCCCACCAATCTTCTCTTGGTCTTCCTACCATTTCTAGTCCAGAAATTCTTCCTCTGTTAGAGAAATGTAATTTAGAACAATGCACAGCTTTATACTGTTATTGCTTAAGTAATTAGGAAAAGTATAACCACAGAAGAMGCACATGGGAACTCTTTCTAGACAGTGTATTTAATAGCTTTTGAGGAGGGAAAGAAGAAAAACAAACCTTAAGGGTGTTTGAGCCTCACAAAAGGCTCTCAAACTACAATTCATAATTATTACTCCTCTGTATCAATTGAGCAGTTAGTTTATTCTCTTGGATAAGTATATTCTATATTCATGATAACCCATTTCAAATAGGAAAATATGACTACATATTACCACTGAGGGAGAAGGATCTATAAATTCATTTGCATGATTAKGTGGGACAGACTAGATCCCTACAGATGAAGTTGTCTCTACTTGTTCACTTTAAATCGCTGCACAGTAAAGTGGCCATGATCACAAGGAAAACACATGAAATACCAATAGTACAAAATTATGGAACAACTTATATTTTTTAATACCTGCAGAAATTTTCTAGGACATTTATTACTACACAGTGTTTACCTGGCAACTCATCTGCTTTTACTTTGTTTCTCAGTTCTGATCCATACAGGTTCTTACATCAACCTCACAATTTTATTAGCTGAAAAACTTACACTGAAACATTTAGTGACTCAATATTTCTCACATGTGATGAATTTTCCTTCTCATGAGATCTGGGGGGAAACTGTGTATGTACAGAAGGGTTTTGACTTTGATTTTTAATTTTTTTTTTACTTTATATGTACAAACTGCTGCATTTGTAAACAACTTTGGAAGAGGAAGGTGGAGACATTGCAATAGGAGTTTCTTCCAGAGTCTCATGAGAAAGTTGTTTCCTGTGCAGAACATTTTAACAGYGTAAATTTTGTAATAAAAAAATTCACAGCTGTATCTTGTGCCTTTTTTAGGTCTATGCTCTATGCATTAGATATGTGTACTCAAACCTCTAGCTAATCAAAGCCATTGGACAAAATCCACATATACTCAGATTCAACAAAACTCGATTCAACAGTCATTGTAAGCATATGTGGTAAAAAAAAAGAGAAAGAAATCTCAAGCTTTCCAGTCTTGTTATCACACAATTTAATCAAGCAGGTAGGTTAATTCAGTCTGACCATACTTTTCCTGTGGTTTAACTACTGATACATTTGAAAAGTTTTAGATTGTATTTTTTTTCCCATGAAATACTCACCAAAAGGAAGTGCAAACACATTAGGGAGGGTTCTTGTACAGTAAAACATCAAATGAAACTGAGTAACAGTGATGAGACAGAAGATTGATGCTGTAGTTGCTCCAAACTGTTTTCTAACTTCTTTCTGTAGCTTCCATAATGTGTAAATCACACTGAGCCCCAAACTTCCTCGAACTATAAGGAGAATAAAAAATGGCAATTAAAGAGTAGTATCGAATGGATCACTGATAAACAGCCATATCATATAATATAATGGAAGATGTTCTGAAGATTAACATTTAAGGTATCACAATATTTATCACCTTTAAAGAAACAAAAGCCCAAACAAAACTCCATTTATTTTATCTATTTTCATCTACTTTTAACTTGTCTCGTAGTTCTGCACAAAGGTCAGTACTTCCATKCAGAAGTTAACAATCTTTCTGAAGCGTACATGGTAATGCACTCTCTGAAGACATTTGACACGCTTGCTTTTCCTACACCACTTTGTTAGCACAGACTYTCTGTGTGCTGTTAGTTACTCCCCAAAGAGGGAGCAGAATGGCCATGCCATCATCAAGTCCCACAGTTTGGGTTTTCCCTCATGGAGGAAGAGCAAAACAATTTAGCCACTGATCTAAACACTGCGTGTAGCAACAATGTTTTCACTGATGCAGYAAAGGGCGACTTCTCTGAGGATTTGAAGTTCTCATACCTATCAGCTGGGAGTAAAACTTGGACATTCGTAGCACAGAAAGTACGTAGATGGCTGGACTAGAAAGAGCAGCAATAAAGATTGGCCCAAGGAATGTTCTTGGGACAACTCCAGGAAATTCRTGATGATCATACTGCAAAAAGGAGAGGCAAAAATAAGCAAATCAGAAACAAGGGAAAATAAATCACATTCACACCACATTGATTCTACACATACTGCAGGGAATCCTTTTCCCACAGTAGTACAAGAGGTATGGGACTGACATCAGGAGCACCTCAAAAAACTGTGCCCAAAAATGAAGACATTCCTTTCCAATTACCTTATCCAAGTCCAGCTGGTGGTATACCACATCATGGATAGCTTGTAGGTTAAAGCTTTCCTCCACTTTTGTAAAAGGACAGACAGTTAAATGAACAAAGGCCACAACAATAAGCAGCAGCAGCAGTGGGAATGACCGCCCACTTGAGCTCCTCTTCTGAGCCATCTTGAGTTTGAAATTCACATATATTCTATTATTATTAAAAAGAAAATAAAAAGAAATTACATTAATAACATGGCATTAGGTGTGCAACCAGAAAAAAAAGATTGACAATGCAAGGAAAAAATACTACACTAGYCAAAAAGTTTAAACAAAGACTAAGAAATCAAATAATCCAGGAAGTTTTTTACTACATTCAATGAATTAAGGTAGTCAAAAATTATTCAGGAAGCATTTAGTAATTTATGCCACTCTCTGTAAATGTAACCACTTTAATTTTCAGCTAAAAAAATCTCAAGACAACATGAACCCTGAACATGAACCCATGAAGAGTGTATATCCCTTTGCATTCCATTATGCCACCACTGCTGAGACTGTCACCTCATTTATGTCTGTGCTTTGCGGGACTACGGTTTTGTAATTTAYTCTCACTTTAACTGCACACTGGATTGACACATGATCTTTAGAACATACTATCTTGCTTGTTCAGGGCTCCAGAAACAGTGGGACAGGACCCACGAGGATGAGAAATTACTCAGAACAGAGCACTCYGATCTCCCAAGTTTGCCAGCAGCTGGGTCTGGACTCAGGCAGAGAAGAACAAATCTCCCCTGGCAGCCACATGTGACTATGGCATGAGACAGTCTGCACCCCATACTTCACACTTCTACCCAGAAACAAAGGCCACCTCTCCCTAGTGGTTCATCTCACAACACCACTGAGCCATTCTAATGGCTACCATATTTATGTTATATTTTATCATTATGATATAAYTGCATGTCCAGGTGATGCCAAAGCACATGTATTTCATGTTCTTTTAATTTATGCTCTCCACTCTTTTTAAGTTTACTATCTAATAAAAGACAGGAGATTTTGGTAATTGTCATTCTTGCTCTATTCTCACAGAAACTAAAMTTCAAAACCAGCGCTTTCAAGGTACAACTGGGGTTTTGTTTAGAGATGTTTTTTCCTGAGTTTTGGTCTAAATATGTCCATCAAACAGATAAGTTAGTTGGCAGATTTCCTAGGATYACTTAGCAACTGCCTCCTAGAGCTTCCTGAACTGATGCTTGTGCTGCTCATTAGTAAAAACAAGAGTGAGCTTGTGTTTCTTATGTTCACAACTAGCACCAATAAATTCTGAAATCTGTGTATTTCCTGTAAATTGCATGTATCATGATATTAAATACCTCACTAACTGCATCTCTTTTTCTGATGATTCCGTCTGCTACAAACTGTGCTTGAAGCTCTAAGCCTGGGCTCAAAGAGCATTGTCAGGAGTCTAAACATATCCTTCATCCCTGGAAGTGGGAAGTCTTTTTAACCTGTGCCTAGTATTACTTCTTTTCAAGAATGGATAAAGATGGTTTATGCTACAAGAGAATTCTTTTCCCACAGCTGTAGAAGAAGAGGTATGGTACTGACATCAGGAGCACCTCAAAGAATGACTAGCAGGAATTAAGACCCCGATCAGGTCAATTTATCTTGCACAAAGTCTTGTCTGTAGAAGGCAATCTTGCTGAATTCTTCCAATAAATGCAGAGGAATCTCATGCTTCTGGTCAACCTTAACTGAGGAAAAAAGACACTGAAGGCTCAATCCACTGCTGCACACATGCATCAGGTGCAACAGCATATTCACCAGCAAGATAGGTATTCCTGACTCCCAATCCACAGCTTCTTAACACTGCAGGTATTTTTAGGACCCAGTAAACCCCTAGTGCCAAGAAGCTCAGTTTTTCTCCTTCTTACCTACATCAGCTGCATAATAAAGAGGTGTTACCTTCACCTATAAATACTTCATTCATTATCCTCTGATCTACAACACAGCGTGCTCTTGGTATCTKTAGCTGATAACCACATGAGTAATCAGTGCCCAACTTCCTCAATCAGAATGAAAGTGAAGCTACATATCTCCACACACAGTTTATCACAACTTTTTTTTTTTTTTTAAATCTTGTTCAGTCCAACCCTTTTGTATCCCTGAAGAAAGTAAGCATGCCAACATACTTGTACATCTTGAAGATAATTACATGCATTATAAATAGTGGAATTCCCTGAAGGGAAACATGCTAGAAGATAAAAAAACAAAGCATGACAACAACACCCAGCTTTCTGAGATAAAGCCTAATAAATTCAGTGGTCTTGTCAAGACTCAAGAGAACTTGTTCTGTTGAAAATTGATACTGACAAGCATCAAAATTTAAGTAGAATTTATCAAGACAGGCAGACACCGAATTTGATGATTAAAATATATTTGCTATATCAAAAAAAAAATACTTGGAGTATAGTTTTTTATTTTTTAAATGCCAAAACCACAGAAACAGATTTTCACTTAATAAAAATAATTTATTGCATTTAGAAGAATAATGATAAACAAATACGTATAGGCTTSTCCATTGATTATTTTGGCAATTTCAGAAGAATCTTCCTCAGGCCTTTACAACACACACAAATGGACTCCCCCCTGGTACCTACATCAAGACTGAATCACAGAAGACCAGGTGGTTTTAACACAAAGAATACATCTTTTCTTGGTATTAAACTGGGTGGAAAAATTGGCTTTTTATGTAAAAAAAAAAGAAAAAAAAAAAAAGCTGAGGTACTTCCATCAAAAATGATTTGTTGCTGTTCTATACTTTTTTCAGTGGAAGTATCATTAATTCAAATAGACTTTTTACTCTTCCCATGTAGAACCTACCATAACTTTATCACTTACATTTTTCAGACACTCTTCAGAAAAGAGTTTGGCAGCCAAATTGCATGTTAAATCTGTCTACGGAGTCATTTCACTCTGCCCCTCACAGAGGCATCCAAGCAGAATCACCAAGTGCAACCCACCATAAGGTCTTCCCTCTTTAGCTCGATCTAGCTTTGGCAAAATCTCTTTTAAATTATCTTAAATTTTCATGGCTTTTTCCCTATCCTTTAATAGCTCTTCCAACTTTGCTCTACAGTCAACACCTCAATGATGTCAGATTTAAACCTTGTAGTTTCTCGGATTGCTTTTCATCTTCTATTAGGAAAAAACTGCACCCTGATTATTCTTATATTTGCTTCCTCATGAGTTGAGAATTGGCTGGGGAAAAAAACAAACCAAACTAACCAATCTAAGACAAAAAGAGAAGAGAAAGTTGAGGCAGGAAATCGAGTGTGGGGCACTACCAGACCGAAGGTATAGAGAAAGAAATGTCACTCTAGAGCAGAAACCTGCAGAATGCTCTCAACCCATATCCAACCCACATGGGCATCCCCGCGCCCACATGGTCCCCGGGCAACCCGGGCCACGGCGGGGGACACCGGGA
>NW_026623243.1:4749727-4782541 GCF_030028575.1 Malurus melanocephalus | reverse complement strand
GCCGGGCCGAGCCGAGCCGAGCCCAGCCCGCCCCGCAGGTGCGCGCTGAGGCGGGTTCGGAGTGCCGCCTGTCAGGTCGCCCCAGCGAGCGGGCTCTGCGGAGGCATCAGGCCAAGAACAAACACCACTCGCCGCTCCTGCTGCGGCCGGCGCCGCCCCCGGGACCGCCAACCCCCCGCGGCAGGGACAAAGGCACCGCGCCCCGCGCACACCCCTCAGGAGGCGGCTGCCTTGCCCTGCCCTGCCCCGCTCCCTCCCGCCGCGCCACGGCTCCCTCGCCCGGGAGGCTCCTGGGCACACCCTCGGTCCCGGCTGTGGCAAAGGCACGGGCAGCTGGCGGCTCTCCCGCTCGGCCGCTGCCCCATCCCTCCTTCCCCCGCTCCCGCCCCGCCGGCCCGGGCATGGCCCGCGGCCCGTCCGCACTCACCGCGCGCGCGCCCACGTGGCCGCTCCGCAGAGGGCGCCGGCAGCGCGGGAGCGGCGGCGTCAGCCCCGCGAGCACGTGACCTTCTCCCCCGCCGGCCATATTAGGTGAGGGCAGGGCACGCCCCCGGCAGCAAGAGGTCTCGGTGGCGGCTGCCAAACACAAATGGCGGGCGGCTCTGAAGCCCCTCTGAGCCCGTGCCTGCCCTTCCTCATGATGGCGGCGGTGCGCGTGCCCGACGGGCGTCGCTCGCTCAGACAACCCTGCCCCGCCCCCCGTCCAGACCTCTGGGCACGCGGGGGGCTCCCATTGGTCCGGAGCGTGGCGGGCGCTGATTGGACCACGTCCCTTCGCTCCTCCGCCTCGACCAACGAGCGCCCGCGGCCGGTGCGCGCGTGGGGCTGACGCGGAAATCTGAATGGAGCTCGCGGGCCGGTGGCGGCGGGGCCGGGCTGGGCCGGGGCGGGGCGAGCGCGGCCGCGGCTGAGGGGGCTCGGCTGGGGCGGCCCCGCTCACCGTTCAGGGGTCCCGCGCCCTTGCCATGGGGCTCGGCCCCGCTCCTCGCCCGGGACCCGCGCCGCGACCGGCCTGCGTGGCCGTGGCCGTGCTGTTGTGCGCCGCCCTGTTACTGCCGCCGCCCGTCCGCGGCTTCAGCGAGCGGCGGATCCTGGCGTGCTCCACCTGCCGKGGCATCGTGGACAGGTTCAACCAGGTGGGCCTAGGGGCCGCGGGATGCGGGCGGACGGTCCCACAGGAGGTGGCCCCGCGGTGGGCAGGGGCTCGGGGGTTCGGCGGGGGCTCCCGGCGGGGATTCCCGGCAGGAAGCAGCGGCGGCTCAGGCAGCTCCGCGCCCGCCGCGCCGAGGGCCAGCGCCGGTCCCTGTCCGGGCAGCTCCGGCGGGAGCCCAGGGKCTGTTCTACGGGAGTGCCGCCGCTGGGACCGCGTATCTGGTGGCACCCGGCCCGGAGATGGGACAGTGGCGTATCCCTCTCCGGCAGCGATCGCARTGCTGAGGGGGGATGGGGCGGGGGATGGCAGAGTTTCTCCATCTCTGTCGCCAAAGGTGTTTCGGTGCTTTTTTATGCACAAAGGCTGCCGCTGTTCCGTTGGAGCATGTCTGGCTTCATGGGAAGTGCTGGTGGAAAGCTTCGTCCCCAAACATTCACTGTTGCTACTTGCAGCTGCCGTGCATGTGGCACAGCAAACGCAGCGTAGGCAGCAAGGGGCTGCTGCGCCTGGTGACAGGTGCTCAGTGCTCTCTGTAGCACAGGGGCTGCTGCAGGCGCTCTAGGTCTCTTGAGCTGCGGGGCATTTYTGCCAGATGTGGTTTGGTGGCATTGGCAGTGATTGGGGACAGCTGTTCTGATCGCTCTGTTGTACGATTGTGTGCGTAAGTTAAAACGTGGGTRGTGCAGATTGGGCTGTTATCAAAACTGAATGGTAGTAATAAACTTCCTGAGAACTTGAGGGAGAAGGCCGTAAAGTTTCATGTATGCATGGGATTTTTTAAATCAAGACTGCAATAAGATCTCGTTTATGCATTAGGAAAATGTAATCATGTTATGCTGTAACCTACATTTTCTTTCCATTTTGTCATTAGCTGTTTCTTTCACTTAGCAATTTGGTCATCACCTTCAGAACTCTGGTGTAGTTTCTGCATGGTACTTTTCACAATTTTTGTATAAGCATTTACTGTTGCCCTTAATTTTTGTTAGAAAGACACTRTATAATTTCTGGTACTTCTTATTTGTAGGGTTTAGCAGATACAGCTAAAAAAAACTTTGGTGGTGGAAACACTGCTTGGGAAGAGAAGACGCTGTCAAAGTATGAGTCCAGGTGAGCTGTCTTAGTATTTCTCATTCAGCTGCATTTTGAGTTCACTGTGTGTAATTTCATTGTACCAGTGTTTGTATGAAACTTAAATATTGAACTTTTCAGCTAAGGTTTCTCTTACCCAAACCTTAARTTCTTAATGATTAAAACACTACATTAGATTGTAATATAAAGATTATAGTAAAGACTGGAACACCTTTATTAGTTTTGTTTTTGAAAACAACAACATTAGTCATAGTAGGTTCTTTAATATTTTCCCAATAAAGTCTTAAAAGAATGATCCTAAATCATGGCCAATATTTTATTGTTGATCATAAAAGGTACAGAGTACTGAAATGCTTATTTTAGAAGTAAAGCAGTATCTCCACCCTAGAGCTGTCACTATTGCAGTGCCAAAGAGAAAGATAGGCAGAAGTACAGTAATCTGCTATCGATTTGTCTGTCTATCCATATCTGGTTGACCATGGAACAAAGTAACCTGATATCTTCTACGTTTCAAATTCATTTTTTATCTTAGTTGGAGCACTGAAATTTTAGTGTGAGATTCACAGGCTTGTATCAAATAAAAATACATTAAATTTATTGTTGAATATAAGACTCAAGTACTGCACTCCAACTTTTCTGGGAGGCTAAAACTCTGTCAAACCTACAATCCGCAAACATAGTAAATACAAACAAGTCACATCGTTCTTGAGATCATTATTCTGGTTTGGGCTTTTTTTTAACTGAAGTAATATTTATTAGTTCTTTATTCTGATATTTGGTGTGTTTTGAAACTAATTTAGAGCATCCTGTAAACTGATGAAATATAAGCTGAAGTCTGGTGGCTCTGTCATGACGTGAGTTGTGTTGAACATTTAAATTAAATTTATAGTTTTCTTTCTCTGCTCGTAGTGAAATTCGTCTTGTAGAGATCATAGAAAATCTGTGTGACAGTAGTAACTTTGAATGCAACAACATGGTAGAAGAACATGAAGAACTTATAGAGAAATGGTGGTTCAAATTGTAAGTATCATTTTTYTGGTAGACATCTTTGTGTGAGTAAATTATCAGGGAGGATGAGCTACTAATGTTAAATTTTGTGCCTGAACAATAGCAGTATGGGTAATTCGACATTATCCTTCAAGAGCTGCCATTGGATACAGCTGTTTTCAGGCTGACTTTTAGTATCATGTGCTGCTGTACTATGTTCTTTCTGATTTTAAGTTCCACCAGTGTTGCACAAAAGCATCTACACTCGCTTCTTGTATACTTATATACTCAGTTAGCAGTCGGATGTCTAGTCAAACTAGCATTGGAAAACTTTGAAGTTTAGTCCCTTATTTTGTTTTCCTTTGTCATAAAAAACTGCAAAAGACTCTTTGATTCTTGTGGATTTYTTGTTTTCTCTTTTTTTCCTGGAACTACATTTTTGTTCTGGCAATCAAAAGAATAGTTGTTGCTAATCCGTGTAGAAGTGGATCTCTTGAGAATGGTAGAGTAACAGCTTTTCTACCTGTGTTTTAAACTAAACTGTGATTTCTGTAACAGCAAAGCTTTTTGGTTTTTTTTTCAAATTGGAGGATTTCTTTTAGAAATTGGTTCCTGAAATCTTCAGGAGATCATGTTCAGAAGAAACAGATTGCTAATCTGTCATGTGCTGTAGATTTCTCTCCTGTGTTGTGCTGGGTCAGTTGTATGAGTTGGCTTTTAAAGAATCTTTGTTCTTTTCGTTTGTAAATTAATGTCTTTCATTCATAGAAAGAAGAAGTATCCTGACTTGTTTAAGTGGTTTTGCGTTGAAACAATAGAAGTTTGCTGCTCTGCTGGAACTTATGGACCCGATTGCCTTGGTAATTCTTTTGAAAAATTTAGTAGTAGATACTTTAYTTGTTTGTTTCAGTCTTGCCTGTTATGGACAAATACATGATATATGATATTTTGCWTGAGACACTGGCTACTGTGTAGTATGTACCTGGCTGCTGCCTCATGATTAGGTGGCTAGCTTGTGAATTTCCTGCCTGAATAAAAGTCTTCTGGGCATGTAGTAAKATGTAAAGCTGTCAAGGGTACCGAGTTGTGCAGAAACCATCAGTCTGCTCATATCCCCACCTGACCCATCCTTAAAGCTCTCTGTGACATCAAGTRTTTTGTTTAGGTGTCCTTGCAGAATCTGTGTAGACAAGAATCCTTGACCAAATTCAAAAGTGAAACAGCCAAAACACTGCTAGGGGGGTTAAATGAAGAAATTTGCAGCTGAGGATCAGTTAAAAAGGCAATGAGAGAAAATGGGTAAACATAGGTGGGAGATTAAAGTAAGGACTTGGCAAAAGTTGTGAGAGATATTTTGGCCTCTGASGCTGGTAGAATTTATAAATTTCTAAGACTTTGTGCCCTGTTAAGAGGTCAATTTGGTGAAAATTAAGTTCCTGTTCCCTATATTGATCTAAATGATAGCTGATAGGTTTTTATAGTTGTGATATGAGATATCTTCTCAGAGATACAGAAAACATAAAGCTACCAATTTTATCCAGGAAGCTAGAAAAAGAAGTAAAATTCTGAGCCATGGTCTTTACYCAAAATTAAATTGATAACTGAACTTTCCTAGAGCTTGAGTTTCTCTTACACTTGAATATATTATTGAGCATTGCGTTGTTGCAAACCTTTTTGTTACTCTCAAGGGTAAAAAGCACTTTGGAAATTATATTCTGGTCTAGTGACTTTTTCTTTTTAAATTAATTCTTATTTTTATTTTATTTTCTGTGAAGAGAGAGGGACTTTGGGTGCTTGTGTCTGAGAATAGAAAGTTATTTTCCTAAACATCTGATTTAAAAATATTTTTTACCCTTTTTAGCCTGTCGTGGTGGATCGGAAAGACCTTGCCATGGCAATGGCCACTGTGATGGTGATGGTACCCGAGGTGGAGATGGCTCATGCCACTGTAACAAGGAGTACACAGGAGAATTCTGTTTGGACTGTTCCAGTGGTTACTTCAGTTCCTTGAGAAATGAGACACATTCTGTTTGTACAGGTAACGAAGTCTTAACACATGCTTATATGTTACCTGTTCAGTTTTTGTAAGCAAAACTAGAAACATTTTAAACTAACAAATGTAGAATCAAAGCATAGTTTGATCACTCAACTTAAAGCATAAAAGACATGTCAGTCAGTTTGATGGAGTTCTAAGGTCATCCTTCCAGACTGCCCTTGATTKTCTAAGGTTTTGGTTTTTCTGCTTTAAGAAGCAGAATTCACAAAAATYTTTGCCTTTCTGCTTCCCAAGTTTTGTTAACATCTTGAGCTGAAATTGCTACACAATGARTTACTTTGAAAGCTGGGTTTTCCTCATGTCTCAGGTAAGTTTAAATGAAATAARTGGGCATGGAAACAGTTGATCTGTACTGCAAACTATTTAGATTCCAGTTAGGTGTGCCTAAGAGTAATTTTGAAACAAAATCAGGTCATAGGAATGAAATTTTGCCTTGGTGTTATTTTCAACTATTCTTAGACCCTTGATGAGATTCTTCACCAACTACATCCTGACCCTGCAGTCTAATAAGATTGATTTTAAATAGGCTGTATTATTTTTTAATCTGGTTGTGTAGTTATATATTATTTGGTTAATATATAATATTCTATATTATTTGGTTTATATTACAATATATAGTACGCACGTGTTCTATATGGTGTGTTATATATGCATGTTATATATATATATGTATAATGCATATACTAGCAGATTTCTAGTRTATTTCCTGCTGAAATTCTTTAGAGTGGTATCACTTCACACATTGCTCTCATGGCTAGTTKCAAATGAAGTAGTCTGAGGATTCATTAAGTAGAGAAGTGCAAAGTCTGATGCTTTAAACTGATGTCCCAGCCTTGAGGGGCTGAGTTTATCTTTCTGGTCTCCTCTTTCCAAATATTTTAGAAATTGGATCTGCCACTTCTGGTCACTAGAATTTCATGGCACTGTTCTCAGTGGTGGAAATAACTGTAATTGGGAGGTTTGGTTTCCGGSGGTATTTTGGGATTTTGCAGTTGTTTTGGTCAGATAGCTGCATGTTTCTAAATTAAATCTTGACCTTATGGAGGTGTCATCTTGTGAATGGGAGTCCCAAGYGACTAAAAGATGATGGCTTCCAGTGAATCCTAAATAATGTATTCTTCGAGAGTTTGTGTACCCAAACCTGTTTAGGAATCTCTCAACAAAACTCAGGTTGTAGTTTCTTCCTCTTGCAGCCTGCCATGCTGCCTGTAAAACTTGTACTGGTTCAAGTAACAAGGACTGCCAAGACTGTAAAGAAGGCTGGAGTAAAAATGAAGATGGAGCTTGTGTGGGTGAGTAATGCTTGGCAAACTTCAAACAAGTTTTGTARTAACAATGGTTAGTAAGATTAGATCACTTCCAAGTTTTATTGTATTTTATGGAAATGATCTGTCAGTTTGGATTTCAACATTTTTATTAGTCTCTCTCTTCCTAACTTTTTTCATGTTGCAGGAAAGCAGTATTTTCTCAGCACCGATTGCCTGGTGATTGTATTTATCTTTGTCACACAGTTCAGTGTGTGTCTTTTTAATTTAGTAGAATACAGATAGGAGCAAGTGGGGTGTTACTTTTTAGATATGGGTTTTCTTGGTGCTTATTTGAATGTTAAACAAAGCTCTGCTCTTGATTTAAGCTATTTTGTCAGCTACTGGAAGATTTCCTGTAAACTTAACTACATATTTTGTAGTAATTGCGCRGTTGCATTCACATAACTTCGTCAGAAATCCTCAGCCCTAACAGAGTTCAAAAACTTCACTAAAAGCCATGCATGCTAACCTTTCCTGTTACTGGAGAGAAAT
Source organism: Malurus melanocephalus (assembly GCF_030028575.1). NCBI lineage: Eukaryota > Metazoa > Chordata > Aves > Passeriformes > Maluridae > Malurus > Malurus melanocephalus. Next base: position 4,775,457 of record NW_026623243.1, on the reverse strand, counting down.
ACTGGGAGACATCAAGCTCAGTGCTCCCATTAATCTCTTACCTGTTTCTCTCTTACCATTTAACTTGATTTATGAGGAGATAACTCTTCAGGAAAAATGTGAACACTGAAAATACTCCCAATGCAGAAATACACTAGGGGGAGAGTAACTCATTCTGTTTAACTAGATGAATTTGACCCCTTAAAGACCTTTAACATAATGCCTGGAAACATTGTCTTAAAAATTACGTGAATACTGCTTCCTTTTCAAAGTGCCAGTGAGAACTGGGCGTGAATTACAGCTCTTGCAATACCTGCTTAGGAAACTTTTGAACACTCCAAGAGTGTTTTTAAGATGCTTTGATACTGTCTTCTGTACAGCTGGGGTTTTCCTGATAATTATTGCCACTAATGAGCTATAAGTCAATTGAGTAAGCAGTAGGAATGATGGGTGCAGCAACAGCATGAGAATGACAGCAATGATAGGAAGAGACACACTGAAATAGCCTTTCTTTGTTTGAATTTTTTTAATGAAATACCGTTGCACTCTTTCTTCAAAATCATAAGCCTTGCATGTTTTAACTATGTAGTAGAATTGTTTTTCAGCTTGACTGGTCCTAACTGTAACCTGGTTTGCTCCAGTTTGCGTTTGTGTAGAATATTCAGTGGTGTGTGTACATGCGTTTGTACAAGCTTTTTTAATCTTCTAAAAAGTTCCATAATTTGGTAATGTAAGAGTAGAGGAGAAAATAGTATTCTAGAGCAAGCAGTAGTCTGTCTGCTTGTTTGTTGTATTTGCATGAATGCATGACTTGAAAACGACAAGGATTCACGATATCCTGGAAGTTTATTTAATTTGACCTGTTGAATTTCTTTTGATACATCTTCTATTTGTCATCACAAAACATCTAAGAATCAGTTTTGATTTTCTAGTATGGGTTTAAGCTGAACAAAACAGTAAAATATGTTATCATGCTAGTTCTGTGTCTAACGTTGCGTACCTGATCCCTACCTGAAACTCAGTGTAGCTATTCTCAATGGAGTCAGTTTAAGTTCAYAGTATTCAAGTACTCATCTGGCTATTTAATCATGACTACTGTTTTAATTAAACTTGTCATTTGTTATCTTTCAGATTTAGATGAATGTGCTGMGTCTCCTTGCAAAGATCACCAGTATTGTTTGAACACAGATGGATCTTTCTCATGCAAAGGTTTCTTTTCAATCTGCTGTTGTACTTTAYTGTCTAGCATCCTAATCTAATGCTAGAGGTAATGCTAGGAAATGTATGATAGCTATTTGGTACAATGTGGTCTCATCCTGACTGGGCATGGGGAGAATGAGGCTTTAGACTTAYTGCATGAGGAAAACAAGAGATTTGTGGTTATTTCTGCTCTGCTTTTGTGAGATCCCACCTCAAGTACTGCATCCAGCTCTGGGGCCTCCAGCATAAGGAAGGAATGGACCTGTTTGAGTGGGTCCAGAGGATAACCATGAAGGTCTTGATCAAGAGGAGTACCTCTGTGGTGAGGACAGGCTGAGAGAGCTGGGATTGTCCAGTCTGGAGAAGAGAAGGCTCCAGAGCCTTTCAGTACCTAAAGAGGCCCACAAGAAAGGTAGAGAGGGACTTTTTACRAGGGCATGTAGAGGACAAGACCAAGGTGGAATGGCTTCAAACTGAGAGTAGGTTTAGATTAGAGATAAAAAGAAAATTTTTACTGTGAGGGTAGTGAGGCACTGGGCCTGAAAAAATTATGAATGCCCTATCCCTGGAAGTGTTCAAAGACAGGTTGAATGGAGCTCTGAGCAACCCAGTGTAATGAAAGTTGTCCAACCCATGGCAAGGGAGTTGGAACCAGATGATCTTTAAGGTCAAGACTAGGCCATTCTATGATTGCTTGTGTGGGTAAGCTGTCTGACTTGAAGGGTGGTATCTTAATGTCAGATATGCAATTTTTTATGCATAAAATATTTTATTTTTAGCATGTGATGCCAGCTGTGTAGGTTGCACAGGAGAAGGTTCTGACAAATGTAAGACTTGCGCATCTGGATACAYGAAGGAAGATGAAAAGTGTACAGGTTGGTGGATTTAGCAGTACCTGGTGGAACACTGGTKAGCTCAGTCTTGGTTAGCCACTCTGAGGAGCACACATTCACATTTGTGTGCTTCTGCATTCATGCCTGTCAAAATGAACCTAGTTGTTCTTGTATTAGCTGCAAAGATGTTCTTAATAACTTCCTTTATATTACTGAAATAATGTGCTTGACAAGGCTTAAAGTGAACCACTGGTACAAAGGAACAAGCTATTTTATAGCAGGCTCAGGAAACAACTACAGGAATCTTTCATTGGTTACCTACCACTTCATCAGATGTGTCTCTATTCATTTTGTGACAGAAAAGCTGGAATTGTATTAATCCATCAGTGTCCAAGTTCAAATTATATTCATTTTTAGTGAGTTATAACGTGAAATTAGACTTTCTTGGTGGGAAAGAGCAGAACATATGCTCTGAAGTAGCTATTAACTGTGATGATGTAATATTTACAAGCTCTGTTCCCTTTAGCTATACTTTGATGGCATAARTAGAAAATGACTATGGGGGAAATGTTCAGTAGGTTAAGAGAATTGCCTAATTGTGGCAGACATGATTGCTTAATACATTTCTCCGTACAGGGATATGCAAAACATTAAAAAACAGCAATACTGGGTGTTATCTGAATAACTTTGAAACACAGTCCAAATCATGAAGAATTAGATTATTTTAACAGAAGCTAAATATGTTGCAGCAGCATTCTGCTTCTCAATGYTTTTCCTATTTGAATAGAATTTTGTTTATGTGACTGAGCGCAAGTAAGGTTTATAACAAAATAAAAGCAGTGGACTCTTTCTTTCCCTGTGTTATCTCTAGATATAGATGAATGTAATCTTCCTGAAAAGGTCTGCACGAAAGAGAATCAAGACTGTGTTAATACATCCGGGAGTTACAAGTGTGTGTGTTCGGAAGGGTTTGAAGATAAGGATGGAACATGTGTTCAAACTGTAAAACCAGGCAAGTAGCTGTTCAGGGACAATTTTTTAAAMAATGCTGTATCAACCACTTGGAGTTTTATTTCAGTGCAAGGGTCTAGTTGCTTGTCAATCCCTTGTATAATTWGTCATCTTCCTACAGCTGTGCTCTATATCAGTTAGTTTATAGTGTAGGCCACACTCTGACATGCATGGTTTTTTGCTTAAAGATATATGTTTTTAAACATTCTGTTCTTGTTTTGYTAACTCAAGGTTGTGTTTTCAAGTCACTTAAGGGTTTGGCTTCATTACATAAAATGAACTAGCAAATTTCTGCTGTCATAAAAGGGAATTTGTCCTCCACACTTCTTTACTTTTTCATTAATTGTAGTAACTTAAGGGTTTATCTGATTGCATGCAATCTGCTTCAACTCGTTGAAGAAAATTTACGAATTCTTTTTGCTAGATGACAGAGCTGAATTTGTTTATTTTGTGATAAGTGCCAGAGCTGGTGTGAAGGTGAAAATGGAGAAGACATTCATTTGTCAGTCATAGGGAATTGTTTAGCTTCACTTAATCTATACCTTCAGTCAAAAAATTCAGCTGTCTTTTTTTGTAGGATGTATGTGAACAGAACTGCATTAATTTAATGTTCCATTACTCCATCTAGGCTTCTTTTACAAKTCCAAAGAGAAAGATGGGATTATTTTGCAATAACAGCTGTAGGAAAACAGATAAGAGACACTTAATTTCATAGCTGTATTTTTTTTCTACTTCTTAGCTAATTTGGTTAGTTTTTTTGTCCTCCCATTTCTATCCCCAAGACTACTTTTTCACCTTGTACTAATAAGTTGTAAAGATGTATATTGTATTGCTGCTTAACACCACTCAGTTTATACCTTATACTCTCAGTGCTGTTAGTCCTTTAGAATCAGTTACRTATTTCTCTGATGCAGATATGCAGGGTATTATTACTATGTTTTTTAATGTGGTCYGACATTTTGAGACTTAAAATGAAAAGTTGACAAACTGGCTTAGGTTTGGGGTTTTTTTTGGTAGTGCTTTTCCCAATATAATAAAATTGTCTGCTTTTTTAAAGGTTATTTTAACATCTGAACTGAGCAGTTTGTACAATAGAAAACAATTCTGAGTAAGATCTGCCTTCTTTTTTCAAATACTGGAACTACTTCTGACCGGTTATGTGGATCGCTCTGTGCTGATTTTTTTTTTTTTCCACTAACAGTATAATACAATATACAATAGTTTTTCCCCACTAACAATATATTTTTTTAAAAGATTTTGTTTGCATCTAGTAAAAAAACAAATACAAGTTTAGGCTAGGAGAATGGTCCCAGTAGGTGTTATATATGGCTTAATTGCTTTTCTGGTCTTAAATGTTGATTTGGGTTTTTCTTAAAAAATATTTATGTATATGTAAAATAGTAGATTTGTATTCTAATTGCGATATTTAACTTCACAGGAGAGGAAGTAGAGAGTGAAACAACTGAGCCTTCACATACTGAACACGATGACTTATGATCTGCGTTCAGAATGAAAAGACATTCCTATCTAAAGTTTTAAATTATTGGACTGAGCCTCTGCTAGCTGRCATACTGTGGAAGTGGTATGAAATATGCAGGTTACCATTAAGGTTTTTTTTAATGGTGACCAACTGTTCTTTGAGCTGCATTTCTTTATTCTTAGATCCCACTTTTTAYATAATTCTTCAAGAACAACACTCTAGATGGATTAGTATAAAATTTGAATGAACATAACATTGTACCCAGCAATTGTAAACAACTTGCAGGCTTCTCGTTGTAGTGCCTACTGAAAACTCTTTATCTTTTGGAAAAATTTTGTTGCACTTCATAATTCAAGGAAAATTTAGACTGAAGTTTGTTGTTTCTAATCATGAGAAATATTTCTGTAACTGAAATACAGCTTTTGGAAATTGTCAAAGGGAACCTCTTTCGGGGGAGAAGCACTGTTCCCTTAAACAAAATAGAATGCCTAATACTGCATTCAATAAAAGTTTATTTTGTTGGAATGTGCCTTAAAATTTTTAAGATGTTAATACMTTGATGTGTTGTCATCTATTTTCCTTTTAAGTTGGTGAAAAAAACCACAAAAACAAAATCCTAGAATCTTCTAAACTATATTTCATTTCAGCACTGAATTCCAGTACTCAGTTGTGTTGGAATATATMTGAAAAAAAGAAAAAAACCAACAACATCCCCTCTTTCACACACACCTTGCCCTAAAGGAATAATTACGTCACACGTAACTTTTCAAAGGCAGGTAGACAGGTTTTTCTGACAGATACTTGCATTAAAGGTGTAAACTAGTTTATAAAGTGATGAAAAGTAGGTTTGGCTAACCCATGCCTGCAGTGGCGCATCATTATTATGAGTACTGTCTAGAACTGATGAATACACAACTTCCACTACAACCCACTGCTGTAGGTAATGGCTTCCTGTCTTATGCAGACCAAATATGATACAATCAATTTTTCTTCTTGTCTCTTGTGTCATTTSAAAGGGAAAGCATAGCATAGACAGAACTTCTTAAGGGTTGTCTAAGCTTAAAGACAAGTATAAGAGCTGAAATAAATATATTCTGTTGGACTGTCACAGCTGTAAATAAAATAAGGACCATCCACATACAGTCTTTGATGGAAGTGAGTAAAGCTTAGAATRCATTGTGGTTGATACAGGGAGTATTAAGAGGTGTTACAGAATACAGCTGAGAAGAGCAGAGTTTAGGCTTGACTAAGAAGAGATTGTAAGCAGTACCCTGGTGTAAGGGGACATAGGCTATAAATAGTATTGACCTGTTGAGCAGTGAAGATCAGACATCTTGTGTATACTTCTGAAGACTTCTTCATTCGAACTAAGTTGCAGTTCAGTTTGTGAGCAGTGTACGTAGAATTTGTATGTGCTATGGATACTTAGGTGAATATTGTACAAAACCCAGTTCTGTTGGATTCCTATGTTAAAAGCTGTCTGAGCTGATCTTGTGCGTGGTAGTTTGAATACCTAGTGGAATTAAGATATCTGTAACAGTTTTCTTTAAGTCACTTTCCTTTAGCTGTTATATCTACATATTTCTTACCTTGCCAGTCTGAGAATGAAATCTTTGGTGCTTTCTTAGCTGTAATCCTCAGAGACTGTGCCTATGTGCCACATAATCTTGGAGGTGGCAGGTTGGAGGATAGGCATTGTATTTAATGAGTATTAAATTAAGAGGAGAAAAAACAAGGCAGTTTGGGAAGTACATGAAATACAACTCGAGGATCTTGAGGGTTTTTTAGTACAGGTGTAGGCAGTCACAGTAGTATTAKCCCCTAAGGATCCTGCAGGGGTGTAGTTTGTCTTTGTTGTTCACTCACTGACATTTAACTCCCAGGTGTTGCAGGTGATGGTATGAATGGTCATTAATCATAACATGAAATGTTAATTTTGTTCAGAAACTACCATCAATTCATATTCAAGGGAGTTGTCTGTCCAGAACAAACTGTTCTATTAATGTCCCAAGCCTGAAATAATGCTTCCATATGGAGAAGAACTTRCTACTCTGAATTCCTTTCAACTTGTTTGGGACTCTGGATACTTGATGAAGTTCCTAACTACATTGTGGAAGCACTTGCTTCCTGCACCAAAGCTTGGGTCAGMAAGCCTTAATTAAGCCTAACTTCCTAGCCTGACCTGCAAATATAATGAGAATAGTTTGATATAATCAAACTGTTTTTCAGTTCTGGAGAAAAATGTATCCAGCTTTCCATTATCAGAGTAGAACCATCAGATTCTTRGTCCGTACAAAATATAAAAGATGTGGCACCTGAGTGTTAGGAATCACTAATACTCTATTTTTCTCAATTCTCCCATTCTCCTGCCCACGAATTAGAGGCACCTGTTGCTCTACGGTAAATTATGTGGGGTCCAGAAAGATGAATTAAAATATTCAGAGTTTTCATTGAAGGAATATTGGCCCAGTTATGTGTGTGATAAATATTCAGTACTATGCTACTGCCTTGCACCCTCTTGATGTTGAGTTTCTAAAGAGTTAGTTCYCTTGTTTTATTCTGTATTCTATTACTATTTTAGACTATTATTACTGCTCTATTTTAGAAGTAGAAACGAAAAATTGACTGAATTTAATCCTTTTTTCCCCCTCTCTGCCTTGAATTGGGGATTGGACTCTGAGTTGTCCTGGGTGTTGCTGTTTGTAGTCAGAATGGAGGGGGCGGATGAGCAGGATTTAAACTGATTAGCAAGAAGCTGGCAATGAAGGTTAAGAGCTTTTTGTTGATCATGCCAGTGCAGACTATCAATGCTTTCTATTGTATATGTTAATAATTTAGTGCTAAAAGAAAGCAAGCTGTTACCATTAAATTTTCCATTGCATTGTAAGGACATCCGGTTATGTAGTACAAGACTTTGTACTAAGGGTTGTCTAGAACTTTAGGTCTCATGTCCAACTATATAAATATGTTGTTAAATACTTCAGAAGTGATCTGAGTTATCCAACAAASAAGATTTGCAAGATTTGTGCCTCAGTGAAGTGTTAGTTGGGTACTTCTGTCATAAATACCAAGGTGAACTTCCAGATTCACACCTAAGATCTATTTTGTAAACTTCATGCTGTGTGGTATCAAACTGAAAGTGTCATCCTTTTCCTGCATTGTTTTGCTACTACTTTGGAGTTWGTTGACCCAACACTAAGTGTTTTTTGCAATGGGAAATAGTACTGAATAGCGTACCTAGGCACTTAAAAGGACAAGATTCTCTTGTGTGTGATGGCTGGACTTCACAGTAGGTCCAGGAACACTTTCCAGAAGCAAGCAAACCTAGAGACCTGCATGTTTCACTTAAAACTGTAAACAACAACCAGCAGTCTMAAGCATCTATACCACAATCCTCCTACGATGTCTAAACTTAGAAATCAAAGTATGTGCTGAAATGTTTTCAGCTTAACATTGGTACATAATACTGAACTTTCTCTTTGATGTGAATTCCTAATGTGTCTCTAGACACTGAGTTCTCTGCAAGTCTAATACCATGCATTCATAAGTAGGGTAAATGAAATCTCTTTTGCAGAATACCTTGATGACTTAGGTAATTCAGGAAGTTAGTGATCACCACAAAAGGTTCAAATCACAATCTTCTTTCTCAGGAAAGATGCCAAGTCCGTAAATTATAGAAAAGATTAGGACGTAGCTGGCTGTAAAATATGGGATTTACTATAGAACCACAGCACTTTTTCCTTTTATGGATGGTGAGAACTGATCATACATCATCCTAATATGTATAGGAGAAGTACTAYTCAGTCAGGCAGTTGTCAGTTCAAAAGTCAAACCAATGACATTTGCAAGTGGGAAAAAACACCAAGAATTGTGAAAATTGCCAAATCACTTTTTCAGCATAAAGCCCTCGGTGTATGTGGCACTATGTGGATATSTTGAGACAAATCTCCCTGGCAAACAGGGTGCATTCTGCCTTTCAGGTTACTTGCAGACCATTCTTAATGCAGCACAAAGTTAGGCGCACAAATAATTTAAGTTTGCCTTAACAAGTGGCTAACTGAAAAAAAATGTGTCGCAACAAAGAAAAAAACCAACAAAAGAAAAACTCCAGCAACAAAATGAAAGCTTTAAAAACCCAAGTAATCCGGGATAACATGTAGCAATAATATTAATGACAGYTGTCCATTATGGTCCTAGCTGACATCCTGGTAGCCCTTCCTTTCCTCTGTCAGACTGCTATGGGTTGTTTCCTGCGGTTGTTCTGTTCTGAAAGGAATCTTCTGAGGTTTTTCAAAGCAACTACCTGTGCTTTTTTTCCCCCCTTTTTTTGAATCAGAATGCAATTTCTCTCATCCCTTTTAGCAACTTCACGCCTTGTCTAATTTCATGGTTTAATTTGCTGTAGACATGCCTGTAGCAGCCCTTAATACTCTTCAAATCTCTTTCCAGTTCTTCTCCAAGTGGGCCTTGGCTTTCTTGGCTCCATTCCTTCATGCTAAGACAGGGATCTGTATCCCTTCTGGGTCACTTGCCACTGTTTCCACCTTGTGTGTTCGTTTTTAGGGCTTTAGTCAGAAGCTCATTGTGCATTCTTGTCAGGTTGTCAGCTTCCCTCCACCTTTGCTTGATTTCTCACGGATCAGGATTGGAGAGGATCACTGAAAATTAGCCAGCTGCCTTGGACCTTTCTGTCTAGGCCTGTCTGCCTTAGTTTTCCTCCCGTGCTGATCCCTGAGCTGCCTCACTCTTCTGACAGAAAAGTTTATGATCCTGCTGCTATTTTGAAGGCAAAATAATATTTGGTTACACTTTTTGATCTGCTGCTGAGGTAAAAATATTGTCTGTGTGCCTAATGGTGCTTCTTTGTTGAATTCAACCCTTCTAATTCAGTGGGGTGACTGTAGGCTCTTTGGGACCAAGAGTCATCTTTTTGATCTGCTTTTCTTAGAGATGTGTCTTAATCCTCACAGGTCCCCCAGTTTGCATCACAGCATTTGATGTGCAGGATTCAGATCTACCACTGCATCCATTAGTGCAGAAACTGTATGAGCAGTAGCTGGAAAGTTTTGCATCTAGAAGAACGTGTTTCTGTTGCTGAATTCTGTATTCACAGCTCACAGTAAATCCAAGAGGGAAGAAAACAGTTGGATCTTAAAATACATATTGGAGCTTCTATGTCAATGTTTTTAAGCACCTTTGAGAAATTATATATACTTTGCTGATTGCTTCGTGTTTTGCAAATTATGATGTCCATGTAATGTATTATTTTGGTAGACTATGTATACAGTAACTTCATAATTTTTTCTGTATTTATGTTTTTTTTGTTTTTTTTTTTAAATAGATATCATACTTGGACTTAGCAAATTTATCTTCTTTGAGGAAAAAAAAAAAGCTCCTTAAATAAAATTAGTTCCAGTTACTATTGTTTTCTTTCAGTGGCTTCTAGGAATTTGGTCCAGATCTTGTTACTCTTGCCCCTTCTATATACCTAKAAGAAGTTCTTTGTAGTTAAAAAACAACATTGATTTTCTTTATTATTTCTAAGTTTAAAGAAAAGTCTGGGGTTTTTTTTAATGAGATAGAGCCAAAAGGAATACACACTTTAAAACTAAGAAATAAGGTGTCCTAGTTACTCAGTTTTTTTWAATTTTGTTTTGTTTTTTATTTCCTAGATAAAAACGGCTGCCCAAAAAGGGGATATGTGTATAAATTAATCAGTATTCTAACAAGCAAGACTTTGTGGGTCATCTTATTTTTCCCCTTATTCTCTCTGTGCCATTTGGAAATGCAGTATCTAATTACAAAATTGCTGAGGTAATGTATTTTCCATCATTCCACATTAATTTATCTATCAGAATATATTATCATTTGATAGTAATTGTTTTTAATGACTAGCACAATAAACAAGAACTCTCCCACATGCAGCTGTAATCATKCCTCATTTGTTTGAGGTAATGCACAGACACAAAAGGTAGTCCTGTATAAGGTCTTTGCTTTGCAAGAGATGTAAGAGGAAAAGGTTCAGGGAACTGAGACTCAGCTTTGACCTTTAGAATAAAAAATATGCAGCTTTTTAGTTGTCTTTCAATTTTTTTGGTTTCTGGAATAAGCAATGTCACATTTYCAAGCACTGAAGCAAAGAAGGCCAGAAACTACCATTTAGAGAAGCATAAYAACAGCTAACATTTTTTGTATAAAATGTAGTTAGGTGAAGAAAATGGCTAACCATAACCCTTGGCAACAGGTAAACACAGTTTCATTGCTAAGATAAATCAACTTGCTCTTGGGAAAATCAGAATTTTTTTGTGTGTGTGCATATGTCCCCTCAGTGATTTTGTAACTTTAAGAARGTTATTTTCATTTATCAAGTAACGGCAAGGTTAGCTGTGGCAGCTCAGCGTGGACAAATAGAAATATCACACATCTTTCTATTGTGGAGTGGAAAAGGGGGAATACAAAGTCACCAGGTGTATGGAGCAGCCACTAGAAAGGGAGGGTGTGTTGTCTGCCTTCAGTGGCAATCTCTTGGAGCTCTTTAATAATTTTGTCCAAGASCTGGACTGAAGCAGCAACTTCTTAGTACTTAGGTTAGGAAATAAAGAATTGTCTCTGCTCCATCTTTACATTTACTTATCTRTACATCTAAATGCTTATGTTTATAAAGAAATGCTTGTGTAGATGGTATATAGACCTATGTGCAATAGTATAAACACCTTCCAGTCTGAGTACTTAATAACTTTTTTTTTGTTATACATCATAATATATGCAGTAATTAAAAAAAATCTTCCTACCTGATGTCAACTTTTGCAACAAGAAATTTGATTGCAGCGTGAGCTGTAGAAGCTGGATAAACTCTTYCCATGAGCTTGCAAGGGAGAAAAGATGAGTCATTAAGACACAAGCTGTTGTGTCTTCTAGGATGTAATTCTGTTATCAATTCTTTGCAAACTGTTTATGTTCAAAACAAACAATGTCCCTAGAATAAATTTTGTTTTAAGTTAAAGCTCTTCACACAGATGGCATTTGACAGTCTATTTGACAAGACAGTCATCCTAATGGGACAGCTCTGGAATTCCAGTTGTTTGGGAAGGAGAGCTCTATGGCCCGTGGTGCAATGTTGCTTCAGGCATTCCTTTGTAGGTAGTAAATGCTACAGCACAGCTGCTTGTCCCATGCAGAGAGGCACAGCTGTGCTACTCAGGAAAAGCAGTTTATCTCTGCCATGCTGTTTCAGTATATGTTGCAGATTTTCACAACTTCAGTGTTAAGCCAGCAGAGGGTACTCTTTAGCTTCCAAGAATAAGTTACATTGGCTGCTTCAAGACGTTACTGCCTCTGTTACTGTGCTGAGGGGAGGGCTGGAAATGTGAGCTCTAATTATATGGGCCTCATTGCACTTAAGTAAAAGTGTTGAATAGGTCACATACTTGATGAATAAACCTCACTGCTGATTTTCCAAAAGCACAAACCAAGATCTTCTCAGTATAATACAATCTCAAAACCAGAGAAATTTGAAGGGACTCCAGGTTGTTTCTCATCCAACCAAGTGAYGATGCAGGGTTGCTGTGAGAGCTGAGTAGCTGCCTAACCCACTCCTGGAAGTCAATAAGGATGGAGAATGCATGTCCTCTTTTGGCAACTGTCCTCTTTTGGCAGCTGTCTTCACAGGCAAAATGTTCATCTGTGTGTTCAGGCTGAACCTACCTTGTTCCAATTTACACCTGCTGTCTCTTACCCTCTTTCTKTGCTCTATTGAGAATCCTTGATCTAGTGGCTCTGCTCCTTCTAATGCATCCCAGGGGGCTGCTGACCCTTTTTGCTGCCAGGGCACTGCTGRTTCACCTTCATTTCACTGCCCACCACACTCACAGGGCTTTTTTCCGCACARTTGCTCTCCACACAGCTCTCAGTCCCCAAGCATTGTCACTGAAAGGGGATCTTCCTTCCAAAGTGCATCAATTTGGTTTTGTCCTTTTTCAGTTTCGTAAGGCACTGACAGTCCATTCCTCCATCTTGGTAGAACCCATTTTTCTAAGAATTCTTATATTTACACTCCAGTTTCATTCAAATCAGCAGTTCTTCTGTGTCTAATAGAATGAATTTACTAGGAACACATACAAAGCTTAAAAGTTTGCAGGCTTGTGGATTACAGATTTATACACAATGTTGCTACAAGTTAAACTACAAATTTAGGTCATGGATTTCTAACCYATTCAGCAAATAACAGAGGAACAAAGTTTTATGTTTTCTTTGAAAAATAATACTTCAAGGAGGAAAGTAGTCTTTCWTACATATTTTACATACCTCTTATGTGTTATGATAGCCAAGGTACAAGRCACAAAGGCACATTTAGCTGTTCTTGACAGTGATGAAAACCTTGTTATAAGTATGKTTTTTATTTTTAAAGGGTCATAATCTTTCTCTAAAAACCAAATACATTTATGTCCCTACTCATGTGTACAAACAAAATATTTAAAGCATAGCTGCTGCTGATCCCTCACTGTTCTTGAGTCTTCTCCGCCAGTCAGCTCTATCACCAGTTGCTCCTGCTGTCTRCAGCTGTGTGTTTTCTGCAGATCACAAGCATAGCAATGAGGTGGTAAGAAACACTTGGGATCTTTTCAGGATTCTTGCAAGTGCATCTGGAGCTCCCAGGATTGTCAGAACACTGAGACTAATGAAACCACTTTTATGACCAATTTGCAATCTGGCACTACACGAGCCAGATGAGTTAATGAAAGCTAATGACTCTTTAGGGGCAGTATAACACTGTTTTGTACAAGACCCTTGACTTGAYACTATGGTCAATTAAATTCTACCTATTTCTTCCCAAAACCTTATGGGAATGTACGGGTGAGCAAAAATTAATGTTTTTCTGAGGGTCACAGTTTAGTATACTTCTCCTTTAATGTAATTTCTTAGGATTTCATAGTTAGAAAAAGTAAGAGATTAGCGAGGAGTGAATGAGGTGCTGTAATATGTGTAGACCAGATAATTACATTCTTGTTACCTGAAGAAAGGTGAGGTTAGTCTTCTGCTACTTGTTTCATTTTAAGGTTATGAATAATCTTAGTCTGTAACTGATGCAATTAAATTTTAATGTGAAAGGGTTCAGCATCAGCCTGGAGCATTCAAGGTACTGCAGAGAGAGAGGTCTGCATATGTCTGAATTGTTTCCATCTAAGGCAAGGGTCAACAACATACTGTGCCAGAAGCAGGGGAGAGAGGTCCTGAATGTCAGTCAAGTATAAAGAKCAGGGGATACTGAGTTCTGACAAGACATTTGCTGGCTCTCCTGACTCTGAGTTCAGGTGCAAACGGCCCTGCCTCACAAAGATGCAGTATTTTTGAGCTGGCACTGAGCTCCCTCAAGTGCACTTAGCCTCTGGTTAGGGAAAAAAACATAGTTTGGCATGCTGCACTTTGAAAGATGCTGACCCCTGTTCTACATCTCACACTTCTATGGGAAACATCCATGGTTGTTGAATTTAGCTGTATCAGAGCATGTGGTTCAAATCCCATGAACTTATGTGTCCATTACAGCAATTTAAAAACTTGCCAGCTTTCACAGAAWTCTATAAACAAGAATATGTAGTACTTCTGAAGAGTTATCTGCTATTACTCTGAAAATAGTCTGATATTTACCAGAGAGAGCATCACCAGTGGAGTACATGCTCCCTATTGGCTTGCATTCTGTATTGTAATAATATTTGGACTTCCCTCAATGTGAAGTAAGAACACAATGTTTACATGAGTTGGAAGCATAGTACTGGAAAGAAGCAGCTATATAAGTTAGTGTTCTTTGAAGAGCAGTTGAATAAACTGCCATGGGAAATTTGTTTATTTCTAAACTTAAAAATGGTTCCAGGAAATAATTACGCTGTGACAAAAAGTTTCACTGTTCTTTGGAATAGACAGGGATTTTATCACAGGATCATGGGCTTCTGAGTTTGCCAGTAAAAGTATGGAAAGGCAACACTTTTTGAGTCCTTGTATTTACAAATATAAAGTCAGAGGACARAAGGTCACAATTCTGCAAATTAAGCTTGCCAACTGTGTTTAATGTTCCAGGAAAGCCTTAAAACTCAACAATTCCTAGTAGCAGGTTGAAGGAAGAGATGATGGGGATTTATTAAAATAAGAAGTTGTGGGAAACAGTCACTGATSAGCTTTGTCATTGCTAATACCCCTTCTTCTAATCCTGCTATCCTCTATAAATAAGCAGCAAGCAGGAGATTTTTACCAAAACATCCAAACTAGGTGAGCTTCAACAATTTTTTTTAATCCAATAGGACTATAGGAACAAATATATGTGATGACATGCCGAGCAAAACATAATCTTCTGAAAACTAGAATAGTCTGGAATATATGGTGAAGGTGATGCCAGTAAAATGGAATGAGCAGGCCCTTGCCACAAAAGTCATTCCTGTAGCACACTGACATTTTTCTTTGTAACATGTCTCCAAAGCTTTCTGACTTACCCCTGTTAGCAAGGATGAGTGACTGATGAATTGAGATATTTGTAATGGTAGCACACTGAGGCATCAATCAGTTGCATCCTGCAAGATTTCAACAGATTGTTCTGAGTTTCTCCAGGGCCTTTGAAATACCTTTTTGAAATGGTAGGACATTCAGATAACATGTCTATAAATAAATCTGTGGTGGAATGCAGGCAGGGATGATATTTCTGAGTTCTAGATATAGCCTTCCTGTRAATTATTCGTGTGATTTTTGTATTGTTTGCTTCATTGAGCTTTATCCTTTGGACAGGCCTATACTTGATAAACTGGCCTGGACAATGTTATCCCAGTGTGAGGTAGGAAAGCACATCTCTTAATATAGGGGACGGAATTACTCTAGTGCCTCTCATTGAATCTGAAGGCCMGAATCAGGAGCGGAAAGCACTGACCTTAATGAGGAAATTTAGTGGGCTAAATGGCCACTCACAGTCATTGTTATTCAAGGCATCTGTATGGTTACCTGACTTGCTCTGGAGAACCTGATGGGCCTRTGGCAGCCTGGGCTTTGGATGAGCTCAAACATCTCTAGGGAAAATGGGATCATAGTTTTTTTGTGCTTTCTAGTGTGTCTGTGAAATTTRTATCATCACAGATGGGGGAGATCCACCCAAAAACCCCAATATGATGTAACTTCACAGGCTTTGGCCTGTGAAGCATCTTATATGAGTTCGAACAAATCCAAGAATTAATATGGATTTTGTAAGGACAGGCAGCTGCATTTTTGGTAAGAACTCAAGGAAAATAATAAGCAAGGAGAAAAAGTTGGTTTTGATTATATAACGCTTGGTCA
This sequence comes from Malurus melanocephalus, assembly GCF_030028575.1. NCBI lineage: Eukaryota > Metazoa > Chordata > Aves > Passeriformes > Maluridae > Malurus > Malurus melanocephalus. The sequence goes on along the minus strand of NW_026623243.1, from coordinate 4,759,644 downwards.
TATGGTCACAATTGGAATTTACACACTCCCTTGTTAGGGGAATCAGWGCTGCTCCATTCCCACAGCAATAAGAAAACAGATACATAGAGAAAATTATAAAATGCAACATGACAAATGCATGTTGTCCCCAATCTCTTCTTTTTCCTAATGGAAATTTTTGAACTTTTCCCCTATTTGTCTAAAAAGTACCAATTCTAAGAAAAAAAGGGTTTTCAGGGGATGGCATTAACAGCAGGACAAAATGTACTTTCTTCCTCACAAAGCCAACTTTTCTTATGTGGACATAAGAAATGTTAAATTTCATAAAACTTCTTTTCACAGCTAATGGTGTATCTCCAGGTGACAAGTGCTGAGTGATTTTCTAGAATAATTGTTTCTGTTAGCAGGAGTCACAACATATTTCGCAGCATTAAAGCTCTTAGATACACTGACTAGTTTTTAAGGTAGAAACTGATTTTCAGAATCGATATTGTAGTGGAAATCAATGAAACCAGACAAACGAAATTATTATTTTTCCAGCTGCAAACACAGCTTAAGTTATTTTACTTAGATGGCTTTCTCCAGCTTCAAAGGTAAAGACAAACATTTAGCTAATTAGAAAGGTTGTGCACACAGGCAGGGAGAAGTTGAGGAATGCTTTCCAACACCAAAAGGATTTTGGAGATGGCTGGTGATACTGATTAAATGATGCTGAGGATCATTTTTTCTGGTAACTTCTTGGCTTTCTCTGCCCCTCCCTTCCCCACCTGCTGCATTCCTCCCCACTCCCTTCTTGCTTTTATCTGTAGCCAGTCTCCTTCCTCACACCACAGGTGTCCAAAGGCCTTTGCTCACTGCTTACAGTTTTCACACACATGGTCATGTTTCACCTTACTTCTGTTGGTATCTAAAGTGAGATATTGGATGCTTTTCCTTGCCAGTAAAACCTGGAATGATCCRCAGTGATTCAACACCACTGAAGGGATGGAGTTAGTCAGCTAACCCTGTCACTAGGGATATCACTGTGAGTCTGGTGTTATCATTGCTGTAAGTCAGTGGGAGACTTGCCATTTTTAACTGGACCATGGCTGAGACCTTAGAGCACTGAAAATGAATGGTTGAAACCAGAAACCTTTCTGCCAATGTTTAAAAGAGGTCTCTTGCAAGGAAAGTACCCTAATCACTGGKAACTCCCCTGTGTTGGAGTGAATGAGCTTTCAGAAAGGAACAAAAGTTCAAAAGAGAAAAAAGAGAAATGGATTTTGTCTGAATACTTTAGTTAGAGAATTAGACAATAGCAGATAAAACTTCATTTATTCTGTCTCTCTCACAAAGARGAATCTCAAATTCCAAAGACATGCAAGAGTAGGGACTAAACAGAGGAATAAATACCAGCTGTTGAATAGCAGGTGGGTTTGCTTGCCCACGTGTAAGAAAAAGCAAAACACCTTTGTAAGCCAGTCCCTCACATGGGAAGYTCTTGCAGAGAAGGACTGAGTGTGAGTGGAGCAGTAATTTGGGTGGCACTGGTAGCTGCATCTCTGGGCCTGCAGGTGCCAAATGCCTCTGGAAAAGTCTCCTCCCAAAACACTGGGCTGGGATGGCTTCTCTTGGTACAGTGCCAGTCCACAGTAGGTGCATCACACAGATATTGCAAGTTGTTTATTATGATTGCAGACTTTCTCTGCAAGAGCTAAGCAGTACTCAGTGGGGCTGGCAATATGTTTATATACCTTTAGCAAAGCCTGGTTGTCTGCTGAGTAAAACTGCAAATAGAAATATTTATGAAACAGTTGCCCAAGTAAAACATACATAATATTTCTGAACACAAAGGCTATTACCCCTCAGTGAAAAAAAATGCTGCTATCTTGATGATTCTTGTTTTGGATGTGTCAGGAGACAATGCAAAGTCAGACTCCTACATCCCTAGTGAAGCTGAGAAAGCAGTATCACTCAGCAAACAAAGTCAGTCCCTTCTGGTTTRGAAATTAATAGTCTTTTGTCCTGCAGGGAGGCTTAATTTGACTTGAATTAGCAGAAATGTCATTGTAATGGGTATGCAATGATGGAAATCAAGTCTGGCTGTGAAATACTGCACCACTTTGAATGCAGGTTATCACAGACTAAGCTTGCAAATGAGGGTTGGACGCAAAAGCACTAAGACTTCAGATTCAGCATACATTTTTCAAGGCAGATCTGCATTGCAGTTTCACCAAGGAAAAGATCAGAAAAATGAGTCCTTTTTTAATTGGAAAAAGTTCTTCTAACACTCTGAGCATCCCTCAGGCAACTGACAGACATATTTTATAACTCTTACTTTATCACATTGGTAAAAATTTATGCTTGCAGATGTTTTATGGTGCATAGCAATGATAATTAATCCCAAATCCCATCAGATGTGTAGTAGTTTTAGTTATGTTATTAATAAATAACATGCCATTTCTCCAGGGTGAAGAGTCTCATGCAAGGAGTATATTTGCAATATGTAAGATTCTATTGTTATGCTGGTTGAGTATGTCTACCAATTCGGTATATGGTATTATTAGTTTTCCTTTATTATTAATGAAATAATTTTCTATTCAATTATCAGTGGTAATAACTGTTTGTGAGAGTCTGTTTTCTGGAGCAATTTTGTAGTTTCTCCAAAACCAACAAAAAATGTAATTACAGTATGATAGTTTATGATGAGATATTAAATGCTTTAAGTACCAGTCAGGGCSAGACCTGTATGTTGCAATTAAATTATTTGGTATTTCTGATAACACCTGCTTAATATATTTCAAGTATTCCAAAAAAATAGTATGAATTTTCTTTGTCCAGCTTTGTGTATTCAAAATTCGTGGGATGTACAGCAGTGATGGCTTTTAGGGCTGCTTAGGAATTATCTGTTCCTCTCTCAAATCTCTCCAAAAAGACTTCTCAAATGTTGTTGTTRTATGTACTGTTATATGTGTGATATGTGCAATATCTTGGATGCCCTGTGTGATAAACTGCCCATGTTGAGCTGGCCATACTGCCAGGGCTGTTCAAAAGGGTCAAGAGATGCTCAGGGACTCCTCAGTGTCAATGTGTTTACTCTGGATCAGCACTCGTGTCTGGCATTGACCCATCTGTGTCTGGCATTGACCCATCTGCACATGGGGATCCCTTCAGAGCAGGGGGATTCAAGTCAGCTTCATCAGTGCTCAGCAACTGAATTTGAGAAATCTTTACCTGGGTGTTTGTGGACCTCATTCCAAACCAAACCCTTTGGGTTCAGAAGCTCTAGTCCATTCTGTTGCACTTAGTTGGGTTGCACTTAGTTCAGGATAAATGGGTATTGATTTACCCATCAGGGCAGCCAGGGATTCCCTTCACACAGAAACCACCAAAATGGATTAATACAGCATACCATCAGGAGAAATTTGTTCCTTCGAATAATTAAAAACATAACTCTTAGGAGCAGGTCTCCCCCTGCTAAGCTGGAAGTTCCCTGTGTGCAGTTATAAACTCCTGTAGGAGCCACTTTGACCTCTGGTTGGGCTAAAGGTGATGGGAGAAGAACGTCACTGTTCTCCATATGCTCCCCAGTGTGTAAAGMCTGCCCACTCCTCAGCTCATGGCAAGCTGAATGTTTCCTCACAAGGCCCCTGATGAGTCAGTCAAACCCCATAAATGGCCCCTACCCACACAGCCAGAAATAGACCTCTGTATTACAGAGCTGTTTTATAGGGCAGTTTTAGGAATAGTTTAAGCAACTAAAACCACCTGTGAAGTGTTAGAGACTCACTGCTTATACCAAATCAGAGAAGGAAATTACTTTTTTCTTAGGATATGCCTCTTTCCTGGACTTACAACCAAGCAAAGCTATCATATGGTATGTCTGCTCAGTGAGACAAAAGGTTGGTGAAATTACAGGAGAAAAGGAGATTCTTAGTTCTCTTAGAATTCAGAGTAATTAAACTACACTGGAAAAATGCCGTATCCTTGTCATCCAGTATTTGCTGAGTGTTCATTAAAAAAAAAAAAAAGAACAGAAAGAAAAGCATCCAAAAAGCAATTAGATTTTTGTAGAATACAGCAATTCATCAAATGTAGCCCACAAAAGTAACTGAAACCACCTGTTTCTACTTCCTCCCTAAGAAAAGGGAGATCCGAGTTGCMTGAAAGGCGGAGTGGTGATACAGCAAGTCCTGCAGATGACGCTCGGCAAACAAGTCACACAGATCATTTTTAGCAGGAAATGGCATATCCCCCTGTTTTTCACTTTAAATCCAAGCATTTGTGTTCACTATCTTTTGTATAACTTCAGCCTGCTAGATGATAAACCTCACCTACTGCAACCTGGCATCAGATTATCTGCACTGTACAATTTTGTTACATTTTAGGATCAATTCCAGGCTTTATATTAATCGAGTTGTGTTTAGTTTGGAATCTTATGACGAAAATGGTCATGGGTTATCTCTAAAGAGCTCAAAATGCATTTTATTCTCACTCCAACTGAGGAGGTTRTGAYCATGACAAAAACTTCACTTTCTTGTGGTCTTGGTCTCCTGCTTCAGTACAAATTTAATACTATTGTTACGTGGTGGTTTTGTGCCTCTTGTCAGCAGATGATGCATTCGTTCTGTGTGCTTTTCTCACTTGCTGACTGATACTGAGGTGTTTTGAAACTTTTCTCAACATCTTTTAAAACACTATAAAGAACATTTTCTGGTATTAAACAGTTAGCTATCATTATTACTGCTGTCCTTAGCAAGATGATTCAAACACTAGTTTTCATTAATGCCAGGTTCTAATGTTTCACATCACAGTCTTTGCCTCATATACATTAGGTGTCTCTACTAAAACTGTAGCTGATTCTTGCCCTAATATTTGAAACCTCTATGTCTCCAAATATATYGACCTCATAACTTAGACCGTTCATAATTTGTTATTCTAATTAACTTAATGGAATGAAGTAAGTAAAAGAAAAACATAAAACCCCTTTTCATTGTAATTGGTCAGATCATTAACTGGCAAAATTTCAGCAATGTTGCATCAATTTACAGGATGAGGCCTTCAAATTCTGGAGAATTCTCTCTGTGAAGACTGTGTGCTACTTATGTATATAATGGTTTGCTGTACAATAGCTGCTAATTGATCATTATAAAATCATAACTAGCAATTCAGAAATCATTAATTATATTATTAAAAATTTTACACATTTGCACATCTTGATCTTTCCTTTTGACATCCTTTGATTGACATTTGTGTTGTCAACACTTACTCTGAAGCATGCATAGTTATATAAGCATTAATGTTACAAAATCTGCTTTTAATATCTGCTTAAAAGCCACAGCTATCCCTTCTGCTCCATTACTGTGGCGCTGGAGCCTGTTGTACTCGATGGTGGAATAAGTTTGTGATTTGATTCCCCAGAGCTGTTTCCCGTCAGTCCTCCTGTAACATTCAGGTAACTCCACAGTGAGCATGGCCAGCACAGCTATGCAGGGTGTGTTTGTTTGGTGTCTCTTTGCAGTTCTGGTCAGGTTTCCCGGGGGAGCAAAGCGGCTCAGCAACTATAGTGAAATGACATATGCTTGAACTAGGAGCACATGGCATCTGTAAAACTTCCATCCTTTTAATGGTTTGGCAGTGGATCATTTGGGAATTAGGGATGAAAGCAACAGATGTTATGCATTCAAGCACCTGGATAAAGAAATGAAACTACATATATTAAGCAAAATGGTGAAACTTGCATTTCTCTGTGATGTCCCATTCTACCCAGATAAGGTACTGTTTGTTTTCAAATGGAAATATGGCTTGGCATAACATGACAAAACCATAGAGGCCCTTGTGGCCATGTTACATCTGGGTCAGATGTATTTGATGTTCTTACTTTGATCTCYTGTCTAATCAGTGTGTTTTCAGCTTAGATCTGGAATCCACGTCTCTTGTAAACATGAACAATTCCCAGACCTTTTGATCTGCAAAATGACTCACTCTTCCACAACTCTGCTCCAGGACAGCAGAGAGGAGTGATTCCTCTTCYTGGGGGTTTCTTTGGCAGGCTCCCCTGAGACATATAAAGCTCCCTCCTAATAAAACTAAAGAGGCCAAACAAGGTCTCCACTGGCTCTCTTGGAGATTTTTCTTTGACATTCTTCCCCTGGCTTTCCTTGGGACTTAAGACCTTGGATAAAGTTTGCTATGATGACTGGATTACCTAGGACTTGCTGGATAAGGAAATTTGGACTGTAAAGTAACAAAGGAAGTAATGGATAGTACAAAGGCTGATGAATTCTGAAGGAAGCAAAGAAACTGGACAAGGACCATGAAAGTGCAAGATAAGGTTGGACAGAGGGATTACAGAGACAGCAGAGCCAACAAGGACTTGGTGGCAGGTGGAGTGTTGAGATGGGCTAGGCAAGGATTAAAGTGCCCCAGACCAGGGCGCTGCAGCTGGCTGAGGAGTTTGGAGAAGAAATTAGAAAYCTAAACTCTAATTTCTGAGAAGAAATTAGAAATCTGAAATCTGAACKGACTAGGGTCAAGACCAGTGGGTGGAGAGGAGTGAAGAGAGGTGAGTGAGAGTGGAGCCAGTCTTCCTGAACAGACCAAGGTAGGGGCARCTTAACYCCTTACTGCCCAGCCTTCTACAAGGGAGAGCAGCACCAGCCCTGGGGGCGGAAATAGGAACAAACTTCAGAGGCAGAGATGTGGAAAAGACAAGACTGAGGCCAGCCCAGAGGGACAGGGAGCCCTAGCAAAAATGGCTGAGAAGTGGTGACCTCTAAAAATACTCTTCACCATGTGGCTACAATTCTGACCTTCACCTTGCACCCACACTTACCACTTCATGTGGCAAAAACTGGCAAAATGTCCTCCTTCTTTCAGAGCTCATAAAAACCTCTCACTCTCTTCTATAAATGTAAGGSATTAGGTTTAATATTAGCCCCCCCACATCAGTCTTATTAAAAGTGTGAAGGTTAATTTCAGTTGCAAAAAGGGTTTTTTTTCTTTGAAATCTTACAGCCATTTTGGAAAAACATTTTTTTCCCACCTGTCTCTATCCCATTCAAAYTGTGAGTACTAAATAAGAGATGAATCTTGCTAAAAATAGGATGAGATCGTGCAAGGAAAGACAATGCCAATGCACTTACAGAGTCTGAATTACAATAATCCTTTTTACTTTGCCCACAATTTCTATTTCTGTCTGCTGCTTCTATGGTGCTCCTTTTGTATGATATATTCAGAATATGGGTAGGAGCTATTTTTGGTATGTAATACTACACATGCAAGCAATGGATCACGTTTATGAACAGAGGAGGGTTCTGCAGAAGATGTCTTATTAGGTGCTATTAAAAGTATATAAGTCACAAACAATGTGAAATGCAGCAGCCTTCAAAGACAGCAAGGCACAAAACCTGTTTGTGCTGCAAGCAAACAGAAACAGAAGGCAGTGCTGCATTATTTTAATTGATGGATGTCATTGTATTTTGACACAWAGTCACTAACAGGCACAAGTCTAATTTTTTATTTTGTTTTCCCAGTTAAATTTCTTTCTGTTTCTTTTCTTCAACTAGAGGAAAAGCTTGTGTTTATGTGTTATTTCTTTTATGTGGTTTTACCTGAAAAGCACTTGCTGGCTGTGATGTGTCATCTTTGAGCGTTTCAGCAGCTGCATAYCTGGGACCTGTGGTATCCATTGTGGTGGGTAGAAATCCAGGCTGGTGAGTTTCCCTGGCATGGCTTTCACATCATGCACAAATCCGTGCTCAAAATACACTGTGTGGGCCACGGCAAGGCACCCCTGCTGCCATTTCCCTTGCTGAAGGTGCCGCTTGCTCATCAGTCATTTTTAGCTTTTGGCTGTAAAACTGCTGGGCCTTACTGAAAAGCCCAGGGAGTTCCCTGGGTGTTTTCCACTGGAGAAATCTACATCCTGTTATTGGGGAGCTTGTTGACTTCCCTTTGAAAAGTGAAAGAGGTCTGGTAATGCAATGTTTATCTKTTCTGAGCTCTTTCTGGCTCGTGTCTGTTGATGAACAGCAAGTGCCTAAATTAAAAGGAAAAGCTATCTACTAGAGTGCTGATTTAAAAACCAACACAGAATGAACAGCGCTAAGAAGTGTATATGCAGATGTAAGTATATGCATGTGTATAAATGTATTAAACACTGTGTGATGGATCCTAAAATACCCATCCTTCAGGCCAAAAACATTTACATTCCTAACGGAAGATTTCTTGCATATGCCTGCCTTTACCTGTTTGTGCACAGCACACACATGAGTGTGTCTGCCCATGTCACWGTCACACACCCCTGTGGGGACCCTKCTTTTGGTGTTTCTGAACTGCTGGAGGGTCTCCAGGGAGTCCTGCAGCCGCTAGAGGGAAGTGCGGCTCTGTGCCGGAGCAGCGGGATCTGGGCGCTCCGGAGCGCAGCCTTTTTGTTGCTAATACGTGTTTGTTTAATGTTTCGTTGCCAGGTCTGGCCTGTGTCTGCGATAAGTCCAGAGGCAGGAGCAGGTTGTGCTTGGAGCTTTCCCTTTCACCCAGTTGGACGGCGGAGGGCAGGGACAGGGCTTCTCATGAGGAGCTGCTGCCCTCACACCAAATCCTGACCGCACACTGCGAGGGCAAGGGGGTCCCAAACCMTCCCCCAGCACCCTGGACATTTCAYTCTAGACACCTACAGGTGCTCCAGTGGTGTACACAGGGAAACCTGCTAAGAACATGAAATCTGGCCAGGCAAATGTTTGATCCATGCACATTCCTTACTCTCATTTCCATAATGCCAAAACAAGTATATGCACACTTGGCTGCGCAAGGAGCCCATTCAATGATACTTCTTAAAATGGTAAAGAATTTGCTATTTCTGTTTTTATGGAAAGGAGAAAGCTTAATATATGCACGCATTATCTGGATATATTTGGGATATAACATTCCGTCATGCAGTTATGGTATTTATTCAGAAGCAATGGATAAAGTAAGCTTGGATTCCGGATAGAGCTGAAATGCCTGGTTCATGTCCACTGTTGTTTTCATGTCCCATAAGTTTATTACAGAGATGTGACAGCTTACAAGAGTAAACCCATGTGGATGAAATCCTTTGCTCCCCTTGGGGCCAAGAGAAGGGCTCTGAACTCAGAGATTTAGTAGTAACAATATTAATACCTCATCCATTTCTTTTCAGGGTAAATGCTGCCATCTCTCCCTTTTGTGGTATATTCTGTTATGGCTGAGTAGAGTGCCAAGTCCCTGGCACGTGGTCCAAAAATGCAGTAAGTTTTCTCACTTTCTCAATTCCTCACAGCTTGCTTTACTGTACTTTCTTGGTTTATTGTTCCCAATAGCTTCCCAAATCTCTAACAATACCTTGAAAACTTTTGGGAATAGGTTAGCTAAAAATCAGTGGAGTTAATTAGGAATGTTTCACTGGTTTAAGTTAATTTGAGTAAACTTTCCATCCTGCTTTAAAACTTGTAAACTTTCCATCCTGCTTTAAAACTTGTAACCTTTGTCTGAAGTTTTTGATGCATTTGTGAGATGGAGAAGCATGCTGGTGGCTTTAAGGTATACATCTGCCTCAACACAGCTGACTCAAAATCTCAGCTAAGCAGCAGARCCAAGGGCCAGGCTCCAAGAGCACCATCCCTGCTCTCAGATCATACAGGAGATTTGTTTGTTTGTAAAAATCAACTTGAAAACTTCTTCACCTGAGCTCTGGCTGAGTTTGATCTATGTGATGGATGAGGTGGCTGACTGTGAAGATTTCAAAGGATCTGGCACAATAACTGTGGAAGCTTAGAGCATGCAGTGGGACTGGGTTGGAGGTTCCCAGTCGGGAGCTGRCTGATATGTAGGAGCCTCTCAGCTGGGGTGAGGGACTAATAACCAGGGATAATCATTCTCTCTGGTTTGTGCATCTCTACTCTGAGTTATTTTCAGAGAACCAAAGGCGTTGGAGAAATCTG
>NW_026623243.1:4685110-4749611 GCF_030028575.1 Malurus melanocephalus | reverse complement strand
AAAAAAGAAAGAAAAAGGTAGGGGATGACTGGAAGTTGTGACAGACAGCCCTGTGTCCAGGAAGGGGAAAGTGAGGACAGCCTAGGAGCAGCTCTTCTAAAAGCAATAGGAGAGGGAATCCCCTGAGCTCCAATTTGTATAAGGAAATGTCAGAAGGCAAGAAGCAAGTACTGTGGTTCAGCCACAGTGAGAAATAGGGCTTTTGTGGCTTTCTGGGTCACCAAGGGTGACTTGATGTTTTAAGTAGTGATGGTGACTGAGGTGAATCACCCCAGGTGGAAAGGGAACTAAAATCTCCACAGTCATGGGGACCACATCCTGGCCTCTTTAATCCATCTGGAAATATGCTACTTCTTGCTCTTCCAGGAAGTCCCAAATATTGTAATTTTCTCTTTCCTGACAGTGCTTCAGAGGCATCATCAGGTGTCATGGTGGATTTAACTTACACCAACCACACTACAAAACAACTTCTGAGTAACCAGGATATGGTAGTGAAGTTCCAACCCCTGGCTTTGAACAGGTGAATAAGTGCTTTATAGCCTGTGCCATGCATGTTCTACCCCATCCTACTCATATCCACACTAAGCAACATGCACCATTTCCCTTTTTTCACTTATTTRTCTTCGTGCCTTTTTATTGGGGTGTTTTCTCTGCTGCCTGGTTACATATTTGTGTTGGACTGTGAATAATTGTTATGGCTGGTTTCTTGCTTGTTTGTCATAATTGATCTCCTTCATTTAAAAAAAAATCAAAATTAATATAAGAAAGAGCTAAGGTGACTGCAGAGCAGGTTGTTTTTCATGTCCTCATTTTCACTTGCTGTTTGACTTTGGTCTGCCATGAAGGGCCAGCCGCCAGTGATTGTATCTGCACACACACACGTACACACACAGATACAATGAGCTCTTTCACAGTCAGGCTTTACAAGTAAATGGAGGGTGCTTGTGTTCATACAGTTAGTTTGGATTCGTTCATACACTCTTTTGAATGCTGCCTGTAAGCTGCTTCATGACCTCAGATGTCACACAACCTCCCTCTTACATCCAATAGTTAAGTACCAAGCCTTAAATAGCTGAGGCATCTCCATGTGAAGTGGATTGCAGAGCCTTTGGAAAAGTGGTTTTTGCTGAAAAATTCCATACAGAAATATGCTCCAGTAAATATTACCTTTAGTTTAGATAAAAGTATGAAAGGCTTCATTTAATAGTATTGCAGAAGTCATGTAATAGTGAAAAATGCAGGAGTCCAAGAACTTGTTTACAGCAGGTTTTTTAGCAGGTTGAAAGTTAAAAAGTATTAAAAATTATCACTGCACATAAATACTCCTGTATATATATTTTATAGTGCAAGAGTTCGAGAAAGATCAAATTCAACACAAAATTCATTATTTAGATATAAATGCCAATTTACAAGCAATATTGTAGACAAATCATACCACTGTGGAAAGACAGGGCCTCTCTTGCTTACCATGTTTCTCCAAATTACTTGCAGTGGGTTGCAGACATGTATAAGCAATGCCCAACTTAATAATTTTCAAGGTATAGTACAAAACACAAATTTTATAACTGATAATCCCAAAGAACTACCCTGGGGACTGAGCAACTGCCTAGATATAGGGTTAGTTGAGGACATAACTGCCAGGCACACTGGTAAGATGCATGTGTGGAATAGAATGATTTGAATTTGCATATTTGGCGCTGTTTATTTTCTCGTTCCCTAAAGCATCGAGGACAGACATTTTATATCAGCCAAATCTCATAWAACTGGCTCCTGCCTTGCTCTGGCATGCTGTAAAACATGTATTTAAAACCCCACCAGCAGTCTCCCTTCTGCTCTGTAAGTACAATGCCAGCTGCCACCSGTCAGCCCGATCCTGCCCCCTCACAGAAAGGTTGATGAGTAGGAGGAAGGCCAGCAGCTGGGGTAAGCATGTGCCCAGCCCAGGGCCAGGATAACATTGCTGTGAATTTTTTAAAGTGTAGTGGCTGATCTGACTAAAGCTATCTGGAGACACAGTCATGCAACTTCTATTCATGTTGGAGATACATATAGGGTGTGTATATTTGTTTATTTTGTGAATCTGAGGGCTGTGATCTCATACTCTGCCTGGCCATTTGGGAACAGGAGATCTCCTGTTCTGGTAGTTAAAATGGYACTGTAATGAGTCTAGGGTGATTAGAAATTGTGGAGGAAATATATATTCATTACATGAACAAATGTGATAGGAACAAAGTTCAGCTTAYACCAGTTGCTCAAAAAGTTAGTTGTTTCAATCTAAGCTGCCAAAATTCAAGATCATTTCACTCTAGAGTAGATTCGTGCATCTGGATTCAGTTATCTAAATGTAGATCCTGTGTAATTTAAAATGCTTGTGAGACATACCACCTGCTGTTCCAAAAACTGTTAAATATTTTGCAAATTCAGTGTCATATGCAAACCCCATACCTTGAAATGGCTTGGAGTACATAAGTTCTCCAAAGTAGCACAAGAACCTACAAGTATTCCTTGAATACTTTAAACAATTTCAGCACCAAGATCTAGCTGTCTTAGTCCAAAGCTAAATCCTGCTAAAATTCAGTGACATCCATTCCAACAAAAAGGCTTCAAACCTTCAGCTCTGCAAGTGTCCGTCACTATGCTTGCTGTCAGCATCATGCAGGATCAGTAATGATGAAAGCTTTGGACAGGAGTAACAGGTTTGAACTAAGATGGAAGACCGTGAATCTCATTGTTTTTGAAAATATGAAGGAGTTATATTTTTTGCTTCCTTGAACTGCTCAAGGGGAAAAAAAAAGAGCCTCACAACTCTTCAAATTTGGAAAGTAAAAAAGATATTGCTCTGTGTATAATGATGAACGGAACAACTCTGTATTCTCACACGTGATAAGCTGTCATCAGTTACTGAATCCAATCTGGAACCTGGAGATGTTACTAAAGTCCTCTCTGGAACATGATTTATTTTCATCCAACGTTTCATCCAGCAAGGATGAAAAACCTGCAAGATCTCCTTGAGCCTTAAGTTTTTTTTCTGAAATATGGCAATTTGTGATTGCTGAAATGAAGGTTGAGATTTTCCCCTGGAATGGAAACAAATGTTGCTACAATCTCATGGATAATGGCCTCTTCCATGAAGGAGTAAAGCCCTGCCCACGTGAGAGGTCCTCTTCTGCACAGCCRTGTCAGTAAAGAACACTAGTGCAGATGCAGTCTGTTCTGAAGATGATTCTTCCTTTTCAGGGGAACTATACACTTTTTCTTGGGTCTTCTGTGTCTCCTCTACGTTGGTGTGGTATTAGTAGTAAGGTCTGGTAAACTAGGGATTTCATTGCATGCTTGCTTCTTCAGGTCTTTCACAAAGTGGTTAAATAAAACTAGTTCCAGCTTCTGTACCTCGAGATGTTCCAGCATTCTCTCCATCTGGTGACACTCAGGCCCTATTTCTTGCTTTCTGTCTTATAACTATCTCTCAAACTCTTAAATAGTGCTTCCTCCAGAACAGTGGCATCTTGGTAACCTTTGGTGCTGAAGAACATTTAGTTAGTTGTTTTCTGCACTTCTTGTTGTGTTACTACATATTTATCCATCTGACCTTAATTAAGACAGTCAGATTTCCATGGTTGATGCTAACACTCACTAAGAAGTCACCATATCCTTTTCATAATACTGTCAGGTGACCAGCTCCCCCTAAAAGATTTTTATATGCTGTGCTGTAAAACTTTAATATGGCACAGAACTGCCCAGACACAGGTCTGGGACACAGACACAGGCTTGGATTCCATTGGAATCCAAAGGAGAGGAGCACCTCAAGGTTCTCCATACAAAAGCAGTCACCCAGCCAACTGGTCACATGGGTGCAGCCAGACCTTAACAAATCTCATTATTGGTTTATTCATCCAGATACTTAGATGAAAGAGTATTTCACACTGGTTTTTACCTTATTTGAGTACACCTCATAGTCTGATGTTACCATTTTAATTTAGGCCGTTTAGCCTATAGTAACTGACGTTATTGCTTATATGCAGTTAAACCTTTAGCTAAAAAAAAACATGTTTCTAGCTATGAAGTATAGAGTATGTATTTTTATTTTGCGTGGTGTGTTTARTAGGTGGCAGTCTGTCTCTTCCTCTCCAAATGTTCCTGATTTATTGTCAAGGTAAAACTACACCTCTAATTTTGTAAAATGGAGGAAAAAACATAACTTTTACCTTTGACAGAACTTTGGGATGAATGGAGCAATTTGCTGAGGTGTCGTAAAAGGTATTTCACCTTGGGACAGAAAATAGAAAAGAAAGATTTAGCCTATTGCAAAATTCAGCAGTGTCAACCCCTATACAATTTTGTATCTATGCAGACAAAATAATAAACCCCCAGTATTTCCTAACAAACACCAGTGTGCTATATGGTTCCTAACAATGCATGTGGGGTAGCTGCATGACCCATTATCCCAATGTTGGCAAGCTTCACTGTATTCAGTGTTCTTTTCTCCTACTATCCCCACAAAGGAGGAACCAGGAAGGAGTTCAAAGCACTGCTGTACAAAGAGCACTGCACTGAACTTCTGCATTTGCTGCAGCACCCAAGCTGCTGTGGCTCAGCCCTGTGTGCTGTGCTCCTTTGCCTGCCCTGCTGTGGGAAGGAAGCRTCCAAGAGAGGACACATCAGTGTGACACCGTCAGCAGTCCCACAGACTGCTCATGCAGGCATCACTCCCGACTAATACRGAGCAATGCCAGCAGACCCACACTGACCACAAGGGCTGCAGAACTCAGCTGGGCTGCTCAGTGTCCCTGGTGCTCCAGGTGACAGTGCAATGCTCTGCACAGCCACCCTTCCTGCACTTGTAGGGGTGGCCAAAGTTCTGTGACTTGTGCCTTGATGCACTGGCTGTCATATCTGGGGGAGCTTTCTGGCATCTGTCTTAAATCTAAGCCAATGTTGCAGCAAATTAGACCTGTCTATCACACAGTGTTGAGTTCAGCACAGAAAAAAAGCAGTATTTTCTGAACCACAGCTAAAAAAAAAAAAAAACAGTATTGCAAGAGACTACAATGTTAATCAGAAAGGGAGAGATCTGGTTTAATATTCCTCTTATCCTGATGAGATTCAGATTGTCCTTCCCAGGATATTGCACTCCTTGGCAGTCTATAGACAAGACTGTGATGATGTTCATCTATTCAACAGGCAGAATGTGAAACTGATGGGACCACATAAATCAGAAAAGTGTCTAAATTGGCAGACTACTATTTATAGGTACATTGTCAGCAAAGAGAAAACCTTGTTTCTGCTTCCTGCTTCCACACTGGTCTGTGCTCTTGATCCAACGACCTATAATGAGGTAAATTCAACACAACGTGGCAAGGGTTATATGTTGTATGAGGCAGGCATGGCAAAGTGTAGACTGGGGTGATGTTAATCAATAGGCACCACGACTCCTGAATTGTTTCTCTCAGTCAGAGATTGGTGAGATTGGAAGTTGGGGCTAAATTATTACTAATAATCCCTTCCCACTTGGAAAGGATGGGGGAATGTTGAGACATAAGAATAAAATAGATCCTCTTCATAACCAGAGTGCATCAGAGAAGAGTCACTACCTTCCTTCTTTCAACTTTGAATGAATCACAGAGTTTATCTTGGACACCTAGAAAGCTGTATTGCTAAATATCAGGCAGTTATTTAAAACCTGTGATCAGCTGTCATTATACCCTGACGGAAGTTTTATGGCTCTGAAATGTTGAAAAAATGGACTATTTGAAAAGAAAAGCAAGTTATAACACACCAGACTGCAAGCATCTGTACTGTGAAGGCTGGATGCAAAGCTTAGAAAAGAATCCAGAGTGGAATTGCATGCTGACAGTTCTCAGGCATTTTTATTCAAATGTTTCATTTAGGATGATTTAAGACCTCCACGAGCAATGCCAACAAAACAAATAAATAAATGCAGGCAGTCTATGAGGATGCCGCTATCGTGGGAGAATGATGAACAGATACCCACAGATCACACTCCCTGGAGTCYCAGCTTCTCCTCTGCCCTCGTGACACAGACTCTGTGGATCTCTGAAGCGCTATCAAAGCTGGTTCCGACTCCTGATGGTGTACAGATGTGACATCCCTAAACATTTGCAATTGTGCCTATGTTCACACATGCAGATGTGCACATTCCTGTGCCTCTGTGATTAATCCTATGGCCTGACTGGTGAGACACTCTGTGAGACATTTCTTCTGGTCTCTCCTCAGGGAAGTACTTAAGAGAGTCGCATGCCCTTACACCTAGGGAAAAATATGGAAGATGGGGATCTAAATATGAAGCACAGACTGGAACCACCTATTGCCTATTGGTGTCCTAGTTGAGTATTATCTTTTGGCTTGAACAAACCCACCGTCACAGTGATAGATTGAAACTATCCCAGTTTCATATTATGAAACTCATCTCTCCCATTTTTTCCTCTACTGACAGTAATAAGCAATTCAACACGACCTGCAATATCTCCTGCCATCAAAACAAGTCACTGCTGTAGGAGTCCAAGCAGCACCAGTGTAAAGGGAAGGACACAGGCAGATCAATAATCATAAAGGATGGACCTTCCAGGTTTGCATTTCTTGAATGTTTTCTTTCTTACAATTACAGTATCCATTAAGTTGGTATTAATCTACACTACATCTTCTGGGCCACATAAATGTCTCGGTTTGAAAGACAGGTGTTTACCAATGAAGGCAGGGACCCCCCCTTGGAGTGGTGGATATGACCCCCCTTCCCTCCGAATTATTATAGTTTGAAAATCACGGGCTTTCAGGCAAGAATATGGGTAAAAGGGATTAACAGTTTTTACTAATACGTATAACAAGGTGAAACAAGTAACAATAACAATAGCAACAACCAGCCCAGTCCCAAACACAGTGACAGCCTCACAGAGACACAGCCTCCCCTTTGGTGCAGTTCCAGTCCCAGTCGGCAGGGGCGCTGTTGGCTCCCGGCCGGGCAGGGTGGGTGCGATGATTCCCCCGCGGCTGCAGGGGGCGCTGTGGCGCGGGTCCCGGCTGGCTCAGATCTCCCGCGGCGCCAGTGATTGACACAAAATGGCAGAGGTGGATGGAGAAAAGTTCCTCTGCAAAACTCACAGCGGAAACGCTG
Organism: Malurus melanocephalus; assembly: GCF_030028575.1. NCBI lineage: Eukaryota > Metazoa > Chordata > Aves > Passeriformes > Maluridae > Malurus > Malurus melanocephalus. The sequence goes on along the minus strand of NW_026623243.1, from coordinate 4,742,482 downwards.
ATCTCGGTGCTCCTCTGGACAGCAAGAAACCCAGGACGGCAAAGAGACAAGCAGAAATCCCGCAGATGCGAGATGGGATGGAGAAGAGCTCACCCCTGAAGCTGGAATCGCAGGGGTTCCCAGCAAGGCACAGGGGAGAAGATCACAGTGCAGCAAGCAGGAACCCAATGAGCAGAGATGCTGGTCTCCGCAGAAAAAAAAGGACAGGCCAGCTCTCCCCCGAGCAGCCAGCGGGCAGACCTCCTTCTCTCAGCGAAGCAGGGAAGGAAGTAAAGTTACTTCCCACCACACACACTCAATACCCCCTCCCAGGGCTTAGCAAGATCGTTTAGGTGGGGCATAGGTCCCATTGTTTTCACTAATCGCCCACCCATCAAAAGGATGACTTGGCAATTAGTGTATCCCAGCAACAAAATGGGAAAGAAAAAATTCCCAAGAAAGGAAACAAAAAAAAGAAAAAAAAAAAAAAGGAAATTTTAACCCACAACAACAAAGTAGTGGATTTTAGACTGCAAGCTCCTGCAATGCTCATGTGTCCTTCTGAAATAGGAGAGAGAAGGGCAAGTGCTTTATTTGAGCTTATTAATTCACCTGCTCTTATAGATGAGTTAAAAACTCCAACCATTTCCCTGTTTTCTTAAGAAAAACCCAAACCTACTCTTTGATGCTCTTTGTAATGATCAAACTAAGATGTGACAGGTTACTCTAGATTTTTAGGCTCTGTACTTTGGCCTCTTTTTATGTGCTCCCTGTGCTCCAAAACTGAAAAGCAGATGTTGGGTCAGGGATCATGTATTCCTTTTAGAGTGTAGTACAGTGGCACCTAGGAGACACACATTACAACTGTCATAATAGTTGACATTCCAGAAACTTAGCAGAAGTCAACCAGATTTACTTTTCCAGACATTTCCCTCCTCTTCCAGTTTTCACTTTTGAAGTGCTTGAATTAATCCCTGACATAATGCACAAATAATCCTGAGTTGATAAGAGAAATAGTTTCTGGATTCATGAGAAAGTTATGCAGTAATTTATGACAAATCTTTTAGAAAAAGCCTCACAATACTTCTGCTCTTTGGCACTGTGACTATAGAAGCTGTTTGTTTTCTCTACAGTAATCAGGGATACATGACTTTCATTTCAGTAATTTTCATGCAATAATTTCAGTCAATATAAGAGACAAAGACATTTGTCACTCTCAGTCCCACTGTGAAAATAGAGTTTTTCAATTTCTAAATTCATTTAGATAATCTGGGATGCACTCCCTTTTGTAAAACTTGTCAATCTGTCCCAGTGCCTAAAACTAGTATGCATCCAATCAAATACATTTCTCTAAGGATATGGAAATTTCATGGATTTCAACTAAGAAGGTTCAAAACATTTTAGTTAAATTACTCTAATCTCTGTGCACCRCCCTCAGTCACAGGGTTAATCTAGATGTCTTTTATGGGAGCTTTGCTTCATCTTTTACTTTTCTACTTAGCCAGCAGAAATCAGTAGTTTCATTGTGAGGTGACTCAACAGATATCAGAGGGCACTAATCAGTGGGAACAAATCCTTATTTGAATGAACATAARCATGCGTCCTGAAATAAAACAAAAATAACATAAAACTTCATTAACTTGTTGCCATGACATCAGCAGGTTACAGCGTGAGGCCTTCTCACAGACATCGCCGTCTTCCTGGTGGCTTTTCATAGAGACCTTTCTTCAAGAACCTGTCTAAAATGAGTCAAGGAGAAGCTGGCATTGACACCAAATGACCCCAAGGTATCAGAGTCCCTTATTCATGCATGGAAACTCAGCGTTGGACTGTGATTACCCAGGCTGATGTGTGCTGCACCTCACGGCTTCACACAAACAGTCTGGTGTGCTGAAGAGGGTTGGCAGCTMACTGATTTCAGGATGCCTGATCCCAGTGTAAGTTAAAACAGGATTCTTTAATTGGTACCTTTTTGAAGAAAAGTTTCCATATGAGATTAGGAAAARCCGATCTACCGAGGCATCTTACCTCCCATTTGACACCTTTCCAAACCCTATTCCCAAAACATTGCTTGTAAAAGGCCAGGCATCTGAAGGAAGTCAGGCAGCAGAGACAGCACTAGTCCAGGCATTGGAAGGCACATATCAGTGGAGAACTTTCTACTAATTAGTGGCCTTTTATGACAACTTTCTCTTGAAGATGGTTCACATGACCCACACGAAAAAATTGCATGTGTTTGAGGTGTCAAAAACAATGGAAAGACCAAAAGCTATTCTTGGTGCAAATTCTTCTACTGACTTCTGTGGTATTCTGGGAGAACAGCCTGGCTCCAGGGATAAAAGAGTCTGCTACTTACATCTGAACTTGTATTTGAAGTCACTATTGTATACAGAGGAAATGCAGAGAATACCAGCAAGATTAGCAATAGAAATTATTTCAGTATTGTATCATATAAAGGGCTGTGGACACTGGTAAGACTTTGACTTCCCCTACTGTAAACAGGATKCCTGATGAGCTTCAGAGTGTTTTGACCCAAGCATTGAAAAGATGTACTCAGATTTGGATCTAGGTTTTGTGTTTGGAGGTGACAGTACACCCAGCTGTGTATTCCCACCTCCTCCTCCTTRTTTAAAGGTGGAGCAACAGCGCAGGCTGTAACAAATCCCCTTTGCCTGGTACAACAGCAGGAACCTGTGGGATGAGGAAAGAGTAGAAGATTTCATGTGATAAACACCTTAGCTCAACTCAGGGCCTTTGAGCATTTCTTTCAGCATCCTAAATTTAGGTATTTAAACATTTGTGAAGGGTAAATTGATAAAATGTAAAGRCCTGTAATGTGCCAGAGTACAGACTAGGTAATCTGATCTTTTCTGTAGAACAAGAGAAGTTACAAGCTCTGTATACATTCATTATTATCACCATTCAAGAGAATGGTTTAGATTTATTCTGGGCTCTGCTTCTGATTCCCAGAAAGTGCATATGCCTTTGGTTGGGAAGTGATGTGACATTTTGTGCATCTGGAGGATGGATCTCTGTTGTGCTTATAAAGTACAAGTGGAATGCAGAATTTTCATATATTTCATAAATTTATCAGCCAGAGAGAGACAAGGAAACAACCAAAATAAAATACGGATTTTTCCCCCCAAGGATTTTTTAGAGCTAACGTAATTATTTTTAAACACTAAAATGTTTTTTTTTTTTTTTTGTGCTTTTCTGATCATTGGTTAGAAATGAATACAAACAATAGCCAAATACATAACTGATAAGGTCTAAAGTGAGACAGTCTAGAACAGGAGACACAGAAACAGCGTGGACACACAGAAAATTTATGTGCAGGATTCCTGTGTTTCTTCTGCAAAGCCCAGTGACAATGCCCTCCCTGGAGGAATCCCAYCACTAGGGCTGTGTCCTGAAACCTGCCCAAGCTGTATCCTACAAGCACCACCCCTTTTATCTCCACAGAGGTAAAGGGGCTTATTTTAATTATGATATTTTACTRAAGGAGATTTAAACACTCAGTTAAAGGGGGTGCATTCCTTAGTTGGCCCTGAAATGGAAAAACTAGYGTGGTTTCACACAAAATTTTAGTTATATCACATCCTAAATATGGCATATGTTGAGAAGTGGTGAATGAAGTCACATAACTTCAACTTCAGGCAAATAACTTCAGGGGAAAAAAATCTTCCTATAATTGGACACAGACTGCAAAAAAATTCCATCACACAAATAAAACATAAATGCTAAGTGAAACAATATCATCAGGTCTAATGATTTATAACCTATTATTTTATATATATCCTGTAACAACAAAACTGCTGTACATATTTAAAAGGAAAAGAAAAAAAAAACCTTATAAAAATATTAGTGATTAAATAGCATAGATAGTGCTTTTTTTGGTGCCAGAGGTTTCTCTTTGATAGTTTGTCTGTCTGGTATTCATGCCTGTCTGTTTTTGTTTTTAAAGCTATCCTTGTATTTCAGTTTTAACTTTGCAAAAGAACAGACTTCAGTGAGAATATAGACACATAGAAGTGCTGTAGAAGGGTTGTTTTGCTTTTTGTGACAAGATTTAGGTAATATACTTTAGGTAATTATTTTTTTTTTCATTTTCTGCTTGATCTAGTATTTTCATTTTTCTCAACACTTAAATAAACCTTGACTTTATTTATCTTTATTACCCAAACATTCCCTTGATGAAACTGAATTTTTGCTGTATACAATATGCTGGGGGCAAAATCATAGTTCTCATGAAATTAATGGTTACCCCAAATCTAAATTAAAATTGTAATTTCTGAAACTCTTAGGAGACACTCCTGTCTTGCAAGGAACTGAAATAATTTGAATTGTGCTAGTGAATGCCAACCTCCATACTGCCTCTAAATCAGATTAATGCTCTTCTAATATTAATGTTTACTATGAAACATATAAATTGTATCACTTCTTCCAGTGTGAAACCAAAGTAAAGACCAGACCCATTTATCCTTTCACTGCTGTTTTGAACTTYTGGCTTGCTGTGCTGAAAAAGGTACAGTTTTCTTTTAAACATGAAGTTTAATGTGATCTTTCATCTTTGCACTTCAAAAAGGGTTGTTCTTTTTTNTTTTTTTTTTTTTTTTTTTGCCTGGAACAATCTTCCACAGATGAGTTATAAATCCCTGAAAACAGAAATTCATAATGGAAAAGCTGTCAGCACATTAATTATGGTAGGATAAATGCAATGCTTCTTCTATAGCTAATCACTGATTAAAATTAAAAACAAGGAAAAGAAGTTCTGACATAAAGTCTCTCCTTACAGYACTTGATGTCAAATGTTCAACGTTTAGTTAACTGTGTTTTTTAAAAGTGCATTCCTTTGTTTTTTTTTTCTCCTTTTGAGAGCATTAATCTGTTGGTATATAAAAGATTACATTTCCACTGACACATAGAAGCTGGAAAAGAGCAAAGATTACATATATCAAAAAGCTTCATTGCATGATAAAATGTATCTTGGATGTTTACTTAAGAAAGCCTTTAACTGGTTTACTTTTTTTTTTTCCTCTTTTTTTTTAGCTTGCATTCTTTGTCAGCAGTTTGGATTCAGAGACTCTAAATTTAAAATTTTCTGTCGATCTCCTGTAGGTCTTCCTTCTGATTGCTTCTGGACTTATGCCAGTTCTGTTGGCTTTAAATGAATTTGGAGGATTGAAGTCACTTAAACATAATTTAAAAGATCTCATATGGTAAACTTAGTAGACATCTAATAGATYGTGTGCTTCTGCTTGATGATACTGGGACCATATATTGTAGTATATTAGTATRTATCTTTTTGGCACAGGGAAAAAGCATAAATCATGGAACAGTACAAATTTCATTATGACAATCTTCCAGGAAATATCTAAAGAAAATTCTAAAGGAAAAAATTGTCTGGCAATACACCATGCTGTGCTGTGAGGTTTTCTGGACTTCAAAAGGCATACAAAGAGCATAACAAATAAAAAATGCTTATGAAGTGGAAATWGGGAACTTTGGTGCTACAAAATGCTGTCGTAAAGCTGACACTGCAACGCAAAGATTTTGGCCTCGGATGCAATATTTGTGAACCACTGAATTTTAACCGAACACAACATTATGTGTTTTACCCTTTTCATGGGTCAGAAATACGACAGAAGGATCTTTAAACATGACTGAAGATAAATCAATACMGTGAAGAAGCTGTAGCAGTATACAGATACCCCACTGAAGTATCTGTTAAGAAGCTGGATATAAAACAGGTAAAAAGGCTTCATTTTTTTTTTTTTGTTTGTTTTGAATTCTCCCAGGTTGCTCTCTGTGAAGTCTCCTGTGCCATTCTCTTTCTGCATAATTGTGTCATAATCATCTTTTCTATTTTTAACTCTGTTTTAAAACATATTTCTTCCTAACAGACTGCTGAACATCAAACCTTCCGTGGAAAGATGTGATTGTAGGAACCTTCAGAGAGAGCAGCCCTTCCTTCTCATTTCTGGTCCTGGATGATATTATGGGATCTGGCATTACTGCAAAACATGTTCTTATTCCAAGCATTGCTGGATGCAGAAGAACTGTTAAGCGCATGTCAAAATTTAAGTGTTTTCATCATAATTGCCTAATTTGTGCTACATTTTGACTGTCCCTCATTTTCTCTTCCTTATGTTACAACACGCAGACCAGCCAAAAATAACAGTGTGAAAAATGCTATTRCTAGTGGTCCTGGTCACAAACCAGCACAGGCAAAATAAGATGCTTTCCTATCATTGCATGCAAAGCAGCAAAGTCCTCTCTTCTGCAGAATTCCTTCATTCCCTCATGCTGCTGGAGGTCGGAGTGGTGTCTTTCATCGGGATCCTGCCTTGCTCTTGCCTCTGACAATGTGCAGTGTGTGGGCAGCACAACCAAATGATAAATATCGTAACACCCAGTGTTTAATATTTCTGTGTTTTTTGAGGTCTTGCTACGTCTTGCTCTGGTACTTGGGTGTTTTCCTCACTAAAGGAAATAGGAACCCATAACTCAGAGCAATCGATGCACAACGATGCTTCTTTGARGACAGGGCAGTTTATAGGCTTCAAATCAGCTACACATCGAGCTGATGACATAGAGAAGCCAAATAAAATCTCTTTGTCTTTGCTAGGTTTTAACCTTTAGCTAACTAATTCATAATGAGAGCACACCTTTTTCTTTTTCTTTTCCATTTAGTGGAGGCAAGACCTTGCATCTGACATACCAAAGCAAAAGAATATTTAATTCAGGATCCAGATTTTGCAATTTGGGTCCATCTGTGATAAGAACAGAGTGTGAACTCATGGAAATGCCTGTGTGAATTTTTAATAAATTGTCAYTAGCCCATTTTGATACAAGGTAGAAAATTGCACATAAATACAGCAAGGAAGTGCCAAAGAGAAAAGAGGTGCTTCCCCAGCAGAGTCCAGGGCAGCCCAGAGCTCTCCAGCAAGGTGCAGAATAACACTCCCCATCATTTGACTTCATCACAGAGCTGCTGAAATGCTGATAATCAGGCATGGTCAGAAGCACTAAAGTCTCTTAAGGACAGGACACAGAACAACAAACACTGAGAAAAGCATTTGTATTYAATCTGGTAATCTGATTAAAACTAGTTACTTTATTTTCAGAAAAAAAAAAAAAAATCCTATGCCAACGAGTGCAAATATTTGTAGTAGGTTCAGTATATGAAAAATACCATAAAGTTTAAAAAAGACTTTTTATTTTGGTCTTCAATTTTCACTGATTTGTCTGTTTTTTTCCAAGGAATTAAGAAAAGTTCATTTTAGGTCAAAGTAGTTTTTGTTTCATTATTTGATCATTTTTTGGCAGCCAAATGATACAAAGAGATATTCACATAGCTCTGGCTTTTAGTTCTGGTGATGGCTGTTTTCCAAGATGTATTTGGGAAACTAGACCATTTATTAGGAAGGGAAATACATTTGAGATTTCACAATTCTTTTTTACTTATTTACACTTGTATGCAGTTTTTAGGATTACAAGGAAGGAGAAGAAGATTAATCTCTTTTTGATTTGAATACACAAATTTGAACTTAACACGCAATGTGGAGAATGAAAATTCCTTTTCTGGGTAGAGTTTGTACACTCCTTTAGTAAATTTTGCAGACACACGGTAATAATCTATATTATGTTAAGATAYGCAAATAGTTTTCTATAGAAACTTGAAGAAGCTGCAAACTTTAAACCCCAGATGGAGTTCTTATTAAGGAAACATTGTACTTTTGAAAATCCTATGTCTCCATCTGCTTGTAATATCTTTGAACTGTTTCTCTGTATAATTGTAATGATGATTTCTTTGGATCATATTCTTTATTGTTTATTAACATAACTCTACTCCTTCCTCAAAAACACAAATGGTCCCCTTATCAGTCAAGCAAGGACTTAATTCAATTTCCCCTTGCTCTGATCTGAGTGGAGAAATGTGCTACAGTTGTGGCATCTTGGCAAAAGCTCCATGAAGGGAGCTCCATGTGTGGTTTGAACCTCTCTTCTTCCTCATACCCTCTGCAGAGAGTTCTGTGCCAGGGACCCTCTCCCGCCTTGCKCTCTGACTCATTCTGACTCACTGAGCTTGAGAAAGCAGCCAGCCTTACTCCTTTCTGGGAAAGTGCACAGAAAAAGCAATTCTGCTCCAAATAAATGCAAATAAGTCAGCTGCAAGCATCTGGGGAAAAGCAGTTAGAGAAGTGAGAAATTGCTTCTTGTCATCTCGTATTCAACTACAGCGTAATTTTGATCATTATCTTATTTTTCTTTCCCGATGGAGGGAATGGAGTTCATGGGTTGTGGATCCAAGCTCAGTGCAGGAGTTGGGTAAATAATAGGTGGCATTTAGTTAAATTTGTTTTTCAAGCTGCTGCTCCGAGGTGCTTATCCAGTCATTTCAGTTTAAGAACATGAGCAATTCCAGTGACTTTGGTACATTGTTCAAGTGCATTGGCTTAAGCCTTGGGTGTTTTACTGGGAGAAATGTTGCAGTTTCTCAGCGAACACTCTTTGCCTCTCACTTGATTTGTTCGCGTGGTTCCCTGGAACTGGTTCTCAAARTACTGTAGTTTTCCAGGTATTAAATGAGTATTTCACACATTGTGTGTCCTGCAAACTCTTGTAGTAGCCAGATGGTGTCAGTCTTGTATTGAAGCTTTAAAATTAGTCCCCCCTGGTGCTCAGTAGATTCTAATAAATTCTGCTGCTCATATATTTTTCACCTGTACTTGCCTAAACCAACAACAACACACTCACACACTCTCTCTCACACACACACAAATAAAAAAAAAAAAAATGGGAGAAAGAAAAATGAGCGACTTGCCAAAATCTGCTATGACCAGGTCACAGACTCTCCTTGAATTGCAGTGAACTTTTACAGATGAGTGCAAAATCTGCATTTCCCTTAAATCTAAGAGTTGCTCTCTGAAAAATTGCCTGATCGGTATGTCTTTATTTTTTTTGGTCAGAATAAACGACTCCTGCAGAAATATTTATCAGCAAGAGGTACAGAAAAGAAAGAGTGTCTGCAAGACTTTAAATGGACTAAATCCACCCAGAACTGGAAAAACCAACAACAGTGAATGACAGACCATTTTAAGTCAAGCACCATTACCACTATTACCACCACCAAAAAAAAAAACCCCATAATATGTAGATCTGCAACTTGCTGCTAGAATGGTAATTATTATATAATCCATTAGTTAATGCAAACATTATGCACTTTTGGATGAACTGTAAAACCAAATTCTTGGCCATCTTAACGTCCAGAAGTGCTTTGGCACTTTGGTCAGGAGCTAGGGTGTTAACATGAGAGCTCTGTCCAAATTCCATGTGGGTAACTATATTTTGTCTAGCTGACATTTTCATGTAATTTAGTTAGATACATTATTGTTCCTTTCTTGTCTCAGACTGTAATACAGAGCTGCTGTATTAAGAGCTGCTGCCGCCTTGCCAGAGGTTTTAATAATCCYGGGACCAGTGAAGGGATTCCTGTTGGTACCAGAGCAGGGATTTCTGTGGTGGCCAGTGTTTTGGGAGTTTGGAGTGAAAACTCTCTATAAACAAATGTCATAACCAAAGCTCTGTTTCAAATATCACAGACACCCTGAAAGTCTTGGCAATTGCTAGTGATGCTGAAATCCCGAGACTGCTGGCAATACCAAGGAAATTGGTTAGCATCCCTGCTGAGCCCTGAATGAATAAAGCAATAAAATTGGTAAGAAGGCCCAAGAAATACATGTTGTGAGTCTTTTTCTTAGATGAATTTAAGATAATTATTTTCAAAGCTGTTTAGCAATCCATCAAAAGTCTGCACACTGCATCAAATCTGAGCAGGTTCTGTCTCCAGAAGCAGATTTTACAGGGTCCCTTGGCCACTCTCTCATGGGATTAGCTAGAGGCTTTTGTTGTGACAGAATTGTTGGTTTTGGATAGGATGTTTTGAAGCGTTTCTTTAAGAAATTTGCTTTGTCTTCTTCAGAAGGTTTCTTCCTCACTGGGTCCTCTGGAAGACAAATACTTTGTTGTCTATCTTTTATGTAAATCTTAAATATTGTGACTGGGACTGTCTTATGGAAAGTTAATCACATTGGTAGACAAAGCTCCTCTGCACACAGTGATGCAGGACTTTTGTGGGGCAGTCTGGTCTGAAATGCAGTGATTGGAGGGAGGAGATCACAAATCAGTGCTGTCACTGCTGAATCCTGCAGACTCTGCAGCTCTTTTGGCCTTCTGAAGGGCCCTGAGTGCACCAGTGAAGGATCAGAGCAGCAGTGAGGGTTGGAGGCTCTCCTGTGACAGTCCATGGTCATGTGTTTGACCCATCCAGGACTCTGGGCTTGACTTTGGGGATAGAGTGATCCTGGAACTGTTCTCCCTCTGTGACAACAAGGATGGAACTGCTCTTCTGTGGAGGGACAGAGAGCTCAGCTGATCACATGTGACCACTCCAGGGCTGACTATGTCTAAATTTTGGAAGCAGAAAGAGAACTGGGCTTGGAACCAAGCTGTGAACATCAAATTTTTGTGGTTGTGTCCTGTGTCTCAGGATCATACTTGTTTCTGTTCATAAGAAGCTATTTCAGTCCACTGAAACCAAGGCAAGTGGGACAGAGGAAGACACAGCAAAATTTTTCCTGGCTCATGGATTGCATACCCTGTTCTGCCTGACAYAGCAAGGCGTATGAGAGACTATAGCATCTGGCTGGTTTCTGCAGGAAAGCTGAGATCTGTCAGTTCTGTCTAACAGCCAGGGATTTTGAGACCTTTTTGCAGGCCATTCTGCTGTGCTCTCACAGCTTGAATTCATGAAGACAGACAACCACTCTAAAACCTTGCAGTTGCTTTCCTCCTCCTGCTGAAGAGAATCTCTTCAGTAGTCTGGATTTATATTTTTCATTTTATGCCTCTGGAGAAATGGTGACACCTCTCTCTTCACATCCTGATATCAGTGGGGACTCCCAGTCCCTGACAATCCATAGGCAGCATCAGTGTGTGCAGCATGGGGGCCAGAGACAAAGCTGTTGGTTTCCAGCTCTCTCTGTTCTTGTCTCCGTGAAGTAGGCTGTTCTTTTCCAGCAGCAATGACCTTCATTCATCCCCCCCTTCTATCCTAAAAAAATTATACCAGGCTTGGCATTCTGTTATTTAGTCTTCTGTACCACTAAAAACATGATAAATCAAGCAGTGAAAGCTGGTACTATGTTGTACACAGAAAAAAAAAAAAGTGATACTTTATGAATTTTATGATACAAAGTGTCACTTCCAGTGGGTAGCTCTCAGTTCATCATGCTTGTTGCTGTGCAGAATCTGGGGAAACACTGGCCCTAACACAAGTGAATTTCACATGTTTTTTATGTGCTATAAAGTCAAAAGCACAGCTTTTTTCCAAGTGGAAGCAAATACAAAGACAACTTATTATGCAGAATGAAAACTTGATGATTCTGGTTTTCCATTTTGCTCTATTAGAGTTTGATTTATTTTCTTTTTGGTTTCTTCTCCCAGGAGTGCAACTCCAAGAGTTATAATCTAGTAGTACCCTATTGGTTGTTATGGTCACTGTGTAAGGGTCCTAAGAAACTTTGGCTTTCTGGATTACTTTTTTTCATTAGTTCATAAGCCTAAAAAAAGTATCTTCCCAAGTAATTTTTAGTCTTGAAAACATGATGGATTTAAGCAAAGGGGTATATTCTACTTCTACCTTATTKTGATGCAGCTCCACAGGACCTCCTTTCACTTCCACAGAGTTTAGCTGGGTCCACATAAATGTACTTTAGACCAGAATTTGGCCACAAAGAATAAAACTGATTTACACATTGGCTTAGAATGGCTGGCATCAATCATCTCACTGTACTTAGAGATTCAGTCAGCCCTCTTCCAGCTTAATTTCTTTTTATTGCTTTTTTTCTGTATTCCTGGTAGCAATATGGGTTGATATTACAAGTTGCTGTACCTAGCAATGCAGGACACAGAGGGACAGAAAATATTGAAATATGGGGACAATGTTGGTAGCGCTGGTAGAAGTCCCACCCACACCCTGCAAGTGCCTGAATCAGTGAAGACATGAGATATTTTCCAATTCAAAAGGCCTTCTACGCCCTTGTTATTGACAGTATTGTAGAAAAAGGAAATTAGCAAATTGAAAACAAGGGCCCTTCCCTGATTAAGCTCTTCCTTATCACAGGACATGCCACACTTAGTCCTTGTTACATCCCAGCTCACTTTTGGCTTTCACAAGTCAGAATGAGCTTATCTGTGATTTTTGCATGTTTACTCAAGCTCTCAGCTTGATAGTGATGCACGACTAATACTTGGGTGGTACCACATTCCAGAGGGCTTGTAAAGTAAATGACAGAGAGAGACAGAGAGAGAGAGAGGGAACTTTATTTCTCTGAAGTTAGTTCTGGAGTTTTCCTTTCACAGCCATTGCTACAAAGTCTGTAGGCAGYGACTTCAGCCCCATTTGGAGCACTCTGTGCTCTGTTGGCAATGCAGAGAGTGCCAGAGGCTGCCAGCAGCAGCCACTGGGGATATTTTGTGGCTGCACTTTGCCATTTGGCTGCATCCTTTTGTGGACAGCGGAAGATTTGCCTGTGTGTTCTGAGGCAGTTTCTGTAAGGAACGTGGTGAGGGGCCCTGGGCATTCAGCACGGGTTGAGCTGCCCTGAGATGCATCCAGATCACACTGGGAATGTTCAGAGCAGAACCACCCCTTGAACATGCAAGTTGCTGGAAGTTTTCTCTCTTTTGCTGCTGCATGGTTCTTTTGAGAACTTATTGGAAACGGCCAAGGAAAGAGCTTCATATCTTCTGTTGCTACTCTTGGAAGTACTTCCAAGAAAATCTAAWTTTTCAGTCTAGTGACCTAAAATTACTGTGGTTGGGTTTATTTTTCAGTTTTAAAAGTAAGAAATCTAACTGGAATAGATGGTTTCTTTGGAAAAAAAAGGAGGATACCTCTCATGTTTTTATAAATTCTTTTGTTACAGGCAATTTTTAGAGCCTTGGAATTGCCAGATGAATCTCCAGGAAGACTGGACCTTTATAAAGACACAGGTGAATGATGCAGTGTTTTTATTCTAAAACAATGGACACATTTTTATTCTRAATTTCTTTTATTATTTTTGAAAGACAAGGTAATGGACTTGAATTTTGCTTAGTATTTACACAAAAAGCAAGAAAGRAAAGCATCCATTCTTTTATTATTTTCTTGCAAGAGTGGTACAAGATATTTTAAGGTGGGAAGTTTTTTAAACTTGTTTCTTGGTATCTCTCCTACCAAATGGGTTTTCCCAACTTCTAGGGATGGTTGAGCAATGAAAACATGAACCAATGAGATCACTTTTATTTTTATGAGATCTGAAAAGGGCAGAAGAAACAGCATACTCTCTGCCAAGTGATCACACTGCTACTTACCACTTAGTCTTGCTGGCGAGGTCAGCGCAGGGAAGTTTTGCACAAGAGGCCTCCTTTCCTACTCACAAGATAGGACATGTATGCAATATAAATTCTCCTCACACAGTAATCCTGAAATTCGTAGCTTTTTGACCAGGAAATCTGCCTCTGGCCTGTCCTTTTGCAGTGTTTCCAGTGCCCACCAGGCACAAATTCTTTAACATGATGTCTAAGGAAAGCAGTGTCTGGTGTACACCCTGGGTACCTTGGAGCTGTGCACCCACTGATCCCACCTCCAGGCTAATAGTAAGTGATGTTTTATTGTCATGGGCCAGGTCATCTCTCCAGTACACAACGATGATGCTTCCATCATCATCACATCCAAAGATCAGCTGTAGGGGAGGACTAGGATGGAATGTTGCAAATTTCCATGAGAAGACAAATCACAAAGGGCTTGCACATGACATTGCTGGGMTACAGAGCTGTGGGATTCTGGCTCGATTACAGAAACCACTGTMAAACCAAAGACAGATGCACTGTCACTGCAAAGCTCCTGACAAAAAAAAAAAATTCTGAAACTAACAGCCCACTGTTTTATCATCCATGTCTGGAGTCACACAACWCTACCTTTCAGTTGCAGGGCTGAAAAAGTGGATCACATGCCCAYTGGAGAAGAAATGTAAAATTGGGTGGAATAATGCAAATTGTGTGGAAGGGCAGGAAAGTAAGCTTTTTTGAAACAAGTGAATACAGTTTTGCATCAGTGAGGAGAGATGTTTGCTCTGGTAACTGGTCTGGCTTGTGGGAATACTGAGTTCCCAATGATCCCTAGGTGAGCATCCCACCTCTCCATCTCCCTAAAGTACACCAAGAAATTATTTTGGCCAGATAAGCAAAAGGAACTAAAGGACCTCATAGACAAGTGCTTGACCCCCTGAATGGATACTTTAACTCAAGCTTGGGCATTTACTGCTATGAAGAGACTTCCAAAACCACCAATACCTGGAGTGCACCACCACTCATCACTAAGTAACACAGCCTGCTGAGGATGGGGGCATGTCTAAATCTAGATCTTTATTCTGCTTTTCTAAAAATATAAACAAAATTTCTCTGTAAATGATTTCTTTCTACACATGGATAGAAGAGAAAGCACAGTAACAATTTTTTATATCATTCTTTCATACCTTCAGCATACTTCAGCAGGGCTTGTGACCACTTCTTKCATTGGAAGCATCTGTACTCCTTATGTAACTCTTTGGTTAATGTGTCACGTTTTTCATACTCATTGGTGAAGTTTAATAATAGTATGCTGCAGCAGAGGGCACAGAAAATCTGATGACTGAAGGTCTTACTTGAGCAAATTTTAGCTTTCAAAAAATAATTGTCTTTTAGGGCTCTGACACATTTATAAATATTTCTCTCCCTTTCAAAAYGAGGGTGATATTATTACCTAGGAAAATTGCAGTGTGGGAGAAGATGCTATGCAACTAAAAAAATGAGATTGAATAGCAACTCTAGGAAAACTCAATCTTTTCTTGTCTTTCTGTGTTGCAATTAGCCAAAAAAGCYAGGTATATTTTCAGCATAGGGGCTATTTTCAACATATCCCTGTGATTCTCATATTAGCAATCATGGGATCATTACAATTAGAAAGGTGGATGRTGACAGCGTGCTACTCTTCACACTGATGATGAAAGTTCTGCTTTCAAACCAAATGCTCTGTCCTAATGAATGTGTATATGTCCTTGAGATACCAGAAGGCAGCCACAATAAAAAGAGCAGTCAGGAAACAGTTGTGCTCTTAAAGCCTTTGTGAACAAGGGTGAGTGGCCTGAGAACAGGTAACAGCAAACAGACAAATAAGGGAGAAAAAAAAGAAAAATTTACATAAAAATAAGGATGTAGAAGGATTGTTTGGTGTAAATTTAGTGCAAATTTGAGTGCAAAACATGGGGACTATACTGGAGGTTGACAAATATTCTAAATTATGAATCAGAATATTTAAGATACCTTTTGTAATTCTTTCCATTTGTACTAGGATGACAGCAAAGTCATATTGCTCTGAAATAGAGGTTGGACAGGTGAGTAAACCTAGATACTTTTAAAAAGAACTAAACAATAAACATTATTAACTAAATTAAAACAATATTATTTAACTGGAGTTTTTTTTAAGCATTTCTGCTTCTGAATTCCTTGTCGATTTCAACTGAAAGAGTTCACATTTAAAATCCACAAACTGAAACTCATTTTAAATGATTCAAACAATAATTTTATCATTTGAGTTAATRTAACAAAAAATTATTTTGAGTTTTTGGCAGAAGGCCAGAAAGAATTACTTGAGTTTTACACACACATTTTCAACAATTATCTGACATTCATAAATACCAGCGGAAATTTAACTGTTTTTGTAGGAAATTGAAATGTGTTATGTTCATGGGGTATTTTAAAATATGCCAAAGGCTGCTCTAGAGTATTTTAGGATTTTTTTTTTAATTCTGTCAATCTCAATTAAAAAAAATAAACAAAAAAACCCACCACCCCCTCTGGGAAAAAACCCAACAACACCCCTCTCAAATAAAATAAAGGATGGAACCATGTTGGAGGCTGTTTTCAATTACAAAAAATTGTTGACAGCTTGGTTGAGAAGGCCCTGTAGAAAAGCATGAGCAATGCTTTTCAACAGTTAYTGAGTTTGCAGTTTCAGTGGATACTGAGGGTTCTGACTCAGATCCGAATTTCGTGATGCAGAATCAGCTTTGCCATAAATTCAAATGTACCAAGGTTCAAAAGGGTTTAGTGCTAAATCCAAATATCAGAATGAAGAGCCATCTTTAAGTTTGAAAAACCTCCTAATACCTATTTGACATCTCACAATGCTGTCAATTAAAAATTAGTTCATAAAATGCCCTAATATAAAAGGTAAACTTTATAAGTTAATGTAAAATCATTGCAATGACAAAAGAATTGGGTGCTCTTTTACATGAAGGTTTAAATAATTCATTTTCTTCTTCCATTTTTGACATCTCAGCCCAGCTCAGGGAAAAGTGTGGGCAGAGAAGACAGCTCCACGAGGTAGGCAGCCAATTAAAACAGGCTGTCATAAAAGAGCAGGATGATTTTTCAGGACAGGCCTCGTTATTTTGTGAGCACCAATATAAATTCCTAAATGTCTCACAGATGCAGTCTGAAAGCAATTGCATCCCCCTCCCAGTAAAAATATCTCAGCCACCTCAAAAGAAGAGACCATCTGGAGGCTTACTCACTTCGGGGGACGCTGAGTTAATTGAGTGAAAGTCCAAATAATTCTTTAGGAGAGACATGCTGAGGAATAGCAGTAGACTCTAAAGTGATGTAAGTAACGTAACTCCGAAAGAATTTGCTTCAGTATTGCTATTACTTAATCAGTTGTATTATCACCATACTTGGGAGGCCTAGCCATAAATGAGAGTTTGTTTTGAAGGACTGCAWAAAGGAATTTGCTGACCACTGTTATATGCATTTACACTAGAAATTCTGACAAAATCCAGTAATATTTCAGTAATAAACTCTTAACAGCAAGCAGAATGTGCTCATTCTTTTGTCCAAAGAAGTGACTCCATCTGCCCAGAGGAGTATTTAAGCTGTGATTGAAAAGTGCAGCAAATGCTCCCAAGACACTTGGTAGTAACAGAGGAATCAGCAGCACTCTGGTGATTCCTGGCTGCCTTTTTCCTGGGTTTCTGGTTGCTGTTGGGAGCTGCCCTGCCTATTTAGACCTGTCTGCATGTTCAGAACTGTCAGTGGTCTGATCAGTTTTGAGAGGCTTTTTAGTTCAAAGTGGTGATACTGTGTTGAAGAAGTACTGAACTCTTTCAGTTAAGAAATCTCCAGTGTCATTTAGACAATTTACAGATCACTCCTCAGGCTGTTGTCTCCAGTCTGGAATCTCACCAGCCCTGAGCATTGTAGACTCTGTTTGCAATCTCTGCCAAGAACTGACAGGGTAAAAGATAGAAGACAGTMTTGAGAAGAAATTCTTCTTTCTGACTGCTAGTGAAGTATGTGTAGCTTGGCATTTTCTTCTGCTTGTCCCCTTCTAAGCTACCTTGGCTTTTTATGTAGCATGAAAAGAGTAAATTTTGCCTTGTCACCTACATAAAGCTCTTTTCTAGCCTGAGACTCCTCTTTGATTCTTTCTTTGCCCAACAATTCTTCTTTTATTGTTTTTTCTCTGATAAATTGAATTGTTCCTGTTCCAGTGACTGGAAAGTTCACATCTCAGATCTTAACCTTATCCTTTAAGCCTTTCCTTTTCTCATTGCTATAGAAAAATTACTTATCTACATCTATTTACTCTTTAATGGACCAGGGATGGTTAAAAATTGGGCAGACTGAGTCCTTTCCAATTCATGTGACATTCATACCAAAACAAATGGGATTGAGGAGCCTAAATATATTAGAGGATCTATGTCTATCTATGTCTTAATGCTTTTGGGTGATATACATAACTGTTTYAAGAAAATGGTCTTAAAACTATACTGTGATGCCAATTTTTTGTTTTGTTTTGTTTTAAGAATCAGTTTCTTCCTGCAGGTTACAATAACTCAACAGTTAGCAAGAATGGGCCTTGAGAGAGCAGCTCAGTTCTCTTTGCTGCCTGAGAACACWGAAACCAAGAACAGGCATCAGTTCCTCATGGTTGCTGGAAGTGGGATTCTGTTCCTTCTCTCATGAGAGTTGAAACAAAGAAAACCAAGAATATTTTCCCCACTGATAAAAGACTAACTGTAAAATGGGTAGAGCAGTTAGAGCTTCCAAATGTAGGAATAGAGTGCAAAGTGGCCCTAGAAGCTGAAATCCCTCTAATAATGCATTGTTTTTTACAGCAGGAAAATACAAAACCAGTGTTGCCCTAGACTTTGGGAATTTGCAGCCTTCCAGTCTTTCCAGGACTGACAGAAATGCTTCTTATCTTGTTTGGCCCATTCAAAAAGGAAAATGCCCAATTCCAGAACACGTCTACCTCTTGCTTCTCCCTTTCCTATTCTTCACAAAACYTAAGCTTTTTAAACTTTTTAAACACATGAATACTTCCAAGCAAGGACTGTATGTCTCCTGTCCTTTACACTGCCCAGCAYGTGGACAGTTTGGTGGGAAACAAGAATTAAGTACACATCTCAGAGAAAAACCAAAGCACAACTTACCTGAGGTCTACAGGTGCACCCTCCTATCCCCCATCCTGCTGTSTCCATGTGTTCTGCTGAATGGATGCAGTCCTAGTCTGTTGTCCAGCTGAAGAGACATTTGGAGCACAAAGAAAACCTGAGTGAACATGTGGGAGATTAAACAGCAAGGTCCACGCTGGTCTAAAGATCAGAAACAAGGAAAGACTCCCTCCACCTAAACTCAGATTTTTATTTTAGTGATGCCCTGGTGAAGCTGAAGGGCTGTGGCACCATTCAGGATGTCCTTTCAGGAGTTTTGAGCAACTGTGATTTAGAGGACAGGTATTTTTCTTCTTTGGGCTCACACAGAATTAGTAGAATGTGTAACACTGGACAGTCACTTATAGAATGGGAAGGAAAGAAAAAGAAACCATCAAAAAACCCAAGCAAAATCAAATGGTAGAGTGAGAAAAGCTTGAAATGGTAAGAGACATAGGGACTTAAAACAGGCAGGATGAAATGAGGGAATGAGAACAGTGAGAGTGATAATAACAGCAAGNAAAGAAAGAAAGAAAGAAAGA
This sequence comes from Malurus melanocephalus, assembly GCF_030028575.1. Lineage (NCBI taxonomy): Eukaryota > Metazoa > Chordata > Aves > Passeriformes > Maluridae > Malurus > Malurus melanocephalus. Next base: position 4,723,380 of record NW_026623243.1, on the reverse strand, counting down.
AAGAAAGAAAGAAAGAAAGAAAGAAAGAAAGAAAGAAAGAAAGAAAGAAAGAAAGAAAGAAAGAAAGAAAGAAAAGCAGGGAAATGTAAGCTGGGGCCGGAACAGAGGAATGAGAGAATCTTAAAAAAGAGGATTTGTGGAGAAATGGAAGCAATCACAGAGAAAGAACAATGTAAAATGAGGAAATGAGCAATGGAAACATGAAAAGAGGAAGAAGAATAAAGGTAACATGAAGTAGGGCSTCCACATCAAGTAATAGACTTCTAGATGTTAGAATTAAGGTAGATAAACCCCATTGGAAGATGTGAAAAGAGTATTTCTTTTTTTTTTTAAACTTAGAGGTGGTAGCTGAAATACAAGTATTTTGTAGAAAATACAAATTGTTGTGATTTTTACAAATGTTGGGGTGTGCTACATACCTCTTTGTAAAAATGTCAAAGTAAAACAAATTACATCAAGATGTTGTGCAGAAATTAGAAAAAAAAAAACTTTATAAAAGAAACATGATACTTTATAACACGGGCAGGAAAAAACAGTCTCATGTATGTTATGACTTACAAATCTGTGGTAGCTATTGTGGCCAGGGTCCAGCCCTCACTTTATACATTAGTGAGTGTAAAGGGTGATGTCACAGAAAGGATTAGGTCTAATCCTGGACAAGAAAGCCTTGTGATGACTCAACAAGGAGCAGAAAAGAGGGAGCTAAATCAGCTTAAAGTCAGGCTTTATGGGTTTGGATGGAATCAGCGTTTTGCATGTGTGGTCATGCTTTGCACGTGACAACACACTCAGTTCATGGTGATKCTCTGTCTGCACCTTTCCCATTCCTGCCTTCCATTCTGACACACTGCTGGCCTARCCTCTGGCTGCCACTAACATACAACAGGAGACTGCAGAATCGATACAAGGAAAATTTTAATTACCACCTGGCACATAARTTTCACAGTGCATTGGTCAGTGCAAATAATCAGTAGATAAATCAGGGCAAACCTTTGGTTGCCATGTAGTAAAAGAGGTGGATGCTTGACAAACCATCTTTAATTCTCCAGTTCTGTTGGTAATCTTTGAATCTACTGTCTGACAAAGCACAGACATGGTTTGAAGTGACAAATTTTGCTCACCTGCTAAATGGTTGAGGTGGATTATTCAGTTCCTCCAACCCCGGAGCTCCACTCACCCCAGATGAAGGTCAGTGAGAGGACAGGTCTTTCTGGATAGAACTGCAATTTGTGTATTTCTGGATAGGACTGCAATTTGTGTATTTCTGGATAGGAYTGCAATCTGTGTAGAAGCTATTGATGAGCCATGGAACATCTTTGCAACAAGCCCTTTAGTCAGACTGCCACATACATGGGAATCAGAGCCCAGGGCASCTCTGCATCATCATTGCCTGAATCAGAAGCAAAAGGTGAGTGATTTGAGAGTTGTCTGAAGTGGTCACTGCACAGAAGGCCTATTCTCGTGACTAGTGCTACAGATATCTTTCTTGTATTGAAATGAAAGCAAACCATTTGCAGATTTACAGAACATTTAATTTAACTTTTACTAGAAAGGCACCAGAATCCAGTTTGGGGAGGTAACAAATGGAAAACTTTGCAGCACATCATGGCTCTGATAGATATTTACTTTTTTATTTATTTTTGAAAGTAATACAGAAATGAGTGGTAATTGTTGCTGAGATGTTTTAGTTGCTGTTTCAGAGAGGTTCAATTTAATAGTTTTCTTTAGGCTTTAAGCAGATTAAGAAATAGGGGCTCCAGTGATATAGCGCAGTGTAATGTTTCTTTACTCACATTTGGTTTTASTCTCAAAAAACAATTACCTCATTAAAAAGTTCCATTTAGGCAAAACAGATTTTTAAAAGACTTGCAAGTTTACTTCAGAAGTTTGCTGGACAGTGTGGGGGCTGCTCTAAAAGCTCTRTTTTGCAAACAACAGTTTAAAACTTTAAGTGGAAGAGCCAAGTCTGCCCCAGAGGTAAGTTCCCTAATGTGGATGTGACAATTGGAATAAATTTGGTCCATTGTTTCCAATGCTAGTTACTTAATTATTAAATTACTACAGCAAGGCTTGGAGGTGCAAGAAAAAGAGTATAGGAAAGACATTCTAAAAGAGTATAGGAAAGCACATGCAATAAAAATGAGAAAAATAATTTTTTTCCCCACTAGGAAACATGCGATTAGATGGTATTTCACAGTTAAAATATTGTGTAAACTGTAAAAAAAAATCACTGCAGAAATCAATGACAATAGTTATCCGATAGCTGTTTGTCACCCTTTGAGTGACAGCTTTGACACACTTCATTCCAGTCCCAAAGGACAGCTGTCAGTCCAGCTGTCCAAACCACATCCAATCTGAAATTGTTCTGCAGGGAGAGGCTGCAGGTCCCAGCCTGAGGRCAGGAGGGGATCCCAGCAGCCTGGGCACTTGGACAGAAATGGCAGTGTCCTCACATGCTCCTCTAATAGAGGATAATAGAGTCAGCCCAACAACCAGTGATCCTCTCTGCACTATGGAAAAGTGTTTTGGCAGGGGGAATCTTCTTCCTTCAGTTGGAGAGGCTTTTCCTGTCTCATGAGTTTCTCACTTTTTTGAGGAGGCAGCATCAATGTTGAACAGGAATTGGCAGTTTGCTATGACAACATCTCACAATCCCTCCCGTAAAGCCTTCTGAGGTCTTTTAACCATTGTCTTCTGCCCAAGTATGGAGGAAAAAGCAGAAAACCACTTCAACCTCTTGTGTTTCTGAGAATAATCTGGAAGAAGTTTCGGAGCACTACAAGGGGAAAAARAAGAAAAAAAGAAAACGAGGTCATATCTGCAAAAGTGTTGAGGAAATTATGGATAAACTTAGGTTTATCCTAATTCTGATACTGACACATACATAATTCTGATACTGACTGATACATAATTCTGAAATCCCCTGCTCAGCTGCAACTAACCCAATACAGATACCTAAACTCACCAGGGGGCCCCTCTGTTTGATGTTTAACATTAAATACTATGAGAATTCAGTTCTCTGAAGCCCATCTCAAATTGCCCTAGTATGAGAAGTTCAGCAGCTGGTTCAACACTTGATCAGGTTTCAAAAACAGGATTTTTCCTCTGAGTCTCTCTTTAAGTTGGAATACATTCTCAGAACATTCATAGCAAACACGCAGAACAGTGTGCTATTTAAAAAATACAGTTATGAATATTTTTTAAAGGAAACAGAGTTTTTTCATTCCTTCATAATATGATACAATAGCTTTTGTAACACTTGGAAAAATTGTGAATTTTTATCTCTAGGCCTTCTGGCTGGACTGAGAAAGTTCTGACTGAAAGGTTGTTCGGTACATTTTGTTGCATCTTCTTGAGTTGAAGGGGGAACAGTCACAGGAAAAAAAAGAGACTAATCAGATGAAAAGGACAGCACAGCAGAGGGTTCAATCCTGAAAATTAGGGGATATGAGAAACATCACAAGGAAAAGAAAGATTTCTCGATTCTCATTACCATTTCCAGGAATGTTTGCTCATTTTATCCAGTGACCACTTAATATCCAAACAGTAGGAGAAATGAGTTTGAATTCCCATAGGCTGAAGAGAGAAATTAAACCTGACGCTCACACTCCTTGAATAATTCCTTTTGTCTTGGATTTGCATGGCAAGTTTTTGGTAGTGGGGTGGCTGCAGGGCTGGCTCCTGTGCTACAGAAGGTGCTAGAATTTCCTTTATGTCTGATGGAAGCAATGCCACCTGGCCCCAGGATCTCCAAAGGGTTTCTCAGAGGACAGCAGGAGAAAGGGGAGGGCTCTGCTGGAGGCAAAGGGGAAAGGGAAAGTCGTACCATCCCTTGGCAGTCAACAGTGGGGTAAAAAATGAGTTATGAATGAATGGCACCACTCAGGAGCTGGGAACCAGGCTGGGAATGTGAAGGGTGTGGAGCACAGGGGATGCGGGAGAGAAAATGAGAATTGGGAGCAGAAGGGGAAATAAAGGTCTGGGCAAATGCTGGATAAAGGGTTTGGAGAAGAAAGGTGACAGATGGGAAAGGAAGGCTGGATTTCAAAAAGGATTAGGAAGGCCTTGTTTCTCTAATTTAGAGGTTTGGGGATTGCAAGGACTGGCTYTGGAGGAATAGGGTTAGTGTAAGTTATGGGGAAATAATTGCCTGAGATGAAGTTAATCTAAGCAAGGAGAGATGTGGAGGAAGATGATTGGCTTCTCTATGGGAGGAAGGGGATTTGGAACAGCAGAGGCCTTGGAAAGGGCAGTGTGGAAAGGGAGTCTCAACACAGAAGGCATTTGAATGTGGTTTTAGGCAGGAAGGATTGGGGAATTTGAGGCTTGGGGACGGAAGCGACTGAGGACAGTACGGTGTGAGGGAGAAGTTAGGGTTACCAGTCTGGGGAATATTTTCTGATGTGAGAGAAGGGGCACACACAGAGAGAACTACCTTCCTGTCCAAAGAACAACCCCTCCCTTATTCTCTGTTTATAGACATTAAAATAACTATGTCTTGGACRGAGTAATCCAGAGATTACCCTTAAAGTCAGAATGACATGAATTTTGAGTGATATGTGGAATTGTTGTGCCATATGAAAATTCTCTACATGACAGTCAGTTTGAGAGACAGAACCTTAGTGTTTCTGAACTTGTTTCACACAGAAAGTGTGCCCAGTAAGTCCATTTGAAAGCAGAAATCCTTCCACACAATGACATACATCAATTCAATCTGCAATTTCCTTAAATTTCTCTTCTCTGTAGGAAACTGGTCCCAAATCCTTCTGTCAGATCCCAGAGCCTTCAGTAGATGGCCAGATAATCCTACTCTCTGTGAGCTGTGAGTAGTGGATTTGCATCAGATCATGTCAGCACACTATATCTTTGTTCTGCTTTTCTTTCTGGATAGAGCAACACTGAGCTCTCTTGAAATCCTGTCCGTGATACACATTTGTTTACAAACCACTTGATACAGAAGTCACAGCACATATTTGTGTTGGCTGATAATCCTTTGTCAATGATGGATGAAGATCAGGTGTCATTTCTGATTCTTTTGGATGTGTCAGCTGCCTCCAGTACTGTTGACCATGAACTGACCTGCACCCTGGCAGTCTGGAAGCAAGGACAAATGGATGAGTTGTGGATCTCASTTATATGCAGCTTTGAGCCCTGAAGCATGCTGGCAGTGGGTTGAGGCAGGGATCACTATTAACATCTCTTCTGTGTTAAAAATCCCAGATGATTCTTCATTTCACAACATTTTTATTAATATGTTTACCTATTAGCATTTTGATAATACAGCTTTGGCACTTACCTAAGTTTCTGCTTGCTTGCCACATAAATCTAAAAAAAAAAGAAATCCCATGAGCTTATACAAAATATTTTCTACAAATATTTTCSCCCACAATGTTTTGCCTTTAGCTCATACTTCCTTCTACTGCCACTAAAATAGATGAAAAAGGCTCCATGCAGCAAGCTCTGAAATGYCACCCACCTCCCCCTCCAACAAGCAGCCAAATGATCCCCTGTTGGACCTGGGGGTATGGTATGGGTTTTATAACCAAAGATGGAGGCAATTGTGCTAGATAGTTCCTCTTGTGAGGAACTATCCTTTTTTTGGCTCCATTGCAGTGTCTCTCCTGCTCTCAGTGAAATGTTGCTGCACACAAATTTCTTCCGTTCAGTCAGAATTTGGGTTACACACAGCTCCAGGGGCCTCTTCCATGCTAAGCATGCAATTTAAATGATGGGGGAGGAGAGAAGGATTGCCTGTGCTTCTCTGCCTCCACCYGTCTATGCTCTGTGTGGCACCTCAAGGTGCCTCTAAGTTGCAGACCAAAAATCAGYAGTCTGAAGCCCACTGGGAACAGCTGACAGCTACTCAGACATGGCTCCTTTTGGGAATTCTGCATGAGCCACCAGGTGATCCCAGCAGCAAGGGACACCTTGAGAATTTTGCATCCAAAGGAGGAAAAAGCATGGAYGGCACTGATAAYCCTGGAGGGAACCAGCTTGATGCARTTCCTGTGGCAARGCATTTGATGCCATGTTAGGTCAACCAYGGGAGGAGCCCGTGTTTAAACTGCTTGTCGGGTGCAAATATGAGATAAATAGACACAAACTTCTCTACCTTCTATTTGCTGGCCTCCCAGATGCACTTAGTCAGAGATGTCGGTAATCAGGTGGAGAGATAACAATTAATAGYAAAATCAGATCAGTGCACCACAGATATTCTGGGTAAGCACTATGAGAACAGGAAATTTTGCATTTCACAAAAGGGTGCAGTAGAGGGATTTTCCTTTTCTTTTAAAGATTCAGTTACATGTCAGCAAAGCTCCTAAGCTGGACATGGCCCGTGAAATCCTGCTATAGTAAGAGACAGTTWAATCCACGCCCTCTACCAAGAGAAATAAGGCAAAATCTCATGGCTTTCATWGATTATATTAATTTCTCTAGTTATTTGCTGAAGAGGGAAAAAGGGAAAAAATAGGGTGGTTGATTACACAACTCTGACATTTGTCCACTTGCTGATTCTTTTTTTGGCCCCCTTTAGCTATAAAGACAGGAGCATTAGGAACAAATGGATTTCCCTGAGGACCCTGAACAAGTGCCGTGCCACAGCCAACAGCTTCAGCCACTTGGAAAAAGTGCAATGTTGTGGCTTCCAAAAGCTGTTCCCAGGGCTTCATAATATTTGATGATGAGACCAGGGTTGTTTRCTGTAGGGTGGCAACTATGCTCAGTCCAGACTTGTTGCTTTATTATGCCCTGGCTCAATCTGTTTGTGCAACACTTTGCAAGWGGTGATAAAGCCAGTAAAACATTGGCCATGGTGTAGTGCTGTTTAGTAAACTATGAAATTCTGGTTTGCTTTTTCCAAAATACTAAGCACAGATGGATTTCAWCTGCCTTGAAGTTTTATAAGGTATAAAATTACTGTGTGCAATTGATTACTGTTAGATTGGTCCATTATCCTACCTCAAATCTGCCCAATTATCTTATAATACTACACCTCAGCCTTTGTTCACATCCATCCTTAGCTGTCTTCTCCATCTGCTGTTAGTCAGCACCTCTATGTTTTTTTTGTAAGACATCTACTCAGGGTGCCAGAGGCAGGTGCAGGAGACAGACACACCTGCACAGGATTTAACATGTTTTAACATCAGTGCTGTGTTTCCCAGTTGTAAAGTGTTTCCAAAGTTTTCCTTAGTGAAATGAAAACAACAAAAAGAGTAAATCTGTTTGTGTAACTTTTACTTACAATTTTMATTATAAGTCTTTGGTTGACAGGGTTCCTTCAGTTTAGTTTTGTTTTTCATTAYTCTATAATCCTCTGTGGCTTGAGACAACAGGGATTGAGTTTCATTTACGTAGACAAGTTATACAAGAAACATTACCACAGCAACTAAAATCCTGATTTATAAAGCAAAACATTGCTCCCTCCTCTATTCAAACAGGATTTACAGGTATTTTGCTAATCATACATCCACARCTCCTTTGATTTCCAAATGAAGTGCTGCCTATATTATTAATAGTGCTGTYACCTTGACTGATGCTAATTCAACTGGTTGTTTTCATGTCACTGGAAGGGTTGGCTGTTCAATTTCAAATTTCTGGTYCTCATCTTCCTATGCCCTGAGCCAAAGCACTGCCCTAGAAATGATTACATTAGATTTAGTATTTCCTGAAAACCACTCAATGTGGCAGGGTCAGTATGACTGTCCCTTTGGTTTTCTGCACTGAATAATAGCTAGGTAGTAATCTTTCCCTGAGAAAGGATTTTGCCAATCAGAGTATGAGAGCTCATTATGGGATGTGTTTTAATCACCCTCTCCTGATTTTTTTTATGTCTGAAATACAGTATTCCATGTTACTGTCTGACAGCACAAGAAAAACGTCCCCTCCAAAAATACAACACAACCCTGGGATAAATGTTTGAATCCCTGCTCAGTTCCCGATCTTCTGCCATGCAAGTCAGTCCACATAGCCTCTATCTCACCTCTTGAACAGCAAAACAGAATAATACCCCCCACCTTTGCAGACCTTTGTCAGGCTGGGGAATGTTCAAGTATCCTTGTGTAACTGTGGCAAGGGTAGGAGTGATATCGGTTCTTTTGCTGGGAGCTTGTGTAGATTTACCTATCACAGCATAAATTAGCCCACACTATCTTGATTAAGCGGTTTGCAAATCCAGGAGGTGTTSGATGGTTTGGGTAGTGTTTCTTGTTTAAGCAGTCGTTGTTATATCCTCCAGGGAGTACTTMGTGAGCAGACTTCTGTAGCAATAGCAGCATCATGTGCTGAAGCTTGAAACCCCCTATTTTCAAAAAAAGATTGCATTTCAGCTTAATTTATTTGCAACCCGCTCTCCCCGCTATTTCTAACCCTCAAAGACAAAGTCACAAAACTCTGCCTTATTCAYGGGAATGTGAAATTCTAAGAGCTTGCTGGATTGAACCAGCACTTCTAGTTTGATGCCCTTCCCATCAAAAAGGTAGAAAGAAAGATTACAAAGTTTTGGGGGAAAAATACCCCAGTTACAAATATTTGCAGTTGCAATATAAGCAGAACTCATCTGATAGGAAATCTGATAATTCCAGTTGATTTGTGAGACTGCTGAGAGCGCACAGAATGGCCAGGACCAGGTCAAATGGGCTTGTGGGRTAGGTGCCTGCCCTTCAAGTCATAGAGAATTGTATTTTCTACATCTATGGGAAAATAAGAGATCATGCCACCCCTGATCTCCCTTGCCATTATAAGAGCACCTGTTGCTGCTGACTAATGSTGTGAATGTGGGTGTGAACCTTGTCAAGTCCAGACTCATCTGGTGCAGGATGGTGAGCACAAGCTCAGCAAAGGCAAAGGAGAGCCAGGGGACATGGGTCAGGGCTGTGTCASTCCAGCCTTGGTCACACTGGCCACCTGCCTTTGGGCTGGTGCCATGGGCCAGTGGCAGCCTGGTTCCTGGCACAGACCTGGGTGCTCTGTCACCTGGACAGAGGGCTTTTCTGCTCTTTGAGGGAAACTGTCTGGAGGCTGAGCCGTGGGTGTTTTACAGCCACACACACTGCACCATGCACTGGATTGCTGGTGGCCAGTGGAGCCAAAGTTTCTTCCTGGTATCAGAAAAAAAAAAACAGGCTGATGAAACCTGGGGGAACATTTTCTGTGGATCAGCTACATTGCCTTTGAAATAGAAGCTGGACCCATCTTCAAAACACATGAAGAAGGAGAACATCTTGTTAAGAGTAAAGCTTTTTAAAAGGGACTCAGAGTGACTTTTATTTTCATCTTTTTTTTTTCTGTTTGAACATTTATACACCCGTCTTGGTCTTCCTATGTAACAAAAATAATGGAAACAAAATAGAAACATCAATACAGAGTGTAATAAATTCAATTGAAGGCATGCTTTGGTTTCATCAGCTACAGAAAACTGTAAAAAAAGACTAAGGTGACTGTCAAGGTTAAGAKTATAATAATATAATGCAAATAGTTTTTGTTTGCTTGCTCATTAGTTGTTAACTAGCACATCTGAAATCCTCTGTTTGATGATGATTTAGACTATGGTCATGTGAATTCCCTTTAAAAACACTGGACTTTGTTAGTGAACCTCCTAATGTCCAACAACGTGATAGTTCCAGGAACAGATGAGTGTCTGTGTTAATTTACTCTGAGCCTACCTGGAAAAGGCCAGTCGCTGATTAAACACACACTGAGGACTAATCAATAAAGAACCCTATCTTTGATCTATTTGGTGCTGTTTSTGACTACATAAAGTAATGCTCTTAATGAAACATGGCTCTCTTGCTTTTTCAGTGTAAAATCTTGTGTTTCAAATGATTGCTTATTTAAGCCGTTATGAAATAGTAACAAGAAGTGGCTTTTGTTTACTCATTTCAAACAGYGCAATACCAGCTTGCTCTTGCTGCTCTCAACTGGTTTAAGGTTCTGTTCAGAGGTTTTTACATGTGACCCAGAAGTCATGTTTTGATCTTTGTCAATAGCAAAWGGGAGGATTTCCTAAAGATACAGTTTGCATCTATTTTGTAACGTTAAATAGGTCAAGTCCGTGCCCCAATGTCACAAGATGCAATTGCTGAATTCTCTAGGGATGAATCCTGGCTTTGGCTGATGGAAGAACTTTGACCATGGCAGGGCATCTGTGTGCTGTCAGTCTGCTTTGAACTTGCCTCACAGATGTGTGTTTTATTTTCTTGCAGCACAATCAAACATGTCTGTTGCTAGCACTGAACACCCTCTGCTCTTAGCTGTCTAAATTGTTCTAAAAATCACAAGRTATCTCACTTGCCCTGACAAGTATCTCACTTGCCCTTCATAGTTCTTTGCAAATACCAGTCAAAACAAATGAATCCTTCACTGGCTTTAAACTATCTGCTGTAAAGGATGCTAAGGTGTCCCACTATTTCCCAGAAAATACCTGCCGCAGCAAGCTGAAATGGCACTGAATTTAAATATGGAAGCAGCAATTCACTTTTCCTTGCCACGTATAGTTTTGTTTCGTGTTGACAGACKTTGTAGATTTGCTAGTCCCTTCCTTCTGGTGTTCCTGCCATTTGGAATGGGCCAAAMTGTTCTCCATTAAAAACAAAAATTATAAGGCTACTAGCAATGCCTTTCTATACTTCTCCCTACTCTCCCCTCCTGCCCACATGCTGTAGATGTGAATAGTTTCTGTGGATGTCTTATGTGAGCTATAGTTGTACCAACCTCTCWGATACCCTCCAGATCTATTGTCCAGCTCACCAGGATCACAGCTCTGGCTGGAGCATCCCAGAACTCCTCACTGACTTGTGTGTCCCCCAAAGAAAAATCAACTATGTGCAGGGAAAGGAGGGAGAAAGGGAGAGGCAGAAGCTGATTCCTGCTGTAASTCCTGCCAATACATTTTTTCTAGTGACTCTCACCTGTAAAATGATGCTGGAGCAGTTCYCAGGAAATGTAGAGAAGGTATTTTCCCCTCTGGTCTCTCTCAGAGGATAGGTAACTGTGCTTTAGCAAGAAGAACATGGAGAGTTTGGGTCTCTCAAGTGTACTACAAGCCCACCCTGCTGTCTGGGGAGGGTGCTCCTGAGAGGTGTTGTCTTTAGCAAGTCATGAAAGGAATACAAGTTAAATGGATGGGRCAGAGAGTCCTGGGGAGGACAGAGAGGCAGAAACAAGATCCTTAGGCTGACCAATCATCTGGGAGAGAAGATGAATTCTCAGCACTTGAGATCCTAATTAAAGTGCTCCTTTGCATTTTAAAACACAGCTCAGCATATGATGTACATAACCCTAAGAGGTTTCAATTGGCACCTCACTTTRAAAGTTGGGACTGAGTCTTGTGGGGCCCAGGTGGTTCTTCCTTAGTCTTTCTTAGAGTAAGAAATTCTGGAATTGCTTATCAATTCACAAAATATTGAACACTTGACACACATCTTCAAGTGCACGTGTTCTTTATGCCTCTTTATGAATTGTTATATTTTCATCATCAGTTCTCTTCTTATGAAGGCCAGTTAAATAAATCAAAGGTGAAGGGTAGAAAAGTGGGATACTGGCAACATTTAGCAGAGCAGAGTTGTTAATAAACACTAAAACCAAGACAACGCTTTATGGCAAAACTACAAAATGGTGTGTGAAGTAGCAACAGATTTTTAGTACACAAAAACACAGTGGATGACTTTTACAGTACAACAAAGCATTACTGTGTTATTTCAGAACTTGGGCAACTGCTTGGTCCCCAGACCGTGACACTCCTGGGCATCCACAGGAGCAGCTTCTGGGCACAGATCCATGGGAACTTTGTGTTCTGATTTGAATGTCATAATTRATTTTAGGTTTTTCTGGGGTTTTCTGGTACTTGTGAGTAAGCTTTACAAAACGTAGTCACTGGCAATCTGTCAAAATGAAGTTGGGAACTCAGGCATTCACCAGCAGGGACAAATCTTACACCTACCCCTTTCTAAWTAGTAAATTAAAAATCTTCTTTGGTACCCTTTAAATTTTCCTCTTATGTTTCTATTGACAGGATATAGTTCATTCCATAATCATCAATGTTGGCAAATCAGACCCCCAAACTACTAGGAACTTAAAGCTGCACGTACATTAAAAAAAAAAAAATTGTGAAATTCTATTCTCCTAAATTAATCTGAATAATAAGAAATCAAAGGAGTATCCTACCCTTGAAAAGAAAAAGAAAATATACAATATTTTCATTGGATCTCTGGTCAACAAATAAAGAAAAAAATGACATAGTTATTTGTACAGAGCTGATCATACTATTTTATATGCTTATAAAGTTAGATGTAACAAAAGGGGCCCATGATGTTATGTATTTATATTGAAAAAAGGATTTTACATTAAAGTCAGAAAAGAACCATTCAAAACACAGAGAAGAGTTCAGCAAGGTGACAAGTGTCCTTAACTGGAGCATTTCTAAGGCATGACAGTCMATACCTTGGGCCTCAGGTGTCTACAGAACTGAAAAGATCAAATTGAGCATCAAATGTACCATAACACAATCTTATTCTGTGAATATAATTGGTATTTCTGCAATCATGAAAACTCCTTATATCATTTATATTTTATGAAGCTTCTTATCAAAATTTACATGCTTTTCTTTTTGATTTGTGTCACTCACAACTCTAAGAGTTCTGTTTATCTCCAAATTGATCTAAGAGGTGCCCAAAGATTGGACACTTTTCAATTCTGACAAGTTTAAAGGATGTCTGTCTTTGAATAATTTTCCTAACAAATTATTRCTGGGAAATGAACCCCCATCAAAAGCAGAACAATAATCTGCTTGCCCTTGGTGAAGTGGTCCATACATTTAGCTCCTTGTATCTGAAAGAAAGTCCTCACAGTAAGCAATGATTTACAGGTTTATAAGTCACTGGTTAAAGTATATTATTGGATACAGAAGCGAAAAGGAAAAAAGAATATGAAAGAAAAGCTGTTAATACCTTTTACTGACTGTTTTTCAGTTTAATTATCTATACCTCTTTTCCTTTGGTTGTTGACTTTGTAAATATCTGATGCAAATATTTATTCTTTAAGGTAGATTTGTTTATATMTTACAGACTGTCACATGCGTTCATATACCAGAATTTCAGACAAAATAAAAGAACCTCTGAGCTTTTTAAAGTATTATTTAATTAGACCAGGCAGACCTTTCATAGCTACATTGAGAGATTTCCTTCCAGTAAGACAACATTCCTTAAACTTAATATGTTTTGTTATTTGCCAATGAACAGCCACTCAACCACAGAAGGAAAGAGACCAAAAGGTCATCTCAAATTTACCTTCATTTATGACTCAAATACTGAGGGAATCAGAATTCAAGTGTGTATGAGACCACTCTCTTGCTGAATGAACTGTTGTCCTGGGTACCAATTATTTCTCTTGGGTAGAAAATAAACCCTTRAAAGAGAGATATTGAAAGCATCTTTTCCTATTAGGATCTGCAGCAAAGTCAATGCACTTTCACTCAAAGATACATCAAAGCTGTCAAGGGGTCTAAGGTATCAGTATCGATTCCTTCATGAAGTTCTGGTTCTACTGAGATCAACATAAAAAAATTCCATTGATCTCAATGAGGCCAAGATTTCATTGCTTATCTTTCCTTAATAATAATAAGAGTAAATTTCAGACCATCTCRTTAAAACAAGCTGATATTATATTACATGAAGGGTTCTCTTACCACTCATTATAAATCATATGAATAGAAGGGCAGCAGAAGAGGCAGAAGTAACATGAATGTCAACAGGGATAGGAGCTGAGATTGCAAATATGGGAAATATAAAAGGGACCAAGACTTATCTATAAAACAATTTATAAGGCCTTCATTCACCAAAAGCAGTTTCCTCTTTTCCTCTCAGATATTCACACAAYATCTAAATGCCTTGCAAATATTAATGAATTTATGCTATAACCTCCTGGAGAATTAGAGGAGAAAAATTATCTCGATTTTATAGCTGGAGAATGGAGAGAGAGAGACTTTGCGATGTGCCTGAGGTCTCTCACTGGATTTTTCAAATTCTGTATTTAAACCACAACACTTTCTTAGCTTCTGATTATCTCTGCTTTAGGGATTCTAGCTAATTTAGATTCTGTTCTCATGAAGACTTTTCTCTAGGCCAAATCCATGCAAAACTGATTCTTCACCTCAACAAATATCTGGAAAACCCCTTGTCCAGAAGAAAGTCTGAGTTTTTACTGGCTGCTGTAGCTTGTGAGGCAGCAAAAAGAGAGCCAAAAACAGACTCTAAAGGATCTCAAAACTTCTTTGAAAATATAATAAGTGCATAGAGACTCAGCCTTAACAGATTTCCTCATCTTAATTTTGCCTGTGATAGAGTTGCTAGAAATCCTTCAAACTGAACATTGTGCTGTTAAAGTTATTGGTGATGGGTATTAACTGTATCAAGCTAAGTTCTTTTAAACCAGAGATTTAGTCTTTCCTCAGCATCTGCTGCATAAGTGTTTATACAAAAGTAGTTTATGACTGAACACACGAGTTTTGAGACCTCCATAATACAGAAAACTGCATCCTAAAGGAGCCAGCACACCTTCGCCCTGAATACATTGAAAGCAGACATGGTCATAAACTGTTCTCCAGGCCTTACAAGGTGASAGATTGAATAAAATGAAGCAAGAGGAATGAAGTTATTAAAAAGTTTCTTGATTCAGGAAGGACATTGATACACACTGCTGTGGACTCCTTTCCAGCACTCTTGGCTTGGACAACTATAAAGTTGAAACTTTAGACTGAGCCTGGGGGGAGAAGATTGAGAAAAAAACATGGAGCAGAAGTCTTCTTCCCATAAAATTGCTATTGTAAACAATATTTGGTTTTGATTGTCCTTTTACTTATACCCATTTCACATTATGGAAGTACTCCTGACTTATTGAATCTATTACTAACTTCCTTAGGAATAAGGAAAGTTAGACTTAGGTTCATTATATTTTACTATGAAGCAATCTATCAGTGATAAGGCTAAAGGACAGAGTGAACTTATTCTGTGGTTTTCCTAGTTTATTCTATATAAAGGACCTTGGACATCTAGAAAGTGGAAAATTCCAGATACCACCAGCACTGACTGATGTGATGYAATATCTGCCTCTCAGCAATTTGAACTATCTTCAGAATAGGCCCTGCTTTGAGAAGCTGTTTGAATCAAATGGTTTCCAGGTGTTCCTTCTAAATGGAATTGTTGGGTGGTTCTGTGTTCCTGCTCACTGCTCACTGTAAAGCTGTGACTGTACAGATCCATGTCCATGGCATTCCACACTCCCCTGTCTCCCAGTGCTTCCAGCTCCAGAACTAAATGCAGCACCAGTTTCCAAGCGAGGCTCTGTTTCCACCAGCATCACTCACTTTACCACCAAATCCTTGAAGTCTGATACAAAGCATAACCACAGAATCGTAGAATATCCTGAGTGGGAAGGGACCCACAAGGTCACAAGTCCATTCCTGTTAATAAATTAAAAAGCCAAACCTCACCTGTGGTTACTGAGCCTGGAGATCTCTGGCTCTCTGCACGTTGTTTTCTTATGGASTCCAGGTTCTGTGAAAGGATTTCATGTCTGCCCATCCTTCACGATGCCAAGTAAAGCTCTGGGCAGGCTATTMGTTCAGACAGRTTGTGATATGAAAACCATATCATAATACCAGAGTCAAGACAGTAGAAGAAACAGTTCAGCTGTGTTTTCATGGTGCTGAGTCAGTCAAAGCCCCCTGTACAGTTAATCTTCCCAAGGAGGGGACTGTACATTACAAAGAAGTGGAGGTTTCATGGGCATGCTGTTCACTGACATTTGCAAGATTTGCAGCTCCTCTGGAAGTCMCTGAATGAAAATGAAGCAATTTGGTTTAATAATGCAGATGTCAAAATATTAAACATTCAGGACAATTATATTGGGAAACTGTCATCATCAATTTTATTTATTTTTCTTATTTGGAAATTGTTTGAACAGTATATTTCCCACTGTGGTGAAAGAYGATAAACAGAGGAACTGAGATGAAGCTAAATCACTCATAAATCCATCTTTCTGCAAGGTGAGATGTCATTAATTCAGGCACTGGAAAAAGTAAGATCATTAAATATTATGACACACTTCATCCAATTCATCCACAAAATAATTTTCTTAATGCTGTTTTTATAAAGGAAATTAGTATCAGTCAATCAAACATGGACATGTATGTCTAATTCTAATTATGTATTTTGCCAATATCATAAAAATATTATGTTTGGTGGCTTAACTAGTATGTATCCAAAGTGTGTCAGAAATATTTTGACTCCCTTTTATAAGAATAACCCATTTTCCAGTCCATGGCCTATTTCTGTCATGTTTGACTCAGGGGGCTTATTGCCCTAAAAGAGATGAAGAGTAGTACAGGCAGAAAGGTGGACAGATAAGCCACAGGAAGCAAATAACACCATTCCACTGAGGGCTGGACCTGGCTGCAACCACTTTTGGTTCTTTTGCAAGGCAGTGAGAGTCTTCATCATGATGATATTGCTTGGGAACTGACACTGATCTCAGATTTTTTTGATCTGATGCTAATGGAGATATGCAGAGCAATTCCAGCTATCATTGCTTTAAGCATATATGAAGTCCTGTCAGGTTCTTGAACTTGATGTAGGGTAGAATTAGGGAGTAAATAATTGAAAATGTAAGAGAAAATGAGGTAGAATTCTTTATATAAAATGTAGTGACCCTTTCCAGAAATAATGTGTTATATTTCTAAGATCAATGTTTTAGGTATTGATAAGTACTGATAATGTTTTTACCAAACCTGAAGAGAAGACCTGGTGGGTTTTTTTTACCTGTGGACAGCCCACATGTTTCTAATGAGTATTGTGCTTTCTTGCATTATTATTATTTGGGAAGTGTGTGAATATATCTATTTATTCATTTCTCTACTTGGTCAGCTTAGTAATTGCTCCACATAATTTCCCCCTCACTGTTTGAGAAATGAACTGTCCTAAATGAAGTAGATTCTTTGACTAATCTCTGACTACAAACTGACTGATGCCACATGCTTTTGTGAGGAWTGATGGATTCTGTCTAGGTGAAAATGAACTTTTTGTGCAGCCTCTTGGAGAGCTGGGCTATCATTTGCCAGTAAAATGGTGTGCCACTTGAAGCACAGATTTGGTCCAGCCTACAATTGTCCATACAATTTAATGTTTAATACGAGAAGATATTTAAAGGTATTAACAATTTAACTGTTAATACTAGAAGGAAATAAGTCTGATGGTAGAGTTTTGGCATTCTTACACTGTCTAGGATAATACCCAGGAGCCATTCATAGGATAGCACGGGCTAAAGACTGCTCCCTTCATGGGTGAGGCCACCCATTTTAGGGTGGTAAGGGTTCCTGGCTGTACACCATGACCTGGACTGCCTTCTTTTCTCTCAGCCTGCAACAAAAAGCTCCCAGTGCGTGTCTGGGCAGTGCACTGACTCACAACCACGCTGCTGAGGCAGAAGGTCACATTGGAAGCTGCAAGGGTTAAACAGCAAGGTTCGGCCTCGCCTGAGGGTGAGTCAGGCAGGAGATGTTTGCAATAAAAAAAGAGCAAATGGGCTCGATCACAATCAGTCTTAGATGTTTCTGAATCATTTGTGCCAGGTCAATACTGGACTGTAATACTTGTGATGGCCATGGGACGGRCTTGCATGAGCAAACAATCCCTGTTCCAGGCAGGATGGTATAACCTCCTTCTACGGACAACTCCCAGTAACTAGAAAGAGAGCGAGGAGAAGTCCTTAACTCCTGAAAGTGTTGGTAGCTCTTCATCTGATCTTCTGATCCTGATCTCTGATATTTTTAAATTTCAGAATGGTTAGGGTTGGGAGAGACCTTAAAAATCATCGAGTTCCAATGCCCTTCCATGAACAAGAACATTTTCCACTGGACCAGGTACTCAGAGCCCTGTCCAGCCTGTCCTTGAGCACCTCCATGGATGGAGACTCCACAGCCTCTCAGGGCAATCTGGCCCAGCGTCTCACCTCTCCTTTAGTAAAGAATTTCTTCCTAATATCAAATCTAAACTTTCCTTCATTTCACTATATGACCTTGAGAAGGGTCCCTCCCCAACCTTCTTGTAAGCCCCTTTAGTGTATGGAAGGAAGTTACTTCTGTGGCAAGGTGACCTGCTTAAKGTTGAGGGTTTATCTGCATTTTATTAAATCCTTTGAATCTGTCTCCCAAAGCATTCTCCTGGAGAGACTCACTGCTTATGRCTTGGAGAGGTGCACTGTGAAAAATAGTATGATTGACAGGACCAGGGCAGGGATTGTCCCCCTGTGCTCAGTGCTGGTGAGGTCACACCTCAAATCCTGTGCCCAGTTCTGGGTCTCTCATTACAAGAATCACATTGAGGGGCTGGAACATGTCCAGAGAAGGGCAACAGAGCTGGGGAAGGTCTGGAGCATAAATCTTGTGAGGAGCAGCTGAGGYATCTGGGGGTGTTCAACCTGGAGGAAAGGACCTTACTGCAAGAAATACCCTTATGTCTACTGCTACCTGAAAGGAGACTGTGGCCAGGTGGAAGTTGAATTTTTCTCACATGTAATAAGTGATAGGATGAGAGAAAATGGCCTCAAGTTGCACTAATGGAGGTTTAAGTTGGATATTGGCACTTAGGGGCAGGGTTTACTGGTGGACTTGGCAGTGCTGGAATRATGGCTGGACCCAGTGCTAGTAGASGTCTTTTCTGACCGAAACAATTCCATGATAATTCTGCTCTGGGTGGAATTTCCAAGGCAACAACTCTCTGGCAGCTCCTTTTATTTCCCAGGGGAAGAAGACATCTTCCACTTCCCTGCCTAAGCCCAGGGCTAACAGTAATTTGTATTTTCTCTCCATTGTGCCCAAATCAGCATTTGAAGCTAAGGGCCCATTTTTGTTACCACGTATAAGTCTAAAAAGAGTCCACAACAATCAATGTAAGTTTTTCATGTTAATAGAGAGTCTGCAGACAGTAAAAGAGAGACAGAAGAAAAGAAGAAAGAAAGGAAAGCAAACAGGACCTTGATTCCACTCACTGCAAAACTTAACGAGAAAAAATTGTCCTCACTTCACTCATATGAGAAAACAAAGTGCTCTGACACACACAATCACCCTCTTACAGCCTTTCTTTCTCTTTTCCTGATGCTGTTAGAGACTTCTGTCTGTAGTCAGTCATCCTTGCTGTAAGTTTCTTTAAATTATGATTGGGCAGTCTTCCAGATTCTGAGGGACCCCTTTGCCAGAGGAACTCCTGGGGACATAGCCCCTGTTTTTTGAAATTGAGGACTGATAAATTAATAGAGGACTGACTACCAA
This sequence comes from Malurus melanocephalus, assembly GCF_030028575.1. Lineage (NCBI taxonomy): Eukaryota > Metazoa > Chordata > Aves > Passeriformes > Maluridae > Malurus > Malurus melanocephalus. The sequence goes on along the minus strand of NW_026623243.1, from coordinate 4,704,062 downwards.
CACAATTCATTGTTTGTAGCAGGAATCTTGTTTTATCAGCAACGATTTTTAAGAACCATATTATGAAGTATGTGTAGTTGTACCTTCATGTTCTTGTATTTAATTTTCTGTCAAAAAAGACTCCAGGCTCAAGAATGTCATGTTCTGTGTTTGTGTGTGTGACACTGGACATTTGAACCTTGGCCTCTTCACCTGCTACCCATCTTCTTAAGGATCACAAACATAAACCAAATTGAACCAATTTCCCCAAGTGAGCTCAGTTTTTCACTCTCTCTCTGTGTATGTGTCTCTCAGTCACATGCAAAAGCCCCACACAGCCCAGCCTGAAAGGACAKGTCAAGGTCTGTTTTATTGACAAGCCGAGCTGGCCTCGGTCACTCCGCTCTGCTGTCACCTGCAGCGTGTCAGCCAGCTGGGCAGCCTTTGGAGGGCTTGGGCTTTGGGCAGCTGCAGAAAGGAGAAGTGGAAGGGTTGAGAAGATTAAGAGATGGGCCCTCCCTGTGGAGCTGCCTAGGAGCACTTCCAGCTGTCCTTTGGAGAGCAGAAGGGCTTGTTTCTAAAATGTGTATCGTTTCGTAGCCCACCCCCCCCAAGCTCAGCACCCATGTGCCCAGCAGGGACATGCTGTGAGTGTCAGGAGAAGCAGGGTTAACCCAAAGTGGTCATGGCCAAATTCAGACACCTGGCTGACCAGGGCAGGACAGAGAGGTTCACACCCTTGGACAGGGCTAGCCCTCACCTGCTGTGCCCCATGCTCTTGAACAGTTGGAAAACTGCTGGTTTTGAGCTTTTCCTCTCCTCTAGTGGGGTATCACAGTCACTGGGTAATGTCTGATCTCTGTGGTATCAGAACCTTCTCTCTTGGGCTGAGTTTTGGCCTTTCGGTTAACAAATCATGACTTTTTTTGAACTCTTTTATTACAGCAAAGTTTCATCAGCTCACCTCTGCTGGCTTCTTGCACTCTGCTAGGGAAAAGTTCAGCAAGAGCTGGCACTATCTTTCCGGCCTATGTTTGAACCTTATTTTAAATACAAATATCTCTCCTTTTCAGCATAGTCAGGAAAGATAGGGTCATCTTTATACCTGATATCTCTAGCAAAGCAGTGGGTAAATATCAAAGATGTTAAGGCAAGGCAAACATATCCCTTTTATGTTTGTGGGCAGCACTAATGGCACGGGGTGAAATTTATCCTCTTATCAAAGGTCAACACAAACCTAGGCACTACTTCAAAGGTGCATTGATCCTATAACTTGCTCCTGGCACTGAGCTGGATTTCACCAAACTCTAAAATTTATGAGAACTGATAGATGTTATATATCTGTGTAAAAAATAATGGAGCGTGTTCAGAGACAGACATACTAAGCAGTCCACAGGAGCTATCTTGATTTTACTGAGACAGTGTATGTTTCTTTGATCTTGTATTCACATATTTTGGACAATATTTGCTAGCCAGCTGTCCTGTCCTCCCAGTTAATCAGTTAAAACATATTCTTTGCAAATGCACRATATTTACTCAAGCTTTTTGTTTACCAAGAAGAAGCTGACAGTCCAGTGACTGAATGCTTAGTACTACAGGTGCTGCTCTGTTTGAAGAGGAAAGTTATTCTTTCAGGACTTAGTGAATAATAATAAGAACTATCCAACATTTCCTACCATGTTGAGCTATTGCTCCAAGATACCAAAAAGATCTTGTGGATAGGGAAAATGTGAAAGTCAAGGGAGAGGGCAGCTAAATCAATGTCAGAGCAAGTGAAAAACTGTTTTCTTTTTGTTAGTGGTCATACGCATAAATGTGTAACTGCAGAGGAGGCATGAGATTTTTGTGTATATTRCAATTGTGGTCATGCTGGGTGTGAACATATTAATTGTAAATACTTTAGGAGAAGATACGGCATCTGCTCTTGGGGTTTTTTTTTTCTTTCTTTTGTAATTTCTTTCTGTGGTTTTATTTGAGCAGGGTGTGCCAATATTTGCAGTCTGAGGAACAGCATCAGAACGCCTGGAATTCACATCTATGAGCAAAAATAATGACAACATTTCAGCTAATTCATGGTGGCTTTGTGTGTATCAGTCACTGGTCCCTGTGTGCTCCAGTTACAGACTGCTGCAACCTTCCAAATACAGAACATAAAGCAAAGAATTTACAAAAATTGTCTTGATATCTCTTTTTTTTTTCTTGCTAAGCTAATGGATAAGATGTTTTAAATACACATCCATGCTTGAGGTTGTCCTGTCCTTGGAATGTGACTGTGCCAGTTAATATGATTACAGTAGTATCAGATGAGATGGATTAGGAGTACTTTGCTCAGGATAGGTAAACCTACCTGGTAGCGTGCTCTTCCTTTAGTTCTGAGAAAAACAGATTTTTTTTATTTTTTTTATTTTTTTTATTCAGAGGAGTAAGCAATAAAGAGTCTTTTCATAGCTGAGCTGTATTTTTTAACCTGAGTTGCTCTAAGTATATAACCAAGGGCAGCTAAATCCCATGTGCTGTGGCTCACTGTAGAAGTTATAATTTATTAAACTGTTATATTCATGAGATTATGTCAGAATTCCCTTGTTCTGTCATGTACATGATTGCTTTGGGGGCTCCAGGAGGTCAAACTCTGAGACTGTCAAGCATAATTATATTCTGAATATATTCACACTCCCTGCAAAAGCCAATGTTTGTTTGGTTTTGCCTTATTTAAGAGTGTATTCATTAGTTTACAACCTTTAATGAGGCTTTCTAAGCTTCAGCTGAATGACTAAAATCTGCAAGAAACACAGATTCTCTGAAGATGGTATTATGACATATAACACATTGAATAAAAAACTTTGTATTTCCATAAAAAAGGAAGACATAATGTTTATTTTTGCACATTGATGCATCTCTCTCTCTGTGTTGGGGCACATGGTGGTAAACATACAGTAATGCACATTAACTTGTTTTTCTGAATTAGTTTTTTTGTATGTATAGAATAAACTAATAATGCCCCACTTTAATTTGAAGCTTATAAAGTGTGACAGCTGCTGATGTTCTCCATCAGTAGACTGGAATGGTTGGTCCCAATAWAGTGAGTACTGAGTGGCAGCTTTGCACAATGAAAATGTGAAAATATTAATAGCATCACTGAAGAATTAATACTACAATGAGTGGGACAGGTGGAAACGCTCTGTTTGTAAGCAGAAGACCAGGGCACACAGCCACAGAGAGCTGAGTTGTGGTAAACTAAAAAGTCACCCGTTCATTGAATCAACATAACTGACCTTGTGATTGCTTCAGCTTTGGAGAAAATCGTATTAATGTCAAGCTCTTTGACTGATATCTTGTCCACCAATTGTAGAAATACTGTTTCACTCTGAAATTCTAATAATTCCTTCTCTGTTATCACAGTAACCTTGTGTTAATAACTACCCATAATCACAGAACTGTTAGAGCTGGAAAGGCCCTCTGGCCAACCCCTCTGCCAAGGCAGGGTCACCTGGAGCAGGATACACAGGAACACCCTCAGTGGGTCTGGAATGTCTCCAGTGGGGGACAATTCATGGCATCCCTGGGCAGCTATTCCAGTGCTCTGCCACCTTTAATGTAGAGAAGCTCTTCCTTGTGTTGAGACAAAACTTCTTGTGTTTTAGTTTATGACAGTTGCTTCTTATCCTGGGCAGCACCAAAAAGAATCTGGCACTGCTATCTTGGCACCTGCCTTTGAGATATTTGAGTTTATTAAGGAGAGCCCCTCTCAGTCTTCTCCAGACTAAGCAAGCCCAGCTCCTACAGTCCATGCTCATAAGAGAGATGCTCCTGAGCCCTCGTCTTTGGAGCCTCCACTGGTCCCTCTCCAACAGCTCCTTGTCTTTGTTGTATGCAAGAACCCGSAATGGGACACAGCACTCCAGATGTGGTCCCACCAGGATGAGCAGAGGGGCTGGATCACCTTCCTTGGCCTGCTGGCCACTCTTCCCAATGCATCCCAGGACATCATTGGCCCTCTTGTTGCAAGGGCTCACTGCTGGCTCATGGACAGCTCATCATCCACCGAGACTCCCCGCTCCTTCTCAGCAGAGCTGCTCWCCAGCAGCCCAGCCCCCAGCTGAGGTGCAGGAGCTCATTTGCTCTTGCTGAACCTCATTTTCTCTCAGCCCAGCTCTCCAGCCTGTCAAGGTYCCCCTGAAYGGCAGCACAGCACTCAGGTGTGTCWGCCACTCTCCCCAGTCTCATATCATCTGCTGAGGGTACATTCTACCCCTTCATCCAGGTCATTGCTAAACAAGTGACTGAAACTTGACCCAGTATTGATCYCTGGGGAATGMCTCTGACTGGATTCTACTCTGCTCATCACAACACTCTGAGCTCTGTCACTCAGGCAGTTCTTGATCTAGCTCACTGTGTATTCATCTAACCCACATTTCCTGAGCTTGCCTGAAAGGATGATGTGTGAGACATCATTGTCAAAAGCCTTGCTGGAGTCAAGGGAGATGGCATCCACTGTTCTCCCCTCTTTGCCCCATCCTACCAAGGCACCATGGAATGCTATCAGATTGGTCAAGCATGCTTCCTCCTTGGGGAATAATATCTTTCTGCTGAAACATTTCAGCTACTCTGTGGTAGCTTGATTCTGGCAGCTGGTGATCTCTGTTCCTTTCACAGATACTTTGAGGGAAGGCATCTTTTCAGCTTGTGCACCAGGGGATACTACACAAAGTGTTATTTGTGGAAAACCAGAGCAAACCCCCTTATTTATTTTGAGCACAACCAATTGTGCAAGTTCTGCTTATTATTCTCTTCATTGTTAATTCTTTTACAATTATATGATTGTAAAAATTATATCTCTTTCTCAAAAGAAAAATTCTGACAGCTTATGACCAGAAAAAAAAATTAAGTTCATATACATATTTATAAAATTAAAGAAAATAAAATAAACCACATGCCCATTTCTGACTTCCACCTAACCACCGGCATTTCCTTAGAAATCAAAAGAGAAAAAGACAATAAGAACCCTTTCCTTAAAGGGAAGTAAAGAATAAGGATATCTSGGAAACACAAGTAGATGCCTGTGAAAAATCAGCAGAATTAAGAATGTAGGAACTGGGTCACATGAGGATGGAGAGAGTGAGTAGAGGAGGATCTGGAGGTAGGAATGAGCAGAATGGGCTCATGGATTTCTGAAAAACTGGTGGGAGCAGGGAGGGGCTGGTTTTAGTGAACCATGCAAATCTTTCTCTAGTGAAATCCCATGTAAATGTGTGAGGTATGTTTGGCACGTGGTCTGAAATCTGAAGGATCATAGCTAGATATTTAGAAAATATAAATCCATTTTGCTTAATAAAATAGTTTGGAATATATTTATCTTCAGAACTGAGATAAAAAGTATCATGAACAAACCTCCCTCCCTCCTCCAGTTTCTAACATTACATATAATTTTTTAAATTTACTTCAACAGGAGTAGATTTCCTTAAAAATTAAAAAAAAAAAGTGCTTGCAGAGAGTTTTGGCTTATTAGTTGTCTGCCTGCCCAGAAAGTGCTGCTCACTTTCCTTTTCATTTCCATAAGTAAAAATATTAGTCTTCAGCTGGAATTACCAGCAGCTAAATGTGAAGTGTTTTGTCCTTCTGCTCCTCTTGCTGATGCCCATTCAGGGAGTTTTGTTAGCTTTGCAGCTTTCCCCAAAGGCTGACATGCAGGGGTCTTGGCCTGGGTGGCTGTAGCTCTCATCAGTAATAGACCAGAAAAATGAAGATAGCCACTAGAAAAACTCAATTTCATGGAACAGATATTTTCTGTTTTGATGAAAATAACCTTAATAAAAAATTGCTGGCTAGCTCAGTGCTCAAGTGTTCTCTAAACATGTCAGATATTCCATTTTAGTTATTTACCTCTGGTAGMATCACTGAATCATTTAGATTGGAAAAGCAGTTTAAGACCATCGAGTCCAACCATTAAGCTAACATTGCCACAATAGATTGGAAGCTAAGTCCCTGCAAAGTTTAGCTTTTACATTAAATTATGCATTTTAATGGTAGAATGCCCCTTGACTCACTAGTATAGTGATGCTTCAAGAGCAGCAAATTATCATAATGTTGTAGCAAGGTTTGTGACCTTTGCCAGTTTATCTCTGATTACGTCGGGAAGGGACATGATACCTGTTTTCCTCTTCTGAGTAATCACTTTTTGCATTGCATCTCATGCTTYACTCATTAAGCTCTGAGCTTCCTGAGATAACAGATCAAGAAACTTTAATGCTTTGTTTTGGAATTGAAGTATGCTAGATATTCAGATGGTGTACAGACACCTAGTCACACGTGTGTATGGGTGCTTTGTGGCGGTACATCCATAACACAGAACAGCAAATCTCTCTGTAGACATTCCAGTTGATTAAATTCTTGTCAAATATTTGACCTTCTTCCAATTTTCAAAACACTGTATCTACAATTGCTAGGGTTAGGGCTTTAGAATAATTCATTTTTAAACCTTGCTTTCATATACTCATACTTACAATTCCAATCACAATAATAGGTATTATTATAGCACTATTCAGAGATGCACCAGATATTTTCATGAAAAAAATATATAGCGAAGGAAAATAGAAGCTCATCTAAAAAAGGGGTTTTGGGTCAGGCTTCAGGTATGAGATGACCAGCTGATCATTGACATTGTCCGTTTAATATCAATAGTGGAAATTACCATTACAGTACGTGAGAWAACTCTTCTCTTTTCTCTGACTTTATATCACACATAAATCTTCTCCAAAAGACATTTCTAAGGTTAGCACAATAAATTTTCCYCTAAACCCATTAAATAATGTCTCATATTTTCCTTTCTGTATCTTCTCTCTTTTCTCTCTCTGTATCTCTAATTCTTTACTGAGTTTACCAATTCAGTTTTCATAGGGGAAATTTTCAGTCAAAACTAGTCTATTCTATCTGCTGGGGGATATTTTTAGAGAAAATGTTCTTAAGGACAAGAGTCAGTACKTACATTACTGAGGAGAGAAAATAGTCTGAAATGGAGGTGGGAAAAGAAGAAAACAATAATCAGCTAAGAAAGGCCATTGCATGAAAGGATAGCAGAGGTTCACTCCCCTTTGGGAGAAAGGAGATTCAGAAGAGAAAAACATGAACACGAACAGGCCCGTAGGAACCCATAAAGTAATTTGTGGTTAAAAAGAGGCTATGGCTCACAGCTGAAGTATCCAAAGGCTAAAATTAGTAATAGAGCAGAGGCATGACTGTGAGCATAGTGCCAGAGATGTACTGCAGTGRGAAGAGCAACTGAGACTCACAAGTGCTAGAGAAGTGTTTTGTTTGAATTCTGTTTTGTCCTGGAGTGAGAGTGCTTTCCTTGCTTTGTCCAAAAGAAAAATTAGATTGACCATATATCAGATCAACTTCATGAGAGAAATCGGAAATCGAGAGACAGAAAAATTGATACTAAAAAAATAAATAGTCTTGCTCCTGAACTGGACTTTCACTGCAGAATCCTCTTTATCCTCATAGCTTCCTTAGTTCTGTACTTCTGAGGAAGCAACAGTGTCTTTAATTCAAGGTCACTTCATGTATGCAGTACAACTTTGGGGAGCAACAGAACAATATTGTCAATGCCTTGTCAGAAAACAGTTTTGTTAGGAAGGTGGGGAAGCAATCAAAGGAACATATTCATCAAATCACAGACRCATGATTTAGATAAGGAGAGAATATTTTTTTTTCTTTAAAAAAACAAGCACATCTGGATACATACTGTGACTGGGCAAAGGCACGTATCATCTTATGTTTTTGAAGATAGCAAGAAAGATTTATGCTCTAGTTCTGTAAATCTATGTCAGACTGCTATAAATTTAGAAGTAATTTACTTTGATAACTAACTGGAAAATTAATGTCATTCCTAACAAGAAAGAGCATGTTTATAACATAAACGTGCTGTGATAAAATGCCCTAAGAACTAAATATCCTGGAAAGAATTTTAATTCTTATAAAGATAAGTGATTGAAGGAATGCTAATTCTCTCTTTACTAGGAATGATGAGGAATGACTATGCAGTACAGCTACATACAAAACATCTTGAAAAGACTTATTTTTACAGAAAAGTTTATGAACCTTTTTTTATTTCAAATGTGTTAATTCAYTTTGGTATATAAAGAGATATAAGGAAAATTAATATTACATTGTGAAACATGGCCCCACAATTTTATAAACAACCATTATGAATAAAACACTGGAACATGCCTAGCAGTGCTGGAGTCATTGCAATCAGATGTTAGGCAGGCAAAAGAACTCAGAAGAAGAAAGGGATGTCAGTAATTTGGTGGTCAGTAAATATTTCCAGAACTGCAAATAGAAATAATTCAGTCAATAATAATGATTTCTAAAAAGCAATAAAAGTGAAGCATTTCTGTGGGATATAAACCAGTTTCACACTAATGATGTAGGAAAAAAAGATTCTCGTCATTTCAGATAAGTCCATACGTTTGCAACAAGTAACCGGGCAAATGAAGGGCAGAACAAAAGAGCTGCTGAGGAACTTTTTTTTTTTTGGTCTTGCATTAAAGAAGAGAGCAAAACACAGGGACAATTAGGCTAATAACCATGAAAAAAACTAAAATTGTCACATTTGGAAATCAGGAAAAGAGTGTGGTTTAGATGACATTGCCAGATATGCAACCCCTAAGTGGTAATTGTGATAAGATGGTAATTTTTAGAGATGGTCATTTCCATGGCATCAGACATAATATTTCTTAGTTTTCAAATAGTATCGCTGCTTTCATAAAAGATTTTGTTTGTTGTGAAAATGAATTGTTCTAGCATGATTGCACAAAAGATGGAAAAATRATTTTGGTAATTTTGGAATTTTTTTTTCAGAGGCTATTTTGTTTTATTTGAATAAAAGATTTACAAGTTTCAAATAATGATCTTATTCTCTGAATCAATATTATTCCAGTAATGTATACCATTAAACATAATGGTATATACTTTATCAGGAGTTTTCTTTTTTGGGGTGGAATTTTCTAAAAATATGACCCTCATTTTTACAGAAATATAGAGATAAACCCCAGAATTCTGTAGTGTGCACTACCAGTAGGTACTATGGATCTGATATAAACTTACAGATATTTAAATATGAAACAAGTATTCCAAATAAATCCATTAACATCTTTRCAAACTATGGTTTATCCCTAATTATAATTGACTTCTTGGCCATTAAGGAAATATAAAATCTCCATGAAGGTTTTCTCTTCTGTGTAATGAAATTTGTTTTGTGTGATCAGTTTCCTGAAGGACCAGAAAAGGGAAATATCCTCATTCAACACAGAATCCTGGTGCAGCAGTAGCCATGTCCCTCAGCTGGGAGCTCTTTGCTCTCACAGTCTGTTCTGAGGAGCTCTCAGGGTGTTCTGAGCTCTCAGACCATGCACTGTGGCATCCTCAAGGTTGCAGCATATTGCCCCTGCTAACCTGGCCACAGTGATGTAGGACAGAGCTGGGGCTCTGACACYCCATTTGTGACATTAGCCCTGCCCTTCTTGCTCTTGGGGTAGCAATCAGGAACTGGGAATGGGAAACCTGAGCCAAAATTAAGCCCAGTGTTTGCATTGGAGTGAGCCTGTGCATGGTGGGTGTAAGGGTGGAGCTGCCTGATGCTGTGAGATTACAGAAGGGAAAATGGACATGTAATTGATAAACTTCAAATATTACTGTCCAACAAGCTTCCCATCCTCAGGAGCCCAGAAACAAGAGGGAGGGAACTGGAGACAGCTCTTGATATCCAGTAAGATCAGAGGAGAAGGGGTTAGTATAACAAAGAAAACAGCAAATTTTGGCAAAATAAACCCAGCTCCAAGTGTAGCAGGCTAAGTCAAAAGGCTGCCCCTCTTTGCTGAGGGCAATCAAATACCTTCTGTGCAGAGGTCCCAGAATTTTCAGGAGCAGATGGTGTCTTTCTGTATGAAATGTTTAATGATGTGTGCTAATGGAGCTGGCTTTTACACTCTTTTGGGATACAGAGGCCCTTTTCAGGCTCCAGGTACACTTTGTTCTCTTTTATCTGCTGRAATTCAGTGAATGAAAATAAGGAAAAGAACTGTTACTTTGCTTGAAGGGAAATTCACTGCAGCCAGGGTGCCAAAAATCTATGTATATGTTAATCAACTCCAAATGTCTCTTCATAAAGAAAGTTGTTTAAAAGAACTGCATAATTCAACATAACCCCCACAACCCCCTTTAAGATTTTCTTCCTTCTGCAGCCATTTATTATACGAATGTGGAATCTTTTCCAATGCTTTATATCAAAGAATTTGTACAAAACCTTGTAAGAAAGCTGCAACTGGTAAAGAACAGACCAGAGCTCTTCTCTCTGTCAGTATCTACAGGAGCCACAAAAGTGACCATTTCCTCCAGAAGAATCCTTCCAGCCTTCTGGAAGAAATGTGCCAGGGAAACTTCTGGTAACCAGCTATGGTCATCAAAATCTCAGTCATCCTCCTTTGCACTGTCTCACGTGTGCAGCAAAAGGACAGTAACTCCTGAAGACTCCTGAATTCACCATGCCATGCCTTGAAGAACTGCCTCAGCTATGGGTACAAGAGGATTGAAGCAAAATGAGCCAGGTGACCTTAATTTTGTCCTTTTTTAGCTAACAGATTTTTGACTTTTGAACAAATATCATAGTTTTATGTTAATGTTGTTAGATACATCTCCTAGGTTTCTCACACTGGTTGACAATAATTCTCTTGTTAGTGTACATGGCAACGCTGTTATCAAATGTTATCAGTGTTATCAAGCTCTGAGCATCTACACTTAGCCTGAACTTTGTGTAACTACTGCAGCTGTTAGGAGGAAGAGCTTAGCAAGGGAAGATATATTTGGACTTTGTACTGACTTTGTGAAATATTTGAAAAATCCTGCTTTGGGTCTCTGCTTATATGGAGATGGTGGGAAAACTCCATGATCACACGGATCCTTCAGCGCTGAGAATGAGACCCTGAGGCCATGCAACACATCTGAGGGAAGGTCTGTAAGGAGGTGGTTTAGATTTCCCTCCCTGCTCTTTAGGAAGGGAGATTTCCCGCACAGAGCTCCTGATGTGGAAGGTGTTTCTGGTTATTTTGTTGTGTGTCCGAGCATTCCTGTTCAGTTGTTATTTTGGCATGCTGCCATGGCTTCSCTGACAGATGGGAATGACAGCACACGTGTACCTGGGACATAGACAAATAGAATTTCATGAGAGACACTAGAGGTATTTATCTTCAGAGCTTTCTTCTTGCTGAATTTCAAAGGCCTGCTGTAAGCAATGAGAGCATGGGAACATTGTGCTGAAGGTCAAAATAGGATTCTTTTTGTCTGATAAGAAATACCCRACAAAACATAGCTCTCTCACTAAAAACAGAGAGATATGAATATATGTAATTTTAATTTCAGAAGTATTTTTTAGCTGTTCAATAAATTAAAGATTTTATAATAATACATTTATCATTTTTTCCCAGCATCTTTTACAGTTTTCAGTGAAAACCAGAGTGGAGAACAAGACTTTGTCCATGGCAGAGAGTATGATGGCACTGGAAGGCTCMTCTCCTTGTGAATAAGAATAGTTGTAACTTGGTAGATTGGAAATATGAAACAGATGGACTAATTTCTGGTTTAGATTTAAAATTACTACCTCTTTCTCAATTTTTTTTGGTTGCATATGGATCTAAGCAGAGTTTCACATGCTAGAAAACACATGGGGAAGTTTATGTTGACTCCCCATTGACTCCCAGTGGGATTTTGCATATGCACAGGCAATCAAATTATTCATATTTCTTGGACTGGGATTAGAAGAGTAACCTTCCACAGAGTGAAGTCAGGGAATTTAGAATATATCTCAAGCTTTACTGCATGTTTTCACTCATCATTACGGTGCTCTGGGCAAGTCATGGATTCACCTCAGCACATTTCCTTGGAATGCTGAAGATGGAGAATTTCATTAAAACCAGAAATTCTTAGGATGTGTTGTTTTTTGTGAGCATTTCCTTTTAAAGCAAGATATGTAGAGATATCCAAAGCACATCATTTGCAGAAGACATATTGCTGTCATCTTTCAGATATTACAAGTTCAGAGGTGTTCTGGTCAATCATGTGAAATAAACAGTGACCATAAAGCTAACAAAAAGCCCACACACACTGAAAAATTATCAACATGATTCTAAAAAGAGCTTTATATCTGGTTAATGTGGAAGTGGACTATCAAGTTTGTAATCTCCACAAGATGGCCAATACCTGCTCAACAGGCAATGAAACATGTAAGTTGTTTCCCCTGGAGTCACTGTGTCTCTTTCCACTGACTCATTGCTGCAAAGAAATGTACCTATTCCATTCCCTCAGCTGGCTTTAAAAATATTTTGAACAGCCTGCCAGATTAAAATGGTGCAAGTAGGCAATTTGCACTGAGGTAAACCCCTTCTATTAGACTATTTATGAGGAAATTATGAAAAGTTTTTCCTGGTTCTGTTTCAGATAATTAGAAAAAGAAAAAGCAAGCTGGAAGAAAAAAATCCCAACCCAAACCACAGAAAGGTACTAATGCCGACACCAGATTTCAAGCTATGTCTTAAAAATTATGCACAAAAAGAACAGGCTATTTCTTTGATTCTGTGCTGGTTTTCACTATAAATTTATAATTTACTGTCATAGTATTACCTCCCCCCTCAAGACTTTTTCTCCCACAAAAGTTTGCATAGCAATTTTTAACAGTTCTATGTTGTGTGACTGAAATAATTTTTTTTTAATTGACCTAGTGAGACACAGTATTAACAGGGGAAAAAATCTTAAAACCTATTTGCTAATTAAATCATAATGGATCCCACGAGGATTAATCATTTATAATGAAAAGTTAACGAATCACATAAGCACAGTGGTCAGGCCCGACATCCCTTTTTGTGTCCATTTGTAACTAGATGATCTGTAGGTGTGAGAGTTTCAAGGGGACCAGCCCTGTGGTACAAAGCTCACTTTTTCTCATTTGACTGTGATCTCAGACCCTCAAAGGCTTTAAGTTTGGTTTGAAATCTCTCAGCACTGCTGGGTACAGAATGTCCTTGGCGATGCTGTGTTGAACCAGGGCTGAACAACTGCAGGAAATGGAACAACAAATAAAAATGACCATTTGTATCAGGAACACCAAACCCCCATGTGCTGAGGCAAGACCAACAGGAGGAAAGAGTCAAAGCTCCCTGTTCCTTACATGGCAAAGCAGGGCTGGACTGAAGGAGCAACAGAAAGGAGACCCAAGAGAAAGGGAAGTGCAGAGGCAGCCCACAAAGGGCTGGTGTGACCCTCCAGCTGGATTCTTGTGAGGCTATTGGGTGCACGAGTTGCCACAGGTTCAGTTTGGGTTTTCAACACCGTGCTCCCCATTGCCCCAGAAGGATTTGATGGAGCAGTTCCTTTCATATCTCTGCCTCTGAGGCTGGAACAAGCCTGCAATGCAGGCTCTGGAATGTGGGATCATACCCTTCRCTGGGCATTTGTCACACCTACTCAATAACTAACAGCAGTTTGCATGCTCTGGGCTGGGAGACACTCTGGGGATGGGTGAGGGAATTCAGCATGGGAGCACATTCTGTCCATCACTTTTCCTTGAGAATCAGGCTTTATCAGCAAAGATACCAATTCCTATTAACAAAAACCCCAACCCAAACCAAAACACAAAACTCAACCAAAACACATGAAGTGACAGCTTCAACCCAAGAGTTTGCTAGCATTCTCAGGAGCTGTGAATTCCCACACTTGTTCTTCCTCTCCTGTTTCCCTCAGGAGTGATGAGGTTTCCCTCAACACTGATCCAAACTGAAGGTATAACTGTAGTCTCTTTCACTTCATAAAAGGGGTAATCATCCAGGGAATAAAGATCTAGATGTACCAGGTCATGTTAATAAAGCACGATCTGAGAAGTTCCACTGATTGTGAAAAATCCTTGGCTCTGGTTTTGTGTCCACCATCATGTCCATACAGGATATAACAAAACAGGACACAAGACTAGCTGAGGGTCACAGGCATGCTGATACAACAGCATGCAATTTAATCACAGACCTGTTGCAAATTTATTTTTGAAAAGGCTGCTTTCATCACTGATAGCAGAAAATATTCACTGGCAGGAGAAAGAAACAGSTGTTTAGCTCTCTGCAAATTTCTAAAAGCTTTCTCAATAATGGGCAGGAATCAGTTAAGGAAACTGAAGGAGAGTAGAAACATGAGTAACTGCATGGAGTTAAAGAAGGACAAAAGTTAACTGTCTGGATAACCTCTGTGACAGCAAAATCTACAAGTCTATGGAGAATTTCTCCAGAGGAAATGGTGAAAGCCTTTCTGATTGACATACATAGASTAGATTAAACAGAATACTTAATGTGTAATAGACAAAAATCATGCTTTTATGCAGAGGGATAGAATATTCTAACAGTTTTCAGTAGCTGTGATGTGCAGTACAGAATAGAAAATGGGGAGATTTTTTTCCCCCTCACTATTTACTTTTTTCTGATTTTCTTTTCCTTGGGACAAAGAACTAAAAAAAAACTAGCATGAAAATAAAATCTATAAGCCAAATTTTTCATGTACGCTATACTGTCTAGTCATGGCTCCTTCTCATGAAGTCCTGAAAGAACCATGAACTGTGTCCTGCCTCTCTAAGGCTACATTGTGAATAATACTGTAGAGTAGGGTACCTTAATTATGACTTGCGTTTTAGCCTGGTGATACAGCCGAGTAAATACCAGGATCAGTTTGCAGATCAGATTTATAATCTGTTCCATCATAGTTAGGGTATTTATCTGAGAACATTTTTTTACCTCAAATTTCAGGTTATTCCACATGAAAATATTGTGGACAAGCACRTACTCCTTGCCAGCAAAATATTTTGCAGTGTTATGCACTCATTCAATGTGTTTTTGTAGAAGGTTACCTCCATAATGTGAAATTGTAGGTTTTATATTTTCCTTCTTTTTAGGCAGATGACTAAGGTCTCAGATAGGAAATTTTCAGGCGACAGTGTAGGAGAGAGGTTAATTAAAATGAACAATATTTTGTCAGTTGTAAAAGCCTACAATTATGTAGASACGTTTTCTATTTTTAAGCTACTCTCAGACATACTGATTTTTGTTTATAGTCTGAAGAACAAGATGATCTGACACTTCCTGCACTTGCAGACATTCTGGAGCTCATACGCTGGTGTCATTCTTCCAGAAAAGTTGGAGAATCAGATTTAATTCTACAATGTTATTCCAGAAGCGAATAAAGACAGATTCCAAAAACTCTAGCGTTCTGCATCTACACCTGGATTCACCTCAGTAAAGACAAAAATATACTCATTTCTTTACTGACCTTACATTATTACAGGAGAAGGTAAAAAAATAAAAAAAAAATCCCTATTCTATGCACCATTTAAAATATTGTTCTAACCTCTTTTTAATTCCACTCTGATACACAGATCTTTCAGCTATTCAGGCATATGCTTGGGGTAAATAGTGAGTCCAATTTCAATAATGGTACTATAAAACTCACCAGAGCAATCGYATTAAGCTCAAGCTGCTGCTTTCTCATAGTAATGATCTGGAAGTAAAATAAAACCAAACAAACCTAGACACAGACATTTCTTATGGCACATTTTACTGTAGCTGTCTATTTCTATCCTGCAGATCAGCCACATATTTAAGGAAGACAGTTCTTGCAAGACCTTTTTTTAAAAAGTTCTGTAGRAGGTAGTACCAACAAAGAACCACATTCTCAATAATATAATTAATTAACGACTAAATTTCTGCTTGCAACTGAAAGACCTGTCTGAAATCAAGGATCAACGAAAATCTTTCTTGTGAAGCCCTTTTTGTGCTGATACTTCAAGTGAAGCCATTAGCACTAAACAGTCTAGCAATGTTCATCCACCATGTAAAAGTTTTGGAGCATTTAAGAATTTTTAAGTTGTTTTGTTTTGTTTTTTTTGGTGGTTTATTTTTTTTTTTTTTTTTTTTTTCCCAAAGATCAGGAACTTTCCAGGTATGGAAGCAGATGTGCTTCTGTAAAATGCAATGAATGACATACCTGAGAGATTTAGAAGATGGTAAGCAATACACACTTTTTTAGACTGAAAATTTTGCAGATGACCCAGTTTTTCAGTTAAAACATAAGTTCAATTTTCCTTGCACTAGCTAGCTATTATATATTGGTGGGTGYTTGTTCTAAAGAAAATAGGTAATGCTGATATTTGTGGGGTTTGAGTATGCATTGCCATACTTACACCATTTTGTTATTAAACATAATTTTAAATTATATGCTATAGTCAGATACCACTACATTATCAGTTTAGTTCATATTCTAGGTGTCATATAAATCAAAAGATTTGCAGGACATTTGAACAACTTTAAATCCTAGTGAAATTGAACATAAATATAAAATTATGTTGTTTTGTGTTTTTAAAATACTACTTGCTAAGAATCAAGCAATTTCTTTTATATTAGGAAGTTCAACAYCCACCGAAGGAAATGGCAGAGGAAATCCAGTCTCCCTGATGAGGGCTGGGGTAAGACAAGCTTCTTAGGAAAACTGTAACTTGCAGGCAGGAAAAAAGTCATATTTATTTCAATAACATTATAAATACACTTCACTTCTTTGAGACAAAATTATGGGTTTTGGGGAGGAAAAGCCTCACTTAGTCTTCAGCAACTGACAGTCCTATAAGTTTGATTTTAATTAGATTCTGAGATGCAGCCACTATGCCAGTCTGATCAGGTTTTCTCCACACCCCTGAGATTTGCTGGTGCCCTGCTGGCTGTGGTGGGATCTCCCTCGGCAAAGGGTTGGGAATGCCAAGGGCCAGGGTGGAAGGATTTGAATGATCCCACTTRCCCTTCAATCCTGTTATGCTCACCTGCAATTTCACTGTTATTCACAGTTTTAACAACCTCTGCTTCCACATGCCTTAAGGAATCTACTGATAGATATTTGTCTTAATTTCCAGTTAGGAAAATCCTCATTAATTCCCTTTGGGCAAGAAGCCTGGCCACCTACAGCCAGCTGCCCAGAACTGTGCCTAGATGGGTTTTGACTGTCTCTAAGGTGAGAGGTTTCAACCTCCCTGGGCAATCTGCGCCAGTGCTTGGTCGCACACAGAGTAAACAAGTGTTCCTGTGTTCAAAAGGCAACTCCTGTGTTTCAGTTTGTGCCCATTGCCTCTGCTCCTGTCACTGGGCACCACTGACAAGAGCCTGTATCAGTCTTGCTTGTACCCTTCAGATATTTTTTCACTGATGGATTAAATTAAGAATTAACAAGCAATTAGTGAGRCAAGATGTAAATTTTCAGGTCAGAAGCGTAATACAGAAAAAAAAAGGAAATAGAACAGCTACTGGAAAAATCAGTGGTGAGCTGAGCTAAAATTCAGAGATATGTTAAGTCCCCGTATTCAGAAGGAAGGAGGAACCACCGGAGCAAGCAGTAATTCTTCACTGTAGCAACGAGGGGTATGCATAGAAGTAAGAAACAAAATTCAAACTTATTTGCCCTATTCTGCTGCTGCACTAAGTATGTTCACTGTTGCCGATGGTGGTGTGAAACAATCATGATCAAATGCCCAAAATGGCAGATTACACAATTAAAAGAACATTACAAATTCAAATAAAACAAAAGCCAGATTGTGGGTTCTGAAACTCAATTGTATGGATATGAAATTTGTGAGAATTTGTTTTTGAGCTCTTTTAGGAAAAATATATTGTGATAACTTCTGGAGGGGCTGGTTTAATTGCAGTTGAGTGTCTGATGCTTCCTTAGGTTAAGATCAGCCCACTAATGGGAGTGAGGAGCTGTCTGGATGAGCTGGAGTGTCATAATGATGAGATCACTAAAGACTGCACAACAGCCAGTACAGAAGTGGGAAGAGACTGCACATTGAAAGGTTACATTCTGGTTGTTTAACTGCGTTAAACCAGTTGAAGAAGGGGTGAAAATATGCACTACGTTTATCTTTTTACAAGACTAAATCAGTTGTTAAACTATGATACATAATGTGATTTTCCAGTAAAAATATGCTATGGTTAATTACAYAAAAATTTGAAATAAGTCACTACGCTTTAAATTTATTCCATAAAAATGCTGGTTTCTGATTCTGTCAGAAAGAAGTTGCATGCAGTCACAATGCATGAAAATTTGCTTTGTGTAACATGGTGCATAAGAGATCTCAGGGAAAGCTGACCTCAATGCACCCTTAGCCATGATTACAAAGGATACTTAAATGAGCATTTCTAGCAAAAATCACAAGCAGCAGATTTAGGACAAAAATTGCCATGTGATAACACCTAATTCTGCAAGCATGAACTGCCCAATAACATTTGTTTTGTAGTACTTTTCTTTGTACAAATAAGGTGAGCTTCTAGCTTTATACTCAGCCTCGTTTTTAAGCTCAATACAGACTCAACAMAACAATTTAGACATAAACCTCGGAAAAGAAGTTAACTAGAACCAGATGCTGAGCAAGACATTCGGAGAAACCCACTTTAAACAACCACCTTACTGTAGTGACTTGAGTCAGCTCAGTTTATGGCAAGCAAAAAGGAGCTTTTCTTAGTTGCTATAAACTGGTGCACACACTGCAGCACGTGAGACCAACACCCCCTTAAAACACACAGCGATTGGCTGCAGGATTTAGAGCTTTATAATTTGTATCCCTGGTGACCAACTCTGGATGACACAAAAGCAAARGCCTGGACAATATTCTGGCTTCACATGACAAGAATTGTGTTTTTGTTTTTCTTTAATCTGAATCTGAAAGATTATACCTTTGTTGTGTACATTCCAAATCAAAGTCTCTGATACTGCTAGGGAAAAAAAATTAAACATGAGAGATGCTGCCAACTTCAAAGCTACACTTCAGCCTGAATTTTTATCTGCCACTACTACATGCAAACAAATTAGCTGAAAGAGAATTCAGGAGGAAAATATTTTTCCAGTTGCTTTT
>NW_026623243.1:4650205-4685076 GCF_030028575.1 Malurus melanocephalus | reverse complement strand
TTTTTTTTTTTTTTTTTTTTTTTTCCAACCAAGTACCTGGGTTTATGAGAACAGGTTGGATCCAATGCTAATTTTGTCTAATTTTTGTCTGGATGTGCTTTACACAATCCATCAGCTATTGTCCTCAGGGACAAAAGCAGGAAAGACTAAAAGAAAGCCTGAAATCCAGACTGGCTATGTCAGGCAGTGGAATGGTTGCACAGAACTGGAGGCCAGAAAGAATCATGGAGGTTCTGTTTGTTTGTCTGATGCCCACTCAGCTGGGGAAGGATTCCATGGGAAGGGCAGTGCTGTCCCTCGGGYCCGTGGGCTGCATCCCACGCCGTGTCCGAGGTGTCTGCTGGTCTCTCACATCACTCACAACGTTTCCGCTGCTCCCATGTAGCCTTTCTGCAAACCTCAACTGTGGGAATCAGCTCCTAACCTGAAATATGGTGATTCCTTTGTTCTGGAGAGTTCCATTAGGCTGCATACCCAGGCACTTTGAGAGTGAACTTATTCTACTTGAATCACAGCCTTTGTGGGTCTTCCTTCCTYAGCTTTTCCTCTGTGGTCTGCAAGGCCAGCTGCTGCTCATTCATCAAGGGGCAAAATCACAGTACCTCTTTCTGAGGAAACACAGTTTCTCCAGAATGTTTTAGGATAGATGTGTTACAGATATTTTCATACCACAGAGCTTCAGGAATGACAAGAACCTGAAAGGCAGTGTAGGCTTTGCTTTCTCCTTGGCTCCCCAACAAGATGGACTCACTGTTTCCCATAATTRGATATTTCCAAGCCAAATTGTCATRATATTGCTGCATAAAAGTTTGAAATCACAGTCTTTAAGGATTTTACAAAGAAACCAAATTAAATCCATGAAAATTTTTTAAGTGACCACTTCAAAACATGGTGAGATCCCCACGTCCCATAATGAACTGGTTACAGGTCAAATTAAAACACATTTTGCTTTTTTGKGACTTTTTAGGCATATGATTGAGATTTTTCTTTTACAGAATCAATGACTTCACACTGACTGTGCTCTAAGATTTCTGTTAGCCAATGTATTTGGTCTCACAAATGCAGACCTTGCCAGTGCCAYGTACAGCAAATGTTTTTTTAAGGCAAATATCCAGGTAATAAGCCAATTAACTCAGGAAATCTAAGGTTACAATTAGAACTCACTAGTTACATTTTCTAGCTAGTTTTAAAATGTTTCCAGGAAATATAATAAGATTTTCTTTTGGGTCAGGTAGACACAGAAATAAATATACTAACCATTCATGCCTATATTTATGATYTTAAATTCTTTGCTGAATCTCCAATTAACCACTTAACATCTTAACCACACTTAACAACTCCATGTGGAATCAATCCACAGCTACCCTGTTCTTTTTGAATACTGGAAGAACATTATTGATTTCTAGCTCTGTTGAAATTTTCCTGAATTTTGTTTAAACCAGTTTGTAGTGCTTSTCAGCCACTTCGCTAAATATCTGGTGGAAGCACAAACACAATGTTCCAAGCCTCCTTAAATGTTTGTTCACATCCTATTATTTTTCAAAGACAAACTTTCTATTACACTGAGATGGTGCTTTTGTTATCTCTTGCTTCCAGAGGTTGTAGGGATATTTTTTTTCCCACTGGCCATGAGAAGTTTGCAGTATCCATGACATCATGGCTATTCAAAACAGCTTTTTCTTTTCCTACCTGTTATGGTAGGTATTTGTTGAAACATTCATATTGCTCTTTCCTGAGATTAARCAGTCTGTCTGACAACACAGTGTGTTATTGATCTCTTACTCCATAGGAGCTGACACCTGAAGCTTCAGTCTGGGCTTTTTGGTCTGTGTTTACACTTCTGCAACAYAGTCCTTACAAGGGGTGCCACTTTCAAGGATGGATTTAGGGTAAAATCCAGCATGGCAGACATTGGCTTAAAGGAAATTTGGGCCATAGCAAACAACATGTACAAATAATCAAGAAAAGATTTGCATAGCAATTAAGAATGGAGATCAGATCACGTGGCTTCAGGTTTTTTTAATCACTTTAGGACTCTCTTTCTTCTGCATTATTTGGAAAAGAGGAAAAGAATGAAAAAATGTCTTACTGGACAATAAAGAGCAATTCTTTCTGATCTCATTCATAGCATAGTATTATCGTGATATCCATACACATACATCATGTTCTACACCAAATTTTGAGATTTTTCATAATTTATGCAGYATCTGAAGAAAATTCGCAAATCTAYAACCCTAAAATTTAAAGTAATGTGAAGTTCTAGACACGTAGAAACTGTTTACAGAATGAACTTCTCACTTTGAATTAATTTATTCTGTATTTTGCTTGAATAATATTTGGCACTCCCAATTTTGAGGATTTCTCTCAGCAATGCCCTGTGACTGGTATAAAAAATCTACCTCTGTTCTTKCAGATTTCAGTATCACATGGTTACCCAATGTACAATTGTCAGTCATTTTTAATCTGTAATCTAGTTACTTTTGAGTGGCTGATTGAGAAACTGTTTAACCCATCAGTTTTAAAGGACATGTCTAATAGAAAAAAACTGCTTACGTATCAAACAGTGACAGTCAGGRAAAAAGTAGTTTGCTTAGCAGGGAAAAAACTCTCTTTTATATTATTTTCTCTGTTTTCCAAAATCAGCACTCATCACCAACCATCTGTTCTTGCTATCTGCGTGSATCTTGATTTGATTGACGTTCTTCCCAATGGCAGAACTTTCAGTGCATGTTAAGTTACACAGGAGAACCAATTTAAGCATCTCTTGTGTATAAATTAGCTAGAGAGTCTTAGAGAAATACTGCTTATCTGATGGCATAATTGAGCCCAAAGCTCTATCACTGATCTTTCACAACTTGACTGTCAAACATGRAAAAGTTAAAAGAAAGGTAAGAGAGGGAAATCTTTTCATCAGAATTATAACTTTTTCAGTTTCTCATAGAATTGCATTTCTTTTCCAGAGAAATTGAGAGGAATTTAAATGCAACAGTGAAGCTCATGTTATATTTCTGACACAAAAAATGGGCCATTCAAGTAAATGACAGGAAACTCTTTATTTGGAAAGGATGGCGTGTTACCCTTTGTCATCAAATGTCATTAGCATTTTTTTTGTCAATGTTTTGGTATTGTAAACTTACATTTGTGACAAAACTGACGCTTGCTGCAAGCTCTTAGCTAAACAGTTAGCAGGATACTTCTAAGTGTGTTCTTCGGTAAAAACCCACGAAATTTCTCAATTTTGAAACAGGATTTGAGATACACCCACATTAACCCTTAACTGTATTGCAAGAAGATCAGTCTAGCAGAGTACTTGGGAAAAAAAATTGGTGATCACACTTTTTTCTCCACATTCTGTCACATAATTCAGTATTTCTGAATGCTTCACTGTGTCCATCCTAAATGGCTTGCCCTCCAAATGTTTCCATAATTTATAATGGATAAAATGGACTCTCTTGTCAGGAGTCCCGACAATACTTTGTTGTTTATATTCTTTCAAATGCACCAAATCAGGGGGACAATCCAATAACAGATATGTTATAAAACATACACATACACACTCATATATATATATATATGTATATATCATTTTTGTTGCCCAAGGTACAGAATCTTTACCCTAAGGATGTGCCAGATAGCAATCATGTGACTCTTTTTTAGTAAGTTAAAATAACAAATGATGAGGCAATGATGCTGCTGTTGTGTAAATGTGCCTCCTCTTGCATGGTAGTAAAGGAGACTGCGTTTTCTGAGGGGTTTAAACTCATCATGGGGCTCAGAGCTGCGTGACAACTCTTGTTTTCCCACAAACTGATCTCACATTAGCATTAAAAAAATACAAAAACACAGAGAAAAACACATATGAGGGCATTAAAACCTTACAAGTAAAAGAAATATTTTGCTGCAAAATACATCAGAAAATGAGATGACAGAAAAATTCAGACAAAGGTATAAGATACAYTAGTAATATATTGTTAACACCAATGACATTTACCAGCAAACTTCCAGCATYTAATTCTTTCCCCTAGCACCTAGGTCTGAATTTTCCCAGCACTCTATGAGTAAATGGTTGGATTCCAAAAGTGGATGACTAAGGAGTTACACGTAATGTACRGGGCATATCTTGAGGTAATAACCTTTACAGATCCCTGCAGATTTATATTTAATGAATCATGGTCTCATGGCCCTTATACATGCCATATTTAAAGTAAATCTAACATCCAGTTTTGTCTCCTTTCATTGYGTCCTCTCTCTATTCCATCAGAAGAAAATATCAATGAGCTGTATAYTCTAGCTGTTGCTGGGACAGATGGACAAGGCCACCTCTGATTCTGCAGCTGGGTGCATCCACCTTCTTTGGCCACTGGAATACAGGARTCTGTGCAGGACATATCATCTGTGTAGCAATGAACTCTGCTGCATTGTTCAGGACAGTGTTCAGGAGGATAAACCAGAAGGGAACACYTGCTCTCAGCAGCTTTGGGCAGGTGAACCCCTCTCTCCTCATTCCTCCTCAGTAATTCTGCCCAAATTGCCTCTTATTGGTGAATTCATGATTAAATGATGTGCTTATTTCCCCATGTAAAAGGATTTATCTTTTCCAGTCTTTTTGGAGGACAGGTCCTCGTTTTTCAAGTGTTATTAATTGATGTTTGTTTTTTATKGTGGTGGCTCCAAAGCCTCTGAACTATTTATTTTGAATTAAAATAATTTGAGGTAGTAGGAAATTTTGCCAGCCTGTGTTTGAATAATCCTGACACCAGAGAATAGATAATTTTTTAATGTTCAAATTGATTTCCTTGGCAGCCAGCCACTTCAAAGTGCTCTTTGTAATATATAACAATATAATTTTTTCATAATTTTACCTGGTCAAGTGTAAGATGCCCCKGTCTATGGCAGGAAAATTAGAACTAGATGATCTGTATGGCCCCTTCCAACCCAAACCTTTCTACCATCTCTTTGTTTTTGCATGCCCTGTGTTTACCATACCTTGTATAACAGTGCAAAATTACTTCTTTCTGCAGATCTAGACTGGGTTTTTATCTAGGTGCCTTTTCACTTCCACATTCTCTAGCAAGACAGATCTGATTTCACTTTAACAAATCAAACACCTAAAGTTAAATGTTACTAAAAGAAGATAYGTATGGAGAGACCGTACATAGCACCAAGGCTGAGACTAGGCTTGGTCAGAGGATGGAATTTCAGAAAATGATGCATTTCCAGAGGACAGCAAAACAGTCTGGGCGCTGGCTGCGTGCTGTGCTGGCAGCCAAACCTCAAAATCCCCACTGACTCACACTGGTCTTGGAGGGTGCAGGATTCTGGTAGCTGTGGGCTGGTGATGGGAAATAAGGGTGCCTGTCCTCTTCGAAGGCAGTGCCCTGTTTGATCATGTCCTGACAGCTGTCTGTCTGTTCTGTCTTGTCTTTCCCTWCCATAGCAAGAGCTTGTGGCTGTCAAAGTGGCAGGATACTAATTTCTCAAGATACTAAGCCCATTCCAGGTTTAGTATCCAGCAGGATATTAATTTCTCAAGTTACTAAGCCCATTTCTGGAGGGAATTTATATATGATTTATATCTATAAATTTGTTGGTATTACTGTTTACAAGCAGGTAAGATCCTATTTCAAAGAAGAATCTTTTGACAGAAGTTCCCATCTTCCCTTCAATCTCTTTGTCAGACAATCCTTAAATGGGGTCTTGTCTCTGCATCTCTCTGGCTTCAAAGAGCCAGAGTTCAGAGAGCTGGAGGGCCCTCTCTCAGTCTCAGTTCAACTGTTCAACTCCCCTTGAAGGCGGCAGAAAAATCTGTAAGCTCCACTGGCATTTATAATGTTAAGCACAGCCAGCTTGATAGTGTGCCCTTGTACAATTTTGGAAGAAACAGGATTGTTCAGAAACCTTCATTTTCCATCATTCTTCAAAGAGAGCTGATAGCTGCATCTGCTCTGAGACCTCTCTTGGACATATTTGGATGTGAGGAAGAAGGCAGACAGACTGTAGCAGATCCAGCCAGATATGGAATGGGATGGGAGAATGTGCTGCACCCATCTGAAGTATGTTACATGAGTTTCCAAGAGGCCTGGGCAGAGTTCATCACTGGCCCTCCTGGAAAAACTAGCTTTTGTACAGTCTCTTGCACCAGAAAGCCCGGACAGACACACAAACAGGCAATCCCAGCTTAGACCTTTTGATGTGCATGATGCTACTGGCCAATGTATCTTTTTATCATAGCTGAGTCTCCAGCTAAATTGTGGGGAAAAAAATGAGTATCCAGAAGGATCCTGGTCGTGGCAAAACTCAGCTAATGCACCTCTTCTCAGTGAATCTAATTATATTTTACACCCTTCCTAAAAATATTGATGCAATCTTGTTTCTGCTGAAGTTTCCTGTGTGGAAATATGCTGGAGTCAGAATCAAATCCATGTAATTTGGACATTTTATYACAGCTACATCTCACTGACATCTGGGTACAGTATGGGGCATAAAATTAGAAGCAGAGTCACCTAGGCTCAACAGGAGGTGGGGAGAGAGGCACACACACAATGAAAACATTTGCTCTCTTATATCCCCTGACTTCCATTGACTCATCATGAAATCAGGTCAGGTGAATCCAGGAATAATTGGGCCAATTTTCACAGCAGGTAGCTACCAACAGACACRTATACCATAAAGTATCTGTCTAGGCAACTGATCATAAAGGATACAGGTCTGAGCACAGAATCACGATCGACCATATGTTCTTGGGACAAGGACTTTTGTATCCCATATTCATACAGGACATTTTCATTAAAGACATGAACTTCTTTGGGTGTTATTTTAACCCTTCTGTTTGGAAAGAAAAAAAAAGATCTTTTTATTAGGAAATAAGGAAAAACTGGTAAAGTAAACAGGATGGAGAGGTAAGTCTGAAACTTGTAAGCTCTCCTGGCCTCATAGAACATGGATCTTCCTGAACAGACAGAAAACCTAGTTATGGTCTTTTCTACAGGATATTTTTCTATTTTCATTTCGTMTTGAAAAAATGGAAAATTTTTCTTTCTACACCATTAACTAAGAAAAAAACCCTGGGCATGGGTATTCTTGGGTAAAGATGGTCCTACCATCTTTAACTGTAAGTTACCAAGGAATTTCCACATTGTAATGTGATAAATAGAGGSAGTGTGCCCTGAGGCTCTGGGCATGTGGGAATCTGCTTTTGCTACTGAGCCTGACAGATGTATTTCTTTGGGAGGTCAYGTCACCTTTCTGTGCTTCACTACTGCCAGGAGTAACAAGGCTCAATTTCCTGAGAAGATTACTATGAAGTGAATGGAAGTAGAAGTCCTGTGTTACAGAATATTTGCATTCATCAGTCTTTGGCAAAAAAGTTGTGCTTATTATATAAATTCATTGTAAAAGGAGAGACATTTTCCTTACAGGTTTGAAAAGTAACCTACATAACCCTTTCACTAAAAGCTCTGTGTCCTCTTTTCTTCAAACAGAGGGAGACTAACATTATGTGTTTATCTGATAAAAAACAACATGCTGTTCCCAGCAACTACCGAGGACCTGCTCATACAACAGCAGCATTATTGGGAATGACCTCACTCATTTACAATCCTGATCCTATTCTGACAACAAATCCCATCTGCATGTGTTTGTTTTCAAAAGAACGGTATTAGCCCAGAGTGAGGTGTTTGGGTTGAAACAGCTCACCGATATTCACTGGTGTTACATTTACAGGACTGAAATTGTAGCACTTGATGACTCCATTGTTTGTTAGCTGGAGAGTGAGCTCATTACCATCAGGTTCTCAAATGTTTACAACTAGTTGCTACTAGAAACTATTTTGATTCTGTATTGGAAACCACAATCACAACCGTTAAGTCAGTGGCCCTGGGAGACCTGGACTTTCCGTTTCTGCCCTGTAATCCCTCTGTTCACTCTGCTGCAGGCTGGGGGCGGGACTGTTTACTACTTTAGTCATTATTTTTGCCTCACCATCCAAAGGAGGTTAAGAGGCACTAATTGTTTCTGGAACTGTTGGACTTTTTCTCATGTTAGCAGCTACTTTACAGGTGACACAGCCTGGTTTACTCCTGTGTGGAAGCAAGACTGTCATCCATGTACTTTTTCTGCCTCTGCACAACCTTCATCCCTGTCAACTTAYGGACCACGTAGGAATGCATGGAATCACTTGCTTATGTTAGTGCCTATAATTTATCTTGGAGGCACTAAAGCTGCCATAAATTGCTGTAAACCCAGTGGTCTGAAGCTATGAGAGAGGATGAGCCTATTCTTAATACCCAACACTGAAGCAGGAGAAAAGCAGCCCAGAATGCCCGGAGAGGTACAGAGGCTCCTGCCAAGTTGATGAATGCTCTGCCTGCATCTGCTTCTGAAAAAAAGGCCTCCCTTGCATGTCAGTTATGTAACAGTTTCTAATTTCTGTTTAAAAATAARCTATGAAATGTTACTGTTGAAGTGAATATAATGTTGGCATTCATGTTTAAAAGTGTACAGGCAAACATGCTGAGAGTAGGGGAGTCCCTGGGTGTGCTGCAGATGGCTTATGAGGAAAAAAAATGACATTTGACTAGGAAAGAGTTTCTCTTGTAGGCAGAGGGGCTTATTAAGGACATTAAATTCTCCATTCTGAAATTCTCTATTCTGAAAAACGTCTGAAACCTTGGAAGGTGTGTGGGAGACATGTCCAGCAGTTCAGGGTCTGAGCAATGACCTAAGGACAATAACACCAGCAGGCCAGAGCAGAGGAGCTGCAATGCTGCCAGTGCACCAGGTGTACTGCTGAATTTGTGTCACTTCAGCTGAAATCACCCATGGAGCCCCATAAAATTATCTATACCCCAGGGAATCTTATCAAACTGGACACTGAATGAGGGGAGGATAGCAGTCAGCTACCTTGGCTGTGAAGAGAGGACTGSGAAATTGGGGTAGAA
The DNA here is from genome assembly GCF_030028575.1 of Malurus melanocephalus. Lineage (NCBI taxonomy): Eukaryota > Metazoa > Chordata > Aves > Passeriformes > Maluridae > Malurus > Malurus melanocephalus. The sequence continues at coordinate 4,676,137 of NW_026623243.1, read as the reverse complement.
AATGGTAATCCTGCATGCTGCCATCAAGATCTTCTTTCCAGGAACCACTGTGTTACCGTGTTTTCCTTTTATCCCCAATGAACTGTGTTGATTTAAATAATGATTAAACACAGGGAAATGTCAATTGCTGAATTAKGGGTATAAGACAGTTAATCAAGTTTCTAACTAGATGTTCTCCAGAGCAATGTTCGAATGCTTGTAGAAACCCTTAAAGATTGAACATACCACCATGGCACAAAATTTGCACTGTTTTTTCCATTGAAAGTGACTCAATCATTTTCTTTTTATTCAGGAGAGTTTGGCACTGCAGACATGAACTTCTTTCATGTTGAATGGTGTTCTTCTCCCTGTTTTTCCAGACATGTTTTGGGATGACAAAAATATTTTTAAAGATTAAAAAAAAAAAAATTAAAAAGTGAAAAAAAGGAGGTTACTAGAAGGCAGAAATAGTGCAGGCTGTTAGCCATGTTTTGGATGGAAAACTGTTTTGCCAATTAAAAGTTACTTTTGATGCTTCCAGGTAACATCATCACCCCAATTACCAAAGGAATTGCTATGCAACCACTTTATGGACCATGTGAGCACTATGTGCACCCTTCCCTTGGTCATACCAGTAAAGTTTGCTGTCCTGGCTCTGAYGTCTCATCTGAACAGCAGTGGAACTTGTTCTGCAAAATAATGATTTTAAAGCCTTTTAGAGGAGGCCCGACTGGCAGCTGCTTCTTCCATTAACTTTTCTACTTCCCCCATACTGGGAGAGGTATAATATATTTCACTTTGCTAATAAAGACTGCATTAAGGAGTACGTGGATGCAGCAAAAAAAAAAGCAGTTGGTTTTCAGACCATACTTTGGAAAAAAAAAACCCAACTTTTTCTAGAATTTTTGCAACATAAACAACTAATAGGAAAATGATTGTTATTTTTGCCTTGAAATTTTTGTATTGTAGGCGATCCCAACATGAATGGGTGCATATTGATAGTTCTCCATCCATACTGTGACCAGTATCAGTCATTCAATCTCCAGACTGAACTGTGTGTTTTATTTGAGCTTGCTATTGTTCCAGCTGGTGTTGAAACACAAGTCTTTAAGCTAGAAGTTTCCAAGGATAAAAATGCCTATTTGGGGCCCAAAACAGTTGTTAGGTATAGGTCACACAAATCCCTTTTTGATACTTGAACAGGTCAGAGGAATTATATTTTGACACTGTAAGGGAAATAAATATATTTTCTCTCACATTCTATCTTTGATCCTCAAAATATGTGTATCAATAGGAAGAACCTGATGGATATACTGTTAAAAAATGGGGACTTGGTTTACTGTCTCTCATGGAAAAGAGTGTTGGAGGAAAGAGGCTTGTGCATTCAGATAGATTCCTGATATTTTCACACAGAGTGGAGTTGCCTTATTTTCATGGGAAATGAGTTTGCACACTTCCCACCCTGGAACAAACCTTGTGATCCAACCATCTGGAGCAAGTTGAGACCTGACATTCCTCACTGGGTTTCTCAGAACATTGGTATAGTTGCAATTTGATTAATCAGAACACCAGAATTAGAGAAAGAAATAGTGGAAGTTGAATGCCTGTGTGAATGTTTGTTCATGTTTCTGGTTTTTGACTACCTGTTTGTTATTTTTGATGCTGATAATTGCTGGTCTTCTGTTTCTATCTGACAGTTTGTGTTTTGTCCTATTTGCTTGGATTTGACATATTTTTCCTATTCCCTTTTCAACTTTTATCTGTTTAATCTCCTTCAAGTCTCAGCTGAGTCCTCCTTCCCCATTAAAACACAGTATAAGCAAAGCATCTTGAACTTTAAAAGGCTCCATTGCCTAAATATTTGTTTACTTCTGAATCCTCCCTCTCCTTCCAYGTGTGCCATTGGTTAGCTCTGAGGATTGCTCATGCCAATGCCACACTGAGTCATTCCAGCAGGGAGCACAAGAAGAGAAGGTMTGCTCAGGTTACATAAGGTCAGTGCTGCCATTCCTGCTCCTGAAGTCTGCTGCTTACGCTGCTGCACGCTCCCAGTCAGATGTGCCAAGTCAAAACTTGTCCCTGATTGGATATGGGCTCAGTTGGAATGGTGCACAGCAACTGGTAATGGTGAGAGAAACCAGAGACAGAATCATGGAATCACAAAATCACACAGAAGAATCATCTAGGTTAGAAAAGATCTCCAAGATCATCGAGTCCAACCTTTCACCAATCATAACCTGCTCAACTAGACCAGTGCAGTACGTGTCGACCCAGATGTTTCTTGAACACCCAGGGATGGAGACTCCACCTGTTCCAATGCTTGAYAACACTTCTAGTGGAGAATTTCTTCCTCATGTCCGACATGAACCTCCCCTGAGGCAGCTTGAGGCCATTTCTCCTCATCCTATCATTTGTTTCTTGGGAGAAGACACCAACCCCCACCTGGCTAAAGCCTCCTTTCAGGTGGTTTTAGAAAACTCAGGTTTCACCTGAGCCTTCTTTTCCCCAGCCTAATCATCCCAAGCTGCCTCAGCTGCTCCTCATCAGATTTGTGCTCCAGACCTTTCCCAGCTTCCTTACCRTTCTCTGGACATGCTCCAGCACCTCARTGTCTTTCCTGAATTGAGAACACAGCACTCAAAGTGTGGTCTTACCAGCCAAGTACAGGAGGGCAATCACTTCCCTGGTCCTGSTGGACACACTAGTTTTGATAAAAAAMCAGGATGCTATTGGCTTTTTTGGCCACCTGGGCACACATGGGCTCATGTTCAGCCACTGTCAACCAGAACCTCCAGGTCCTTTCCTTTGGGCTACTTTCCAGCCACTCTTCCCCAGCCTGTAGGGGAAGGATTGTGATCGAAGTACAGAACCTGAGGTCTTGTTGCACCTCATACCATTGCCCTCATCCCGTCAATCCCCTCTGCTCAAATTTCTTTGCAGAGCCTTCAACCCTCCAGCAGATCAACACCAAGTTTAGTGTCACCTGTAAAATGTACTGAGAGTGCACTCAGTGGATGGGGATCAGCACATCTGTACCTGCAAGACACATCTGCATGGCACAGCTGGAGGCTGTGAACCCCTTCCCATTAGCAGGGAAAGTTGCGAATGCTTTCCTAAGGGGATATACACCACAGAAATGAAATAGACCTGTCCCTCCTTCCAGTTTTTTTTAAACTTTCTGTTTCAGGTAAGCCCTTTGAGGGAAATCAGTTTGCTCTTGTCATTCTTGGATTGTAGCTCTTGTAGAGCAAGACCTTCTTGTGCTCATGTAGGGCACAATGTGRTGGGATGCTCTGGCCCTGGCTAGACTGCTATCAATTCTATAACAGTGCTCCTCCTCCTAACATCTTCAAGAGATTGCCAGTTTCGGGGACTACGTTGGAAGCTGTTGAAACTGATGCTTCAAGGCATCTGGGAGACATTGATGTGGGAGCAGAAGAATGTGTGCTGACTCGATAAGGTTTTCTAAGAAGGTTTTTCTGCCTCTTGATTCAGTTGTTGGAAGAATGCCCACTCCGGAAAGTAAGGATAAAACTGAAGCTTTTCCAAATGTTTTTTTTTAGTAGTTGGCACACACTTGAGAAAGAGTTTTTAGCTTAATTAAATTAACCAGTTAACCCTCTTCCTTAATTATGGGCTTTGGAGAATTCAGAAGAAAAAATACCCTAAGTGGAATGTTAAAATGAGCATCAGACAAATACCTCCCCAAACAGGAAACCATGTGAGCACCCTGGTGTACACCTACTCGCTCTCATTTCAGAACAACACAGAGACTATGCGCTGTCTGCCGCACAAACACCGAGGACATTTTGTTCAGCTGCCTGGGATTTGAGCACAATGATACTTTCTAAATCAGAAGTATTCATCTGGGACATCTTTGCACATAAGAGCAGGCATTCATTTAGGCCACTGTAGTTACAGTTGCAAAACAGTTTCCACTATTACCTTCTGCTTTCTCGTGCTCGTAGCTTTCCAAAGCAAGAGAAATTTGGACTGATTCTTGCTATGATGAATGCTTTCTGGACTAAAGTTTTTCTTAGGAAAGACAACAAAATTAGAAAAGTTAGTTTCACAAAGCAAAAATAAAAAAGTTTTTCATGATATAACAAGGTAGATATAGTTCTTGCTTCTCAGGTCAATACCTTATCAAAACCATGCATTAAAAATAATGGGATGCCAGGAAACAATAATTTCAACAATCACATTGGACATGCACCTTTTTCTTTTTCTTTTCTGGTTATGAGATCATTTTGCTATTGATTTGGAAAYCTTTCTCTTTTCCCCTTGTGCCTCCAGAATGCTTTTATTATACTTTAATGATCTATTTTATATAAATGATGTATTTATTATAGATATACTTAGAAGTAATTTCTTTATTACTGAATACGAACATCAGAAGACATTATTTGAATGAATGTGTCAGTGGCTCCCTAGTCCTGATTAAGTCAATGTTTATTAGTGCTCATATGACTTTGCTGTCCTCTGTGATTGCAGTGGGTTGACCTYGAGTGATGGTCAGACACCCACTCATCCCCTCTTTTATCTCCCTCTGCAACAGGCCAAGAAGAGAGAATAGGAAGAAAAGCTTGTGGGTCAAGGTAAGGACAGGAAGATCTCTTGACAATTATCATCTTGGACAAAATGAAATCAACCTAGGGAAAATTAATTTAATTTAGTCCCAATTAAAATAGGTGTGGATAGTCAGAAACAAAAGCAAAGTGAAGCAACAACTTCCTCCCACCTCTCCATGTTTTTGCAGGCTTTGCTTCTTCATTGTAGACTTCACTTAGAGAAGCTAAATCACTTCTTGTCTCATCTCTTCTTGTGTCTTACCAGCAACAGACAATCTGAGAGAGTAGGATTTTAATTCATGACTCTATCCAGCATAATTGTCTCTAGCCTCACTTGGGTTTCCTTCAGCTATGTTTACCCCAACAGAGATATCCTTTGCACAGTCTTTTTTGTTGGCAGTTATGTTCTTCCTCATAAACTATGTTAATTTCAAAAAGAGAAATAGAGAGCCGTGTAATCTTTCAGCTATGAATGACAGAAAATCTGATGCTGAGTTCTAGCTACAAAGAAGGCTAATACTGAAGCTAAGCATTTTGGTTATGGTATGTAAATATTTCACATTCTAATTCTTAAGACAGTCACTAAGAACTGTCGTACCAGTATTTTCTAATCCTTAATTAATTTCAAATAAATGTATTTTGATTATCCTTGAAAATTATTCATCAAAAATTTGTACATGATTATTCTTAATTTTTCTATTATTTATTGGATTTTTTCTCATTTAATGATATTTCTTAATTAGAAGGGTTATTTTATTCCCTTAATAGGAGTTTCAAGATGTAAAATTTATTTCCCAATTCAGCCAATTTTTTTCTTAATARCTATAGAATTGATTCTAATTTCAGTGTTTCAGCATCTGTTTTTCTGACAATATGTTTAAAAAGCTTTCTAGTATASAAAAAATTTTAGAAAGAAGTAGAATGTCAGATGGGCAAATAAATGGACCTGTGATTGAGGATTTTCTCAGCTGTAGTTAAATACTGTAGCAATAAACATTGTGTAAAAATCTAGTAATTATTCCCTTGAATAAACAGAAGCACCTGTTGTTATAAACAAAGAAAATCAAGCTATTTTTAGTAGATGTATTTATTTATCTTTTACTACTGGACGGTGCCACTTCTTAGAATTTGAGTCTCACAATTGTATTGTATACTTAACTCTTTTTAAGGGTCTCCATTTATTTTCAAGTTCAATATAAACTCTGTCCAGGAATGCTTTTTTGACACTTCAGGTGGTCTTTCCAAAGATATAAGAAAGACACAGAAGAGGAATTATTAAAAAAAAAAACARAAACAAAAACCCRAAAGCAAAGAAACCAAACAAACTAAATCCCACAACCAACAAAGCCCCAAACCTCAACAGTAATTTGGGAGAATATTTTATTTCTGAGTTGTACCCATTATGGGTGCTATGCGTACTATGTCAAAATTCATCATCTTATTTACTCAAGGTGACATCCATGGTAGAAGTGAAAGCTGTAATATATTTTGTGTGTCTTCGCTTCCTATCTCGATAATGAGTAGATTATCAAAAACTTGACTTTGGAAAGATTTTTTTTCCHTCTAGCCTTTTTCTCTGGCCACTTAAAAAGCTGCACATTTTCTCTTTTCTAGACTGAAGGACATTCTACCCTTTAAACTTTGCATTTTGGTGAAACAACCTGGCAGAAAAAGTGGCAAAGAGCCCTCTGTCTTATGACCGACACTCCATATTTGCAGTGAATCTCTTTTGGCAGGTTTTAAGCTCCTCTTTTTTCTTGGTGCTGAAACAGGGACCTGCCTCCAAGCACCACTCATGTGAGATGGGGAGGGACACAAGCTATGAAGCAAACCTGAGATGCACAAGGTGGAACAACATGGTCCCTATGCCTGTGAAAGCACACCCTAGTCACAGAAAAATGTGAGTTGCCAAGGACCAYTGGAAGTTATCTGGTTTAACTTTAAAAGACAGAAGGGCTAAAGTCAGAACTAGACCAGCTTGTGTGAGGCATCGTCCAACCAGTTCCTTCAGCTTCTCAGTGTATACCATGCTCTGTCCCTCTAATTGCCTTGGAAAACCTCTGCTCTGCTCTTTTCAGTTTATCCATGCCTCTCTTCCACTTACACAATGATTTAAGAAAATATTGAGTAAAATGGCATACACAGCATACATAATCCTCCCTATTTCAAAAACATATGCATAGCTTTTTCTTTTCAGTCATCCGTATTGCACTGCTCTTTCAGATGTAAGCAATTCCGGCTGAAAGTAATCATTATGTAAAATTACCTTTCACATTTCATATGAGCAGATATAAGTGTTTATTTTGTGCCCTGCATTTTGTGCCCTTTAGGTATTACATAATTTGACATTCACACAAATACAAATGTTAAAATTTCAYAGACAAGGTCTTGGTGGGAAGGTAGGTCAGGAAGACAAAATTATTCCCCAATACATGCAAAACAGTTTCAACATGATGCTGCAGCAGTGTGGGATAAGTATAAGGGTATGGATATGGATATATGTATACAGATATATGGATATGGATAAGTATTCAAAGTGTCTGTGCACCACGCACTAGGGTGGTTTTGTCTTAACATTTTATTATTACCACTTCTGTGAATCCTCAATAAATATAAGTATTTATTCTGTTGTGCTGGTTTTGGCTGGGGTAGAGTTAATTTTCTTGATAATAGCTAGTATGAGGCTTTATTTTGGACTTTTGCTGAAAAGAGGAGTGATGACACAGAGATATTTTTGCTGCTGCTGAGCAGGTCTTACACAGAGCCAAGGCCTTTTCTTCTTATATTGCCCCACCAGTGAATAACCTGGGGACGCACAAGAATTTGAGAGGGGATACAGCCAGGGCAGCTGACCCCAATGGCTCAAGGGATGTTCCAGACCATATGGCATCATGCTTGGTGYATAAAGCTGAGGGAAAAGAAGGAAGGAGGAGGACCTTCAGAGCGATGGTGTTTGTCTTCCCACGTAACTGTCACAAGCGATAGAGCCATGCTTTCCTGGGGATTGCTGAACACCTGCCYGGCCACGAGAAGTGGTGAATGAATTCCTTGTTTATCTACTAAACTATCTTTATCTCAACCCACAAGCTCTCTCACATTTTACTCCTCTGATTCTCTTCCACATCCCACACAGGGGGAGTGAGCAAATGGCKGCTTGATGCTTCATTGCTGGCTGGAATCAAAGCATGACAACTATACATCCAGCGCCTTAGTTCCTTTATCAGGCACATGATAATACCATTCTCATCTCTGATTCCTCTGGGATGCTCACAGAGTATGATTTAGGTTTGTGCACCGAGCTGAATTATGTCTCTACTGCACATCCCCAAATCAGCTTTTAAACAAATCTTTCTTGTGCAGCAATAGATGAGAAATATCCAGGAAGACTTACTAAGGAACCGGAAAGATCCAAGTCAAAGCGTGGCAGTACACTGCATTTCCACCGCGGTGCGTTCAGGCTCGGTTGAAGGGCAGGGTTTTAATCCACCGGGCTGTCAGAGGGTGGCAATGTAAGAACACAAAAGAAGCCCAGGGACAATTAGCGGTAGCTGCTCCAGGCCGGGAGCAGCCGGCTCTGCCGACACCGCCACAGCCATCCCTTTGTTTGCCGCCGGCACACGCGGCGTTCTGCGCACACCGCGCCAAACCGGGCCCAGAGAAACACCGCGCTTCGTGTGGGGCTGCCTCGTATGCACAAAACCGTCCGGACAGACCAACACGCTGCTCTTAGTTACAGTTCAGCCGTGCCTTGTGCCAGCCTGAATTCTTTCCAGACGTGCCTGAGGAAATGGAGCAGGCAGTCCCGTGACGYGCCGGGCTGCCATCCCGCGCTGTGTCCCTCAGAGCTGCCATCTCTGTGCCGGGAGCGCCTTTATGGCTCTGCCGAGAGGTGCAGGGCTCRCAAGGCAATTCTCTATTACAAAACGAGTCAGAAACTGCCCAGGAGTGCTGGTGATTCTTTTATGTCACATTTTCTTCCTTCGCTCGTAACTAAACACATCTCTCTCCTTTAACTAGCTCTGCAGTCATGTGTGGTCACGGTGCTCCAAACCTCTCGGTGCTCCAAGCCGGTGGCTTCCTCCTGACCCTCAGGGTTACTGGGCTTAGGTACCTTGTTCCTTCTTTTCAACAAAACATTCCCATGATGTTCAGTGTGACAACTCAGGTGACAAGGACCGAAATACTCTGCTTTGTGCTAATTTGTCTGGAAGGATTAAACTAATCTTMTTTTACCATGACAAGTAATACCTTGGAAAATAAGTGCTTTCTCCAGTGCACTTTTACAGGTGTACAAAGCATTAACAGTGTACAGAGTGGAAAGTCAAARCTGCTATTTGCCCCAGTAAAGAATTGTTGTGTTTGCCTTTCAGAGTAAAAATGCTGCCAGAGTTTGTACCAGTGGATGCTGCTGAAGTACTGGGGTGGCTGAGGGGAACATCCACCGGGGACACCTGTAGGGCTGGAATAGTTTTTTCTGTCAGATCCCTGTATCCTGGTGCAGGGCAGAGATTTCACAGATTGAAGCAAGAGAAATGTTCAGTTATGTTTTTGGAGTACCTGTAATYTTGTAAAAATATTTGTTTCTCACATGTAGCATTGCGACTGTTATTCTTGTCCCACTAGGGTGGACGTTCAGTGTTTACTTAGATAAGTAGTTATTCCTTTTAATTTCTGTTTTTGGTGAACAAGAAAAATTTTGTTGTCAAAGTGCTACAGAACCTTCTTCTGAACAAGACCTGTCCTTTCTGCACTTACTGAAGAGCTTAACTTGCAAGAGGAATGGGTTTGGTCTCATTTTGACCAAACCACCTTATCTTTTGTTTTTGAATAGTATATGTTGGGCAAAAAAGATACAAACATAATGAGAATTTTTCACACAATCTTTCAAAGAATTCATATATTAAAATTTATTCCTTCCTCAGCCGTTTTACTGTCGTCATTCCACGTGCCACATCTAATTYGTAGGGTGAGATCTCTTGGAACAATGACTCATCTTTTCCTTATAAAGCACCATGCACGCAAAACTGTATTAATAAAGGAATAATGATGGGATCTGCTCATCTCTTAGAGACTGGGGCAGAAATAACCTGTGTCAGATGCCAGTAAGGTTGCAGTATAGCTCATGTCGTATCTTGGATAAGGCTGGGGACTGATAATGCAAGGACTGTAAAGTGCAGAGGCCTGTGGATGCAAACTCAAAGTCTTAAAATAGAAATCAAGGGTCAGGACCCCAAAGAAAATGCACCATCAATACAAACAGTTTGCATTATATWCAACTGAGATTCTCAATATGACTGGCAAGCAACCACAGCCTAAAACATGGTAGGTATCATGAGATAACACAATAATGCTATTCGTCTGAATAAGGAGAGCACATAAAAACAGTTATCTGTCAAAGAAATTAATTTCACTCCTGAATATGGAAATGAATTTTTTTTGCCACCGAGAGATCATTCTACATAAATAGTTAACCTTGGATAAAATGTGGTAAGTTTGTAATTCTTATTTCCTGAACCTTCTGCTGATTATCGGAGGCATGAAGTTATACATTTATTGAGAAGGGTGTGGGAAAGGCACAGTCTGGTGCTTCTCAACAAGAAAACAGAATTTGAGTTCTAACTGTATGCTGCTTAAACCACTACCTCTGCCTACTCTTACATATACACTACTACAGTATGGTGCTGTTAGTGTAGCATGTYAGTACTTAATGTTTGAAGCAATAAATACAGAGTGCTTTTAAATAATTGATATGAACCGTTTCCAGACAAACTAGTTCACACATCTTAATTCTAGAACAATATAATCCTTAACAGATGCCCATAATTAGGGATATAGATACTAAAAAACCCAGTAAAATGCTTGTGTTCATTCTCAGATCTCTCATGTTAAYGTAATTATCCACTTTATTTTAGGGTGAGCTTGACAAACTTCACAATTTCTTTAGTTAATATCAGATATTTATAGCTTAAGCAAAATAGAAAATGACAGGAGAGTGGACAAGCTGTTTATACCAGCTAAAGAAATAATTATCAGATTATTCATGGCACTGTAAAGAGTTGGAATGATAAGCAGCCCAGCCGTTGTAATGTGATTAGTTAATGTTAGTTAAGCATTGTGGAGACAGAAAGATCTCTACAAAGGTTAAGCATTATTATTATCACTATTAATTCAAAGGGATGGAAGGCACAGTGAAACCTCTTACCATGTGCTGTGTAAAGCTTGTAGAAACTGAAATTTAGAACTGAGAGATGGGATAAAGAGCATTACCAGCTGGTGAGCTCTTTCTGCTTGTTCCTGAGGTCTGAGTAGCTGGTCATTTGAAAAGACACCTCATAGACAGTGCAAAAGACACAGAATCCATCACAGCAGGAGGGACCCATGTGGGTCAAACTGTGCCAGACTGGCTCCCTCAGGCCGTCCTGCGGCTGTCAAGTCCTGTACAAGGAGCAGCAACCCTGATAGCGGCAGGTTTGCCACTCACAGCACTCCTTGGTCCTGGTAGGCCTTTGGACATAATCCATATGGGCATAACCATCCTGGAAACATTAACTTTCTTTGGCTGCAGCCTTGAATTTCTGAACAACTCTGCATTTATGTTATAGATTGTTGCCTTAGGCAAGATTTCTTTTATGTATTGAGTGAAACAAAGGTTCTTCCCTAGGATGGTTTGTTGTACCAATATTTTTTTTTAAATGTAGAACTGCTTGAAAATAAGCTTTCTTTTAATCCCAAAGAAAAATCTGGTGTTCTAAAAGCAATACTGTTCCAGCGTAGAACACAAAAAAGCCACAAACTGTTGTTATACTAAATACTAATTCGAATACTTATATTACTAATTAATCACTTCACATTATTGATATATTTTTCTGTTCAGATTTAAGAATGTGTTTGAAATGAATTTATTTGACATATGGCTGTAGGAAAATGGCATACTTTTATAAAAATGAGTCCTGTCAAGTATGTAATCTTGTTCTTCCACRTTAACTGTCTCTCTTGTGAACAGTATTGGACAAAGGCACAGTCTTTCAGAAAAACCTGATAAGAAATCAGTGCTGATGAATGGAGGCACAGCTAGGAATCAGACCTGATCTTAAAACGTGAGTGCAAGTTCAGATGAAAATGTTTCATGACTGGTTTCCATTCAATTGGAAAATTTTTGTATTTTAGTGTTTCTGGGATGTATTTTCAAAGAACGTGAAGGTGCTTGGTCCAGCTGAGATGGGAACTTACATTCAATCTTCAGACTTATTGCAACACCTGTGCTAAACTGGGCATCAATAGGGTTTTGCAGATTCACTGACTAGAGAATTTTGCTGTCCCAAAGTCTTACAAATCTGGCATACTGGGCAGGACAGGCAAAGAGATGAAGTCACAGAAGGGGGAGAAAGCAATCAAAAGAGGACTGTTGGAAATCTGATTTACCATGTGATACTTGGAGCCTGTTCCAGCTACTGGWGAGTCTTACCACTGACTTCAGACCTTTTGGTTCATTGAGAGCTGACATTAAGAATAACAGCATTATAATGGCTCTTAAAAGAACTCTGAGAGAAAATCTGAAGTGATTCAGAGGATGATTCACTTATATTGATAGCAAARCATTAGCAGTAGCTAAACATGACAGGTACAGCGTGTACAGAGACAGCCTAGCCAAGTCTAAATTGGAGTTTTGAGCATGCATTTGTGATTTAGTCATCTAAATAACAGGATATCAAGCTATGGGCTGTGAGAAATCAGTATTAAATAAAGAGCATTGCATTATCTCCACTGTGCATATTCCCAAAGGTACAAAATGTTTGTCCTTTTAAAATTAACTGTTGTCAGTTTTGGGGTGTGATTCAGAATAATATTTAAAAGATTCTCTCTGTCATTATTTTCCAGCTAATTTGTATTATGAGAACTGAATTTAATTTAACTCAAGCTTCCTCTGTGTTACAGAATTTGGCACGCACGCTTCTGCTGATTCATCATCTGCCGTAACAAAATTGAGTTGCAGGAGCACCACAGGTCAGAGAGTCTATTCCGGCACTTCACGTCCTCACAAATTACACTTTTGCTGGCAAAAGACCACATAGATATTTTGTCACCTTTTGATGCAGTGCACTCTGGGATGTGAAGTAATGTATCACAAGAAAAGTAGTTGACACCACAGGCACAGTGGGTAGAGTTTTCAGCTTTTCAGTGTGGCACAAATGAGAAATTTAGAACATAAAACCTGTGGGAAATTGTGGGAAATGGACAGTCGCCTTCCCAGTGTGTCACTCTGACACATCATCTGTTCTTTATGTTTGTTGTGTCCATGGGTCTGAGTGGCCCCAGTCTCTGGTGGTACCTGTGTCAATGGACATGCTACTAGCTTGGATTTCAAAGGGCTACTCAGTAAAACTATCCATCCTGGCGGTGAACCATGCCATCAATTTTCAGTCATCCCCCAAACTTCTAAAAATAATGAAAACTATGGAGGAGGAATTGCCTGGCAAGGAAGGGACAGGGTGCTGCAACAAAGAGCTAAAACTTCAAGTAATTTGTGAAGCTGTTCATTTGTCACCTGAACTTTATTAACTGATTTGGCTCATCTGAAGAAATTTGCATGTRTTTGTGGAACTAAAGCAAACAACAGAATTGCAAAATCTTCCCATATGAAAGGCACCTTTTCCAAGTACAGACAGAAAGCTAAGAATGCAGCCACTGAGCCATCAGGAAAATTTACTTTGCAGGCTCTATGACTTTGGGTGGTTGAAACGGTGGTTGGCTAGGGAGAAAGCAGCAGGATCCTAAGTGACAGTGGGACAGTGGGAGGTGGAACAATTGCCCACCAACTTTGGAAACTCAACATCGGACCAAAAGCAAGATTACTGGGATATTAGAGAGTGGTGGGGTGTGTTTCCAGTAAAGTATCAAGAACACATTATTCCTGAAGCTGAACACAGGGATGCTGGCATGCTGGGAGGCCTGGGTTAACTTTCTTGCATATTTACATTGACATTACCATTTTGGTAATTCTACTGGAAGCCATTTATTTCATAATTAGAAATTATATAAAATTGTTCAAGAGTGTTATGAATCTTGAGAATCTAGACAAATAAAACAACAATATGCAATGAAAGAGGCCAAAGTGGATTATTAAAACACAGTATTAAAACACAGTATCCAATCTGTTGTTAAGATATAGACAGGCCATTCATTGATCATATCTTGCCTTTATTTCACAGGAGAATCCGTCTGTCAGAAAAACAGATCTTTGCATCTTCTCTTTCACGGAAAGCTTTACAAGGGTACTCTCAAACAGARCAAGAGAGACAATCAGTGGGAACACATATTTCTGATTTACCTTGTGCTTTTCATTAATACTATTAAGTTGCCATTGAAAATGAGATTAAGAGCAGTCTGCTTAAAAGAGTAACTTGCTAATGAACATCTTCCATGCCACTGGCATGGCATATTAAACAAACATGCTTCTTCATAATAATGTAGTGGGGAGTTTGGGGAAGCACTCATGATCCTCAAAAGGAAAGACTACATATATACCAATAAAYTAATAAGTTTTGGTGTTCTTAGACTCTGCAGCCAGAGCGAACAGAATATATAACAATATATAACCTCTGACAATAAACATCTCCATCCAGACCATCTGCTGGAAAGGCCACCCCGATACCAGGAGAGCCTACTGCTTGGTAGASGTGCCATCCCAGGTACCATAGTGGTAGCATAGCAAGATGCAGAGGAGCAAATTCCCATGCTTGGGACTATTTTTTGGAATTGTTTTTTCTACTGGAGAGATACTATCAAAGAGTACAGAGGCCTCTGAACATTGTTTTCTGTGCTATTTTCTCAGTGTAGCTATTGCAGGGTGATTTTGGGTGCAAACTTGTCCTCTGTTGTTTTGTAAGAGTGTCTTAAAACATAAATGTTTTGAGTGCCCTCCTCAACATAARTGTTTTTTCTGAATCGTTTTCTCTTCTGCGGTCTTTCTCTCTSTCTGTTGTATTGTGCTCTCAGTTAAAAGAACCCCTCTGAAACAAAAGACAGCTTCTCTGTTCTTTGGTTTGGGGATTTTCCTTTTGTGTGTGTGTGTACTTCCCCAGAGATAAACAGGTTTTCCATTGGGCATTTTCTTTAGTTCAAGCACTGTTCATCCACTGCTAATGACATTTTTGTTTGTGCTGTAACATTTTCCAAAAGGGTGGGGAGAGGTGTTGGAAAATCTTCTGATGGCTAGGKGTGTATTGAAGTGTTTAATGATACAGAAACTTCATAACAAGGATAGGGATTATTTACATTACCTGTCAGATAAATTCCCCAAAATACCAGGCTATACTCACATGGCCTAATCCTGGCTYAAAGAGCAACTCTTCACTCTCTGTTCTCACTCTCATCAAAATGTTCTTTCTTTGTTTAATTTGAAAACTTTAGCTATCTTGTTTTAAATAAATATATTCAAGTGGCATTTCACTGGGCAATATTGAACCAGTACATCTTGGGTTTGCTGGGTTTTGGTAGGATGGGAGCTACAGGGACGGCTTCTGTTGGAAGATGCCAGGAGCTTCCCATACGGCTGATGGAGCCAATGTCAGCCAGCAACAAGACAGATCCACTGCTGGCCAGAGCTGAACCCTTCCCCTGTAGGACACGAGKTAGAGAAACTGGGAATGAAGTTGAGCTCAGGAAGAAGGGAAGCACAGAGGAAAGTGYTTTATGATTTATTTTTCTTTCTCATTCTATTGCTCTAATTTGACTGGAAATAAATTTAACTAATTTTCCCAAGTGGAGTTTGTTTTGACGGTAACTGATGAGGGATCTCTCCCTGTCCTGATTTTGACTCATGAACCTTTCATTCTATTTTCTCTTCTCTGTCCAGCTCAGGAAAAGAGTGACACAGTGGTTTTGGTGTTTACCTGGCATGCAGACAAGGTCAATGCACCACACAGAAACACAAACAATACTGCCAGAATTGCTTCTACCAGCTAATAGAGAGCTTCCAGGAGCATGAAAAATTTATCTTCTTTGATCTGAAACCAGAAATTTTCTGTGTAAATTGATTTCCCACAATGAGAATCTTGATACTGACACCTAAGTCTCATGGACACTCAGATAAATAAGCATTTTTATTTAGCAGAGACAAGGTGTTATAGTATTTGAATAATATTCTTAATGAACAGGCATGTGTAGTTTTGTGAGAAAATGTGATGAAAAAATTCTAATGTCACATTAAACTAATATAAATCTGAATTATATATTTAAACCCTATGTCTTCATCTTCTGTGAAAAAAAAAATGGGTGGCCCATGTTTGGAATAGGAGCAAAAAKATGGAATTTGTGTAAATGTGTTCGTGGGTTTTTTTTTCCCTCATCAGTATTGAGTGAATTCCACACTGCTCTTCAGCTTTCTTTCCAGTTCCTTTATCTGAAGAGTGMCTTTATAGCAGCTGGATCCTGCTTTAATCCTCTGAGGTGCTMTGAGCTGGAGCCACTGCTGTGCAGCATTACACATGCAGTGAGCTGCCAGTGTGGGGTCTGCAGACTCCGAAGAATGTGAGGAACTCCTTGTACTGCTTACATACATTATTTGTTTGACTAACCCATAATGTTGAATCAGTTTTCTTTAAAAAGAGCAGTTTGGTTTAGGCTCTGTGGGGTTTTTTTTCCCCTCCTTGAATGATTTGTTATTGAAATCACTGGTTTACATCCAGTTTAAAAACATGCAGAGGGGAAAAAAAGTCACAATCTCTTTTCCATAGAGCAGTTTTGCAGGCTTTTTTTTTTCACTCTAAGCAAGGAAAATAGTCTTACTAATAATTTCCAGGAGGGAGATGGATAATTGTTTTGCTTCCAGTCCAGTCTCCATTTCTTCTGTGCAAAGTATGATATAGAGTAGATAACAAAGGGTAGTAGGTTTTGGCCTGTCTCTGGCAGAACAGTCAATGATTAATGCAAAATGGTTTTAAAGGATGCTGAGTGTCCTGTAACAGCAGAGCCAGTACCTCACCATTTTGGTTGTTTATAAAAAATAAAACCAAACCAGTTTAAAAAGCCCTCAGAAAGTGAGGTTCTTAGCGTGCAGTTAGTGATTTATGTCCTTTAGAGCAAGAATCTGTTTCAATTCTAAATATAGTTGAATTCACAAAGCACATCATGATGTATGTTTTCAGCCTAGAAAGYTGAGGGATGGGTAAAATAATTATACATTATGCAAAGAATTTATAGGATTGGAGATTAAATRTATAGAAGGCAAGAAAACTGAAAAGCCTTACTGGTAAGGTAATAGACTACAGTGCTCAATATCTACAATTTTTCATTTTTAAGAAATTTTATACTGGCTTGTGCATTTCTGTATTTCTTACTTCTAAAATATSTCCCAAAGGATCCATATTTGAAACATTTTACAAGCAGTAATAATAACACCAAAATTAAGGTTGAGGCAACACAGGAAAAATATTGCAAAGGTGACAGTTATTAAGATGCTTCACAGATTCATGTCATCTTCAGATTGTTTTCTCCAGCACTTCAGAGAAGTAAAACAGAAGCCCAAATGCAGTGACAAATAACAAAAAACCAGTAAGATGGCCTATTTGTACTTGCAGATCTGTTCTGCAATAKATCATGTTCAGGTTTAACTTTACTCCAATAAAGTGGGAGAAAAAAATAAATAGGATGCAGCCTTCTGATTACAGCATTTGGTCACTGGCCTGCACGGGTTTACAGCTTCCCTTGAGAGCCTGAGCACTCTGTCTCCTGCAATTTCTTCCCATACTCAGGCCGTCAGGAGGAAATATCCCTCCCCTCTTCCTTGTGTACTGTAGCCCACAGCTGAGGGTCCCTGCAGTTGTATCAAACACAGACCCATGGTAGAAGCTTGTGCCAGGTGCTCATTCTTTGATGGATACAATTAGGTTTTTTTTTAAAGTTCATGGCTTCCTTGTGGGGACTGAAATATCCCACAGAAGAGATCATGCACTGTTTGTTATAAAGTTTTTAAAAAAAAACAGAGGAAGTCTTGAAAGGCTCTGGTGGCAAAAATTTAAGCAATTTTACTGGAATTCAAGTAGCAAAACCTCTGTGTTTTGCTTTGAAATAATCCTGGGAGTACAGATAAATTATCATCTACAATACTCATGAATCTATGATGACTACACTTCTTAGTTTTTTTATCTAGTATTTCCCTCATTGGTATGATGGCAACTTAAGCAAGGAGTTTTTGTAGTCTGTATATCAGCTGGCTCTGTAAATACAACACAATTTGCATTGAGGTGCTAAGATGAACTCACACCCAACAGCCAGCATCAGGGTTAGGAAGGTTACTCTTGTGTGCCCAATGCCTGTGTGAAAAGCCTCAATGAGAAGGAATTCTGCTTGGAGAAGCAATTGCCGCGCTCAGAAAAAATGACTGAGGCTTGGAAAACCTCTAAAAACTGCTCMAAAAAAATGGTTTTATAATCAGTTGTCTCTTAAACTGTGGGTGGCAGCAGTGTCCAGGCAGAGGGAATTTTTGGAAGCCTCCCCCAGGGCCTTGACCTCCACTGAGCGTTTCAGGAAGAGGCAGCATTAATTGCTGCCCCAAGACTGTGAGGCTGAGCTCACAATAGACAAACACATTACTTTGTAAATGAAGGATTAAGTCAGAAAACTTCACTAATAACCTAGTTCAGTAACTCCATAATCATCACGGTGTGATGATGAGTAATTTGCAGTGTTTGCAAGCATGAGTTCAGTGGCCCTAATTGACTCAGTTTCCTATTCTGGGTAGCTGTGCTGATATTTGGGATCATTCTGTAAGATGATCTTTAAGTACTGCTCCATGTGTCATGGCACATGTGGCATTCCTGACTTCCACTTCTAGCTTTCCTCATTTGGACGATTTATGGGCTTGTATAAATCAGTCTCGAGCATAAGTGGGTGCCTGTCCTTTGCTGATTCATACTCTGTAAGCAGAGTGGAGAACAGTCTCCATTATTCACAGGCTTTGCCTGCCTTGAATTTGAATTTGAAGGGAAGAGCATGTCTTTGCAGGGATTTCCAGCTCCAGCCAATGCTTTTATATTTTGTCTGTCTGAAAAGCAAGGTGAATATTTTATGAATAAGCAGGTGTACAAAGCACAGCTTCTGGAGCAGAATCAGCATTCCTACTTGTCCTCCTGGTAAATAATTGCAGAACAACTSGGGAAAGTTGAAATGAGCTGAAAGTGAAGATGTCTCTTATTCACCCTCTCCAACACAACATATGCAAAACCAATTGAAGGTCACCTTTAAAGATTCAATTTCTGTTTAACTATGCTTTCACATGCTGGTTTCTAATAATGATTAAAACACATTGACAATGACATTTTGCAAGGGCACTATGAAAGGACAAGGTAGTATATGAAACAAGTATTTTATAGTGAACACCAAATTCCTGCACTTGTAATGAACACTGCCTGCCATGAACGATTCACAAAGTTCTCTATGCTTTCTAGATACAAAATGTAAATAGATCTTTTTAAAATGTTTGAGGTTTTCAAACTCATTGAGGGGATTTCCCTCATTAGCTTTGGAAATTTCATCCCCTGTGCTTGAATCCAAAGTCATGCTTCATAACATTTCTCCCCAGACTCAGTGGAGCTGGCTGTGACACAGGAGGATAAGATGGTTTAGTCATGGTTTTTCATTGAATCAACTCCTCTCCTGTGCTGGAACTTTGACCTTTTACTTCTAAGACTTGCTGAAATCACCAGACCTCACAGCCTTCTCAGAAGAGCACAAGAATGAATAATAGTGTRAAATCAGCTTAATGGACTTGAGTAACAGGAGTAGTTTGCAAAACCACTGTTACCTAAAAACAAGAAACCTAATGTCAACTGCAAACTAGGTTGTGAAAGTTTCTTTCTTTCTCTACTGAAAGCAGTTAAAGTGAAGAGGTCAGGGAAAAGGAACAATCTAAACTGGACTTACCGCTCCTTATGTGTGGAGGGTTGGGAGTTTTCAGAAATGTACTATATGACTCATACTTTTCTCATGCAGAGTTCAAGGTAAAATGTCCATTGACAGCACTGGGAACAGTGTGAAATTCTACCCTACAATTTATCGATGTGATCTCCCTGCAAAGAACAGAACAAAGACCCAGTTTCCAYGCTAGGCAATTCACAGCCTTAACACAGCAAATGAAGGGTGAGAGCTGCAAACGAGAATGATGAGGCAGTGCAAAATCTGTAGTAGTAAAAAATTTGTGTCCCACTTGTGCTGTGTTCACACATCGTGAGGTTTCCAAGTGTCTTGTTCTTCATTTCATTTTGCTTGTTTACCCTTGTCAATGGGTGGGTATGGTTGTGTATCATTATTTTTGGGAAAATTCTAGTTTTTACATAATGAAATAACTCAAGTTAATATTTCTTTAATGGGARTTTCAGCCGTGAATTAACAGTGTATCTCAAATCCCACATTCTGAACTTATTCTATGGAAGAGTGAATTTCAAACCATTACACCTGCACTTCATAATTTATCCAGAAGTCCTTGATAAAGTCTTATAAAACAGAAGTAAATGTCATAATATATATCAAGAGAGAAGTAACGTAAATGTAAGAAAATATTTAAAGCTATCAAAGAACACAAAAAAGTATTAGAAGTCTTCCTTTTGGTMTTGAACACTAGAATTTTAAAGGTAACACTGGGAAGTATCTATCAGGCACATCATGTGAACGTATGTGATAAATGTCTTCCCACTTAGGAATCAGTGAGCATAAAACACCTCTTCAAAGGAGATGCTGTAATTCAGCATTTCCTATCCTATCCTATCCTATCCTATCCTATCCTATCCTATCCTATCCTATCCTATCCTATCCTATCCTATCCTATCCTATCCTATCCTAATCCTATCCTAATCCTGTCCTGTCCTGTCCTANTCCTATCCTATCCTATCCTATCCTATCCTATCCTATCCTATCCTATCCTATCCTATCCTATCCTATCCTATCCTATCCTATCCTATCCTATCCTAATCCTGTCCTGTCCTGTCCTACCCTGTCCTCTCCTGTCCTGTCTTCTCCTGTGCCCCCATATTCTGCTTTAAGGGAGGCTGTGGACAGCTCTTGACAGCTCTTTGCAGAACTGTATATGAACATTTGTTTTAGCTCATTTACAAGGGATTTAGTTCAGCTCTTCAGCTGTGCTCTTTAGGGGTCAAATGTTTAATTGTGTACAGATACTTAGCTTCATTCATTTTCATGAATGCAAGKTGCCTTGCATTAACTGAGAGCTGGGCCTGACCATAGCGTTCCAAACCAGCTCTTAACTTCTAAGATTAAGAGTTTAATCTTCATCATGGTTTTTCATTGAATCAACTCCTCTCYSRWACTGGAACTTTGACCTTTTMCTTCTAAGACTTGCTGAAATCACCAGCAAGTGATTAATATCTTACAAGTAAAAATCTTAYGAGAAAATGCCTAATAGCAATTCTGTTGTCCCATCTACTAACCATAGCAGGTTTAGGCTTTTCATGGAGAGACAACTTCCTTGAYAAGGGAGACCCTACAATAACAGAGTCTAATGGCTATGGTACTACTTTTTGTTTCTATCTTTTCTGTTCTGAAAAGAAGGACTGTTGTTTTATCCAGAAAAATCTGATTGCTAATAAGTTAAGCTGGCATTTCCCATCAGTTATGAAGACAAGTGGATTAGTCTTAACCCAACTCAAAACTTAAAAATGCATGATGAAAACACTATGTTAATTTTTTTTGCTTGCTTTAAGAGATTTGCAATATCTTTTGTGAGAGAAGGCTGGAAAAGAAAAGCCTGTTGATTTGATAGTTTTATCAGTAGAATGGTTAACAATAACCAGTGAGCTATATGCAAGTGAAATTTTGAAAAATGTTTCTGTTCTTTTGATTTATTTCTGAAATGGCAAATGAAGAAAATAATTTCTCACTATATTTCTCTCTCCCTCTATCTTTCTTTCTCCTCATTACACTTGTTCTRGTTGTGGATAATTCTTGTGGGCAGCTTAAACAAACCTACAGTTGTCTTTTTTTCATGTGTCTAAATAAAAGGTGTTATGTGTAAATATCTGTTGGGTGTCTTTAGTTTGTGAAGAGTTATGAGCATGGGAGTGCAACGCTTGAAGGGCTTGCCAACATCTCATCATTCCCAATTAGAAAAATTGGCATAACTATGGCTCAATTAAATTTATGAACCAAAGAAACTTCCTCATGCCTTTAGTTCTGCTCTTTGTGGAAGAAAAGTGCCCATTTAAGGGTAACATGTAAAAYATTTTTGTAAAAAGCAGGCTTTTTWAATTTCTATCTTATTTTTGTTTCRTCACCTTCAAGCTGATCTGTAACCATAAACATTAAAAGATGTGGTAGAAGAAATGCCAAAAGTCTGCACTCTTGCCCAGAGCCACCCGATACTGGTCGTGGGGACATGCCCTCTTCATGGAGCAAATGATGCCTGACTCAGTGTGCCCAAGGAAGAYGAGAAAAATCTTTAGATCTCATACAATATGTTGGGGGAGGTGGGGAAGAATGCCTTCCTGACCACAGATCTGGCAATCTGTTCATCTTGTACATGTGAGTAAAGAACAGCTGCATTTTTACATGCAACTCATTTATACCTGAAGGTATTGTTTGTACCCTGGTAATTTTCCATTCCCATTTTTCCCTTTTTAGTTAATTTTAGTGATTCAGACCATTTGATTCCACAGGCAGAGAGTTTCAAGCCTGATCTTTAAGAGCAGGCAGTAGCAGTTGCAGGTGGCACTTGGCTCCCCTAGGCATAGCCATTTAAAAAGGAGATCTTGTCACAAACTCAGATTATTGTCAGTGAAGAAAGTCTAAGAAAAAGAAATTTAAATGAATCCATAAGAAAACACACTCCCTTCTAACATTTTAGGAGAGGYATAATGACTTGGCCCCCCTAAAGTTCCCCGTACTCCTCACTTCTGGCTGTATTGCRGTCACTTATCAGAGCAGATGCTTGATTTTATGAGGGCTAATGATGGCTGGATGAGCCCCATCCTTTTACTTATATATTTGATGTCAGTGGAGTCAATGTGCCTAATCAGACTGACTGATGAGCCCTCCTGACTGAGCAGTGAGTTAAAATATTTACTCATTTCTCTCTCTTGCAACACAGAAATTAGTAAACATTCAAATGCCAGTCTGTGGAAAAGAGTGCCTGATATTCAGAAGAGACAGCAGCTGATCCAAAGATGAAACTGATCTTTGAATGGAACAAATTCTGCTCCTTGGCCACACTGGTGTAAACCTGGACTAACCACATTAACAGCAGTGTAAACCAGAAAGGACTTTGGATCAATGTACCAGTACTTTGCTGATATTGTTTACATTGCCAGGAGTGACCATATTTTACTGTTCTTTGTTTGTTTGTCATGCAATAAAACTTTTTGCTTCCTAACTCTTTGTGTTTTCCAATGTAGCTGAGGGAATGAAAGGCCTATATTTATTCTGATGGATTTAAACAAAAAAAAGGAAAAAAGTCATAATTACGAATACAAACCAAGAAATATGCTGTATTTCTCCTTAATGATTTAAAGTATACTTTTCAGTAAGAAAGTGGAAGCATTTACTTTTATCTATTAACTTACAGGTAATTGCATGTTAAAATTAAGTTTRCAATAATAAAACATACAGTTCTGTTTTTTTGTCACTATGTAGCCTTTGTTGTTGGCATGTGTTGTTTTTAAAGTGATTCAGGAAATTATGTGTTAAACTTTTTAGCTTCCAAAAACCAGACAATTAAAAGTACTATCCACGTAAGAAAAATTCTTCCACCCTCATTTGAACAGACTTAAATTATGTTGCTGATGGTATTTACAAAATATCTGTGGCAAGTACAGTGTGTCTGTGCTAAAGTCAATGAAGCATACAATGAACAGGACATAGTCACATGAGGCTTGAATTCATTCCAGTTTGTACTCTGGAAATTTTTTTTTAACTCAGATGATTGCAGTGACCAACATGTGATTCGGAGCAAGGATCACTGGGGTCAAGCCTGCAGAAGCAAGTGGCAGAATGCCTGAAAGCAGTTCAGACCAGGAGAGTTTGTGTGGTAGCTCAGAGAGCATCACACGAAGGTAAGATACAGTTTTTGAGAGAGTGCCAGTGCAGCTGGGTCCGTTCCATATTAACAGGGTGTTCTGTTGAGTGGTAAGCACCCCCGAGATAAGAGCTGAAATCTGGTCACCCTTTGCCACTGAAGGGAGGGCAACTGCTCCCTTCTCTCAGCTGTTGCAGGGGTATTGTCCTGGGTGTGGGTCTGTCCTGTGCAGRGCTCAGTTTCACAATGACCAGTGAATCTGCAGAGAATTTCCTTGTGCYCTTTAAATACATTATGTGTGTACATATGCTATACAAATGCATCATACTAGTGTCAATAACTATTTAAATAACATAGCTTAAAATAGAGTCATAACAATGTCACCATTTTGGAAGGAGAGGTCCTAGGAGCTATGCTGTTAGGCTATGTGCATGCATCAGACCACAGCTGACTTTAAGCCCAATTCCATTGGCATGCGAGTTGCTCTGTCTGGTTTTGTGCACCATTGCTGATCCACTACACTTTCATTCCACGTGTTGCACAGATCACTGCAGCCTTAACACAGCTTTCCAGGGAAGAGTGCTGAAGTGTTTATATGAGAGAAGTCTTGATCTTGTCTCCAGGCACACAGAAACTTCAGAAACAGTGCTACAATAATCTGGGAACAGCTTTGGTGTTTAGATGCTCCCAGCTGAATTGGCAATAGAGATGTCTTAAACCACTTCTGTCTTTCTGACTCATCTTGTCCAAACTATTCCGGGTGTTTCCTGAAAATAAAATTTGAAAGCCATTGAAATAATTTCTCTAGCAGCACTGGCTTTTTAAARTATTTTTTTCTTTTCAGAGCCAAAATATGCTGTCCCATCAAATGTTACGGGTGAAGAATCCTCACCCACATATATGGTAAAAAGAGCACTCAACACTAACATTTAGTATAATTATTTAATAGCTCCTTTACATTAGTCAGACCTTGGATATAGGAAGATTGTTAGTATTTAAAATTAAGTTGCAGCATCCTTGTCATTAAGTTGTCCTTCTGAAGGAAGCCACTCTGTAGGAATGGAACATATAAACAAACATAATTTACCCTGGAGTATTTAGGGAAGTGGAGCTAAAGCACAGGTGTACCAACGCCTTCCTCTTTCTGACAAATACTTGTGGAAAATAAATAGTCATAGGCAAAGGCCATGGTAACATGACGGTAAARAGATCTTTGAGCTGTTTAACAGCRTTAAGTGCAGTAACACTGCATTCCAGGTGGAAAGCAGGCAGATTCCCTGAGAGATGGGCTGTCTGCTCCTGCTGAGTCATGTGAGAGGACAGAGCCATGACAGCAATAAATAAACGTATAAGCAATGAACACTGGCTCTTATTGCTCTCATGGGACTAAATTTTTAGAAACCTAAAATCCTTAGGTAAGTAGTTCCAGCGAATGGCAGCCTGCCTTTGTGAGAGGCTGACAGACGTGTCTGACCATTCATTCCACAGAATCACAGAATCACAGAATCACAGAATGGATCAGGTTGGAAGGGACCACATTGGGTTGTCTCGTCCAACCTCCCTGCTCAAGCAGGGTCACCCCAAAGCACATGGCACAGGATTGTGTCCAGATGGTTCTTGAATATCTCCAGYGAAGGAGACTTCACAACCTCTGTGGGTGACCTGTTCCAGCTGYAGCCACTCGAAYAGTAAGGAAGTTCTTCCTCATATTCAGGTGGAGAACTACTTAAGTAATATTAAAAACTTAAGTAAGTTATTGCTTATAATGACCCTTACTTGCACTGCTGTTCCATTTAGGTAACTCATGAGCTGGGTTGATCTTGTGACTAAAAACAAAGTACTCTCATTTAGGGGATAGTTCATTTTTGGAAGCCTGGCAGCAGTTTTTTCTCTAATATTGTGCTGCAACTTTTCTCTCCCAGCATTCTCTTTCAACACATGCAATAGAAGAGAGGTGAACTGCCTGAGGTGCATTCAGATTTCATGGAAAATATTAAGGGCTTAGATGCTTCTGCTTAAAGTAGGAAAAGGAATATTTTGTTTTAATAGTAATTCAGTGTCACCTTTTTCTGTTGTAACCAAGCTAAATGCAGCATTCTTGATAAAGAAATGCGGACAATTATAAGCTTTCATTGAATTCRGAGGTGTATAAGGCTTGAAACAAGTGAAAATAGAAAAAAAAATATACATGGGATCTGTTCAGCAGTGTGGTGTAGCAGCTCTATGATGCTGTTGCTGGACATCACATATGGTAGAAGGGAAGAAATTAWTTGGCAATATACTGTGAAAATGGGTTTCTATTGCATTCACAGGGTTGTGTTGACTCTAATGGTAAATTTACTAAGAACAGTTTGTTTTTTG
>NW_026623243.1:4614316-4650130 GCF_030028575.1 Malurus melanocephalus | reverse complement strand
TCAGCCATAGTTATTGAACCAAACTTTTCCACCACTTTATGGTCATGAAAAAGTAAAATGGTGCAGAAACAGGGCAACATGGCTGCTTGAAAGCTGGTGATAAAAATCTTTTTGTCATTGACCTGAAAAAAATGATTTTCTAGACTTTATTAAGCAGGAAGTTCTACCCTGTTCTTGCAGCATTTTATTCCATAATTTAAGATAGGTGAATATAAAATGCACTGGTTTTARTTACTATATTTTTGTAAGACATCCATTTGTAGGATTTGGCAGGTAAAAAAATAAAGAAAATTTAATTTTARGGTAACTGAGATTCATACTCACTTTCACTTGTTGGTTATATTTATGTGCACATTTATCTTAGGTTTGGAGAGAAGTTAGAGAACTCCACATGGAAACCCCATGTACGCTGCATTGTACACATATTTCACTGGCTTGTGCTGACAACTGCTGCTTTGAAAGGCTTGTTTAAAAGGAGTGAAGAAAATAAAGMTGTTCCTGAAGTTTGTTTATTACTAATTCTGTCATAGATATCAATACTGTCCATTTAACACTTCACACTGCTSTCTTCAATCAGACTGCAATACTACCATGGATAATGACAACCAGTCCATCACATGGCATCATTCTCATTTTCACTTGTATGTCTAGATGTCTTTACAGAAGCCCATGAGTCTGTAAAATCTTTTAACAGAATACTAGGGGAAATAATTATCTGTTCATGGTAAAAAAATATGTACATCTGATTTAATCAGCACTTTTTTCAGGCCTTTAGCAGACACCACTGGAGACCYACAAGTCTACAGATGACAGTTCCAGTGCCAGAGTGCTCCAAGGTAAGTGGAAATAACATTATTCCCAGCCCAATATTTTCTGTGATGGTGCTCTTAATTTGTCAGATGTCTGTTTGAGCAGGTGTGAAACAGTTTATTATTCTGCAACAAAAGAGTCTAGGAATAGCATTTTAGACTGAATTCTGGCAAGCTGAAATTAAGATTTTATTACTGTTTCTTTTGAAATCTTAGTTGTGATTAAATTCAAGATTAGGAAAGATGAGGGCTGCATTTAAACTGTACACCTGAACTCCCTTTAATAGCAATAGCTCTGCAGCTCCAGAGCCCTATTAAACTCATCCCAAATTAGTCATCGAACACACACCAAATCAATCATGATATAGAAATGTCACTTATGGTTCATTTGGTACAAACAGGGTCTGATCACCAGCTCAGACGTTGCTACTATAGACAGAACATGCCTTAAAAAAACACTTGAAAAAAAGGAAAAAAAAAAGAGAGAGAAGTATATTATTATGGTTTTAAGTTACAGTTTCTTTGTGAAGCAGAAACATTTACAAGGTGTAATCTTAGAGAACAGAGAATCACAGGTTAGATCTGAACAAGGAGAAAACCTTTTTTTTTTTTTTATAAGGACTATAGACACAAAAATTCGGTACACAAAGYTGTATATATTTTTCTCCATTATACCCACCAGACTAATAGAAGGTGTTACCTGTTCCCAAAGACTAGGAGTAGCCAGAATTTAGTCAGACTAAATTATTTCTCTATTTTCCAAGACGTGAACATCCCAGAGAGTGTGCTGGGTGCTCACGACAGAAGTTGCCATATTTGCAAATTTACAAACTTACACTAAGTAAAATCTTGCAGTCACAGGCCATCCTGAATCTTTTTCCTAGATAAGAGTAATGAAAATATACAGAAAAAAAGTGCTGTAGTTTTCTGAAGCTCAGAAGAGAACTGCTAAACTGCATCAATCATTGCTTTTGCTGTGCAAGCTGATCAACAGCAAAATTCTGGTCAAAATGCCAAAATGCCAGTTCTGATGCATATTATCCTGAAGGCAAAGCTAGGCTGGACAAAGTTTTACTCCAGGAAGAGCGTTGTCTCATTTGGTTGATTTCAATTAACAACTTCCTTGAAATATTGTTGACCTTTCTGGCATAGTACACTTTCAAGTAAAATGCAGGATGCCAGTCTAATCCACTTAGCTCCAGAACAGTTTAACCAATATCCGTAGGGCACACATCCTGTGACTTGATTTAATCTTATGATCAGGGGAGTGTCACTTGATGTGTTAGGTGTTGAAGAGTTAAGAGGCCCTTGACCTTTTCCAGAACTGTAAGATTTCCTTATTTTCAGAACAAAAAAGAAGTGATGATGAAAAGTGATTCTTTTAGTATTTTTTTTTGTTTCATGAAAATAAAGCAGATGAGAAGTAGCAATGGTTACACTCAGGAAAAAACCCTATATTTTAAAATTGAGTATTTTAAGAAGTCTCTTTTCAAAATGAATTTGATCATGTTTTCCAGAAGCATACAGTTACCATCATTGCTGCACTTAATTCAAGTAGCTATAGTTGCACAGAGAAGTGAACATTTCCACAATTAGGATAAAGAGTTGTTGCTACTTGTCACAATTTCTGCTATTCAAAGCAGCTAACTGCTCTCCAGAAGTAAAGTTTTCTCTGATGTTACTCCAAATTACAGTATTTATAAGGAATGCTATTAGCTTTTATTTCATTCAGACAAGGTAAATTTCTTGCAAATTTCTAAGTCTTTTGTTTGAGATATCTGGTAACAAAAATAATTTGACCTTTTTAATGATTAAGCTCGCACAATCTATATGATTCTGAAGAACACTGTATTAGCACAAATATRCATATTTCTCTGCACAAGTACTTCCACTTAAATGACATGTTTCAGCCACTGTTCAGAGATTGAGCCTAAATCTAGGAACTCTTCAACCATTGATGTCTCTTGACATAACACTTGCGCTGTCATCTGGTCATTTTAGAGCTACTGGGAAAAATGAACAAACAGCATTAAGAATGCCTTCCTCTCGTGCCTTATGGTTTCTTATTCTAAAATTCGGAKTAGACACCTGAATAAGCACAGTAGTATGGACTGATCCTGAAGTCAGTGAGAGTTTTTCTTGGGAAATGTAGACTTTCTCCTTGGCTGGAACACAAAGACCTCTGCCTTSTGAGTGTCAAAAGCAGAGACTGAGGATTAGGGCTCTTCTCTCCCTCAYGCCTTTGTAAAGACCAGGAGTGTTTGTGTCTGTACGTATCTTTAGTCTGTTTCAGTCTCAATACTTGCTCAGTTAATGTCTCAAAGACCATAATTGCAATAAGAGTCTTTAGCAATATATGACCCATGGCAAGGGCACAGATAGAACAAAGCTGGAGAAACCCATCCAGAAAGATTGAGATACACAATTCTGGTATAGCAAAACAAGAAATAAAGTTTGAATTACCCACTTCACTTTAACACAGACTTTTAACTACAATGCTGACAACCTCAAATATCTTAGCTGTCAAACCTTTAATTTTGATGTAATTATTTCAAATTTATTTTTAGGGTCAAGGTTTTGTTTTTTCCCTCCCATTTATTTACAGGCACTATTTCACTGCTGATTAAAACACATAGTGATCTGGCTCTGCTGAATAACCTTACATATAAAAGTAAGCATTCTTGAGAAAAGCTTCCTGTAAAAGACTGTCTGTACTGCTGCTTTCTCACTTTGAAGGTGATCAGGTACATAAGAAATCTTAGACTGTTTCCAGGCTTCATTATAACACTAACTCTGCTTGTAATAGACCTTGTAATGATTTACTCATTCACTCAGTCATTCATTCATTCATTCAACCATTCATCTGCTGAGAGGACAGTAGTCATGTGGCTTGGACCACACTTGTTCTAGCAGCAGCGTATAACCTAGCTCATTAAAGAAAGGTATTCAGATTTCTTGGGCACCTTTTAGGAAGTCTTTGAATTTCTACATTATTTTGAGATYTGTATCTGCAATCTGGACTCCCACTGATGTTAGGAGGCACTCAGCATTCTGAAAGAGATTGAATTCTAGACTCTTATTTTATATATACTCAAAAGGTTCAGTCCTATTTCCCCCAATTTCAAATTTTACATGGTTTGACCTAGGAAATAATGATCTTTCCTGAATACATTTGAAGGTTTTCTTACATTTAATAGACCAAGGCAAGGCCGTATCCTGCACTGATGCTTACCTTTGTCTCCTAATACAAGTCTCATATTTCAGTTTTTCTGCTGTTTTTGGCAGTSTCTAGCTATGTCTGGTCAGTGCCATGTAGAGACTTGACACAAGTGAATCTCAGAAAAACTGCATCAGCATGATTTTATGGCCAGCACAGCTTTTGTGCTKCTACAGCTACATGGCTTCCAAGTTGAGACCCAGATCTGATAGATCTGTACTTGGGCTCAGCACAAATGCTTTACCTAAACCATCTTAGCAATAACAAAGTTATTAGAAATAGTAAGAAAGTAGGCATTAGCATGTAGTTACATCCGTGCCAGAATGTAGCTCACTCATGCAATCCCTTGGCAAGCATGAGTGATGCTCTGTATTTCATTAAGCAATCATCATAATTTCATAAAGTCTTTGCCCCACTCATCTGCTGACAAATAGAAACATGGGGCATTTGAGGGAACAGAGAGTGGTCRTTGTAATCAAAATCTTCAGAGAATTCTGCTCTCAGATTTCAAGGCTCTGTTGAACGGAGATTTTATAATTACACAATGCAGATTAGATTAGGTTTGGCAGTTTATTGGGTAGGAAGAAGTACGCTCTTGCAAATATGATCACACTAAACTTAGGACTCTGCTCAGAGGTATGGCCTTTCAATATGGAGATTTAAACAACTTTTAAAGATAAGCTGACATTTTTGCCTTTTTCTTTACTTTCTTGGATTTGAAATAGCTGAAAAATATTAGCTGAAAAAAATTAATCTGAGGAGAAAAGCTTTTCCTAGAAATTTAGGGGAAACTGCAGAAGATAAACCCATGAAAGCTTAGGTTATAAACTTTTGGGGCATCTTATTAACTGAAACACAACATCATGGAATTGCATCGTTTTGACCATGCAGAAGTAGAATTCTTATTTTTATATGTTATCAGAAGAGATTTAACTATGGTATTCAAAAATATTCAAGTTATATGTAGGGTTGTGAAGAAATCTTCTCAGTTTGTTACCACTTCTGGTATGTTTTGTGTAATAGCACTTTTTGTTCCATTCATTTCTGAAGGAACAAGCTATTTTATAAGGCAGTTTCTTAGTTGTTTCCTCTCTCCCTGCTGCGGGTTTKTTTGCCACTGTTGAAGGATTGCAACAAAACTGAGTTGCAACATCTGGAATTTGACCTTTAACACACAACTGCCCGTTTACTTGAGACATGCATTTATACATTTGGGGCAGCAGGGAGAGAAGGGCAGAGGTGCTAGTTTGGCTTTTTTTTTCTTAATTTTGCTGTGGTGACTGCATTTGATCTTTATAGTAGGCACTCAGAGACCTGTGCTGGCCAGAGACCAAAGTTCTTGGTGCAACACGGAGGGCAGCTGCCAGGCTCATGGAAAGGAAATGACACGATCACGCTGCCACCTGTTCCAAAGGGCTGCCCTGGCAGCCAGGGCGCTCGTTCACCAGGTCACCTTGTTGTAGCTGGGCCAGATCATGCTGGGTGCTGAGTTCATCTGCTTTCCAGCACCCTGGGTGCCTTGGGCACAGACTGCCTCGGGCTGGCCAAACAATTGACGCTGTCTGTAGGAAGTATGATGCAATCTGTTAAGAATAGTAATTTGGAAATGTCAGAAACAGTTTTTTTGCTACTTTTATATGTAGATGTCAGCAATAAAAAAAAGGGAAAGAGGTCAGTGATGCCAAGGACAGTGTCAAGTAGTTGTTCTGAGCYACAAACAGATTTCAATAAGCTGCATACAGTTTTTGCTCATACAACAACATTTTTTAGAACTGAGATGGATTGTATGAGTTCAAAACCGCTCTGTATCATGAGTGCACTGAAATGAAGCTCCCAGCACGGGTGATGGGCAGTCTCTAAGGCATGGCAGATGTGTCTGAATGGCTGACTAGGAATGCAAAATGTACATTAGGCTTAATTTGCCAGACGTCCCTTCCATGAGGCTGGGAACAACCTCTGGCTTTTGTGCCTGTCTCTTGTGATAGCCATATCAAAAAAAAAACAACAAAAAAACCAGCTGATGAAGAAGGAATGGGCCTTGGTTGGTTGTTTTAATATTAAATCTGTCTTAAGATCATAAAGCAGAATAAATTCTCTTTGAGTGGCTTTGAGAAATTTGGTGTTCTGTAGTTATGCTTACTCAGAGGCAGATACATTTTGAGATAATAGGGCAGAGTAAAATCCATGCATGAGGAGGAAAAGGTGGGCTGTGCAGTGGATTTTCTACTTCATAATTTGGATCCCTCATTGCATCATGCAGTGGAAAACTCTGAAGGTATTGAGGTAAATCTGCTGTTGGTGACCRGGAGCAGGAGGAATACCCCAAATTGCTGCACTGACACTGCAGCAACATGCAGTGCTGCTGGGATGCAGCTGGTGGAGCAGAAGAGCTTCCCCTGAGGWATCAGCAGCACTTCACACCTTCTCTAGGCTGGCCTGAGGCTCAGCCTTCAGATTCTTGTAACCGCAGTAGCTGGTCTTGTTTGCAATATACACTTATGGACATTTTTGCTGGTACTATTTGGACAGAGCTTGCAGCCCTGCAAAAGTAGGAGATCTCCACAAAACCCTCAGAAAGAAAGCCAACCTTGACCTTGAGGGTGCCCCTCAAATGAAACATTTTGCGTTGAAACAGAATGAAACAACATTGCTTGCACATTGCTGGCTTCCCCCCTCCACAACATACACACAGACACAGTTTTTGACTCAGCAACCATRCTGACAAAGACCCATTATCTGCTCAGCTCTAGAATTTAGACCGAGACCCACAAAGGACTCGGGGTACATCCATGCATGCACTACAGGCAGAYACAAGCAACCTCTGTCCACACTCTAAGCTCACAAAAAGCCCACATGACCACAGTTTAGTGAGTCACTGAACCTCAGCTAACATGCTCTGCTGAGATGARCAAACACATATTATAACTGCAGGGCAAAATATTTTAAATGTTTGCTGCTGTCACATTTCTTGGTATGCAAATGTTTATCAGTACTATTTTGTGCAGCAACTAGAGGCACTGCATCCTGCTGTGTTAAGCTGAACACATGAATATGAGAAAGACGTGGTCCCACACRTCCTAATTTGTCTTCTAGTAAAAGAAGAGACAGCCAGCAGGTAGAAGAGACAAAATAAGTGGATGTATTACACTAAGGTCCCTTTTGGTTTGAGCAAAATTATGTCTTCCTAGCCCACAATCTTCCTGCATTTTCTTTGGGATGATGCAAAAGAAGTCCTTTCATGATTTAAAGTCAAAAATAAAACACTGATATGGCTAGACAAAGGAAATTAAYGAAAAAACCTCCCCTTTTTGCCTTGGTAATTAAAACTTACTCATACTCATTTTAACATAACCACAGTGGAATTGGAAGGTAAAATTTAATGTTTATGTGCACTTGCATGACAGTAGACTGAAGGAAGTACATCATCTAACCTTTCTGAAGTAGACCCAGCCYTTTCCCTTTACGCCTTAGTCTCTTGTTACAGGTTACACTACATATTGACTGGATCTTTGGGAAGTTATGGAAAGCTGATACGCTCTGGGTTAAAAGAGTGGCTGTTTGTGGGAGAAGATGCCTGAAGCTCGTCATGGAGCCCAGTAAGAGTATTTTTTGTTAAACTGATGGGTATTATGTGTGCAAACAAAATTCTCTCTGTAAATTAAGTGAACAGTGTTTTTGGATGTATAAGTCTCAAYCAATAAAAAGGGCTGGATGATTCCAAATTCCCAGTGCTTAATACTTTCTTGAAATGGGCCTGCCAGTGAGATCCTTGAAAAAGCCCCAGGCAATCAAATAAGAAGTTAACGTAAAAAATCTCTGCCTAATTGAATGTACATTTTATTACATMATTTAAAAGAAAGGCTACATTAAATGATCATATGTTCCAAAATTGCTTGGATATTACAGGGATAAGCTCCTTCATACTTATCACCAACACTTACTTCTCCAGGGCCCTCTAATCCCAAGTAGACATATGTTTTATTGCTCTCTTTTTGGAGCTCATGGTAGCATGACACAGCTGCCACGTTTGTCTTCCAGGGAGGTGGATACTCGTTGTTTAGTGACATTGTCACTGGGGGAAGTGTTCCTGAGCAATGACTTTAGGACAGAGGTTGAGGGAAATCCTTGCTGATAAGAAAATCTGAGATAGTCTTGAATTTTGCACCTATTTACAAATCTTGTTCATTATCCCTTGATAAAAAGTATTACATTCCTTTTAGCTGCTTCAGGATTATGCTGTGTGGGTTTTCAGTAACAGAAAATAAAGCTGGTTTGARCAAAAGGTTTGCTTTGCTTTTGTTTCATGGAGGTTTGTTTTTGTTTCATGGCCAATGAAAAAGCTTATTCTTCATTTTTATACTTTTATTTACTTTGAAATGGAAACTTCACAATAAGAGTCATCTTAAGCACGGGAAGATGTTGTCTGGAGAGGCTAGTTTGTCTTTAGGATTTTTTTAAAAAGAACATAAGTGGACTTAACTCTGAGCAACCTGTTCAAAGCTTTGAAACTCACTTTTCTTTGAGCRGGACTGGGAGTAGATGACCTCCAGAGGTCTTTTCCAGTAAAATATATTCCTCTGGGTCATACCATTTGCAAACTGGTCATTTCGTTCACTGGGTTGTGAACTTTTTGCAAACTTTCAAGTTATGTTTACGCATTGCTGTGGATACAGAGCATAGACCTAAAACTGAAATCAAAGCTGACCTTTGCCTGCAAATCTACATAACACAGAGCATCACCTCACTGAATCCAGTCTCAAACCAACATGATCCAATGCATTATCATCTGATCTGATCTGATCACTCAAGGTTCCCTTAAGAGTTTGCTGCACAAGTTATTCAAGGCATGATGCTCTAGAACCTCTCTAGGCCTCCAGGAGCCAGGGAGAAGCCATTGCAGTAAATACAGCCCAGGTAATCGTTCTTCTGCCCCTCTTCTCCAGTGTTACAGTTGCCACCCTCTCTCTTCAGCCTTCCTTCTGTTCAGACACTTTTTGGCTTTAGCAGTACTCACTCTGCTCTCAGACTAAGGAAAATCTCCAGTTTGAAAGATGAAATTGTCAGAGTAGCTGAGGAGCTCGAGGATAATCACCTGATACCCGTATTAGCAGAGGATACCTGCTAACAGTTACAAATGGCAATCAGAAGGATGGTTTTCTTTTTTACCTTATTGTGAAAGGCACAGTATTTAAACAAGATGTTTTGAGCTGATTGTATTTAGTACCATAGTGGGAGTAATATAGGATGTCATAAAGCTACTGGCCAAAACATGAAGTGGCTTTTGGAGAAATAAAAGCTTAGTCATGACAGTTCTTTCCAGTCTCTAGAAAAGGAAACATTCCATCATTTCTCATATAGGTACATCCAGGGTGAGGATCCTGGGCTGATCACCCAGCAACATTCAGTTGTACTCTGCTGAAGACAAGAACTGAAGGCATGCAGCACTCTTTTTACACATAATCTACAAGGAGCTTTTGTTTACTGGAGTTTATAGGAATATAGCAAAGTTAGTGGGATGCAACATGCTGGTTTTAGATCGGATCATAGATGCCACGGCTCTRACAGTTAATCTGCACAAGAAACAGGATTCATCCCACCTAACTTTCACCATCCAGAAGTCAGGYATGTCCTCTGTGTTAACCACTAAGGCTTCCCCCACAATCTGTGAGAAGAAGGCATCTGAGCTAGGCACAAAGTTTGTCTGCTGGTACCTCATTCTTTCCACTACTACACAGAAGGAGTTGACTATCTGAGACCAATATCTGACACTCAGTTCAGTGGAAAAATCACTTAAGTTTGTATATGCACTATTTGAATGTGCTCAGATGAAAAAAAAACATGCAAAATAAGTTAAAGAAGATTTGAACAGGTAAAGGGATTTATTTTTCAATTTATTAAAATATTGAATCYTTTGCATTAATCTGAGTTGAATGTCTATATTTTTGTTAATACACAGTGGAAAATAGCACTGCCACTTCCAGAGTTATTGCTATTTTAGGAGACAGTGRGAGCTGAGTGTCCTCAATAACTCTCAAGATAAGTCCTTTAAAGTAGTTATTTAAGACATCAGGTTCATGAGGTTTCTATGGAGATGACTCTTTTTGTGTAGGTGTATCAAAATAAGCATTTGCATCAAAGGAGTGCTCTGGAAAATGCTTGTTACAAATTCCTTGTTTTCAATCCACAGCTTGTCATGCTGTATAATACATTATCCCTGATCTAAATATTGAAGCCAAAAGGAGTAGCACGATTCCACCACCTATGCAAATCAGATCATACAGATTAAATCCAATCACATCAAATCCTGCCTTACTACAGAAATACCTTCACTCTACTTACGTCCTAGATGACAATCCACAGGACAA
This sequence comes from Malurus melanocephalus, assembly GCF_030028575.1. Lineage (NCBI taxonomy): Eukaryota > Metazoa > Chordata > Aves > Passeriformes > Maluridae > Malurus > Malurus melanocephalus. The sequence continues at coordinate 4,639,739 of NW_026623243.1, read as the reverse complement.
CTTCTGCCTCTTCTCTACTGTGATCTAAGGTCCTTCTTTCCTGCTTTCCAAAGTTTCACTTCAAGGATATCACACAGCTCTTGAACTTGCTCAAAAGTGTGCTGCTTGGTGGGACCGGTGCTCCTGTCCTGTGACRATTTTCATAAATTCCCTAAATCCTATCCTGGAAAACATTCTGGTATTGCTGGGACTTTGCAACCGAGCCAGACTTCTATTGGTGCCGACACCTCTGTGCCTACATGGTGGGGTGAGAGCATGGACATCCTTTGGCATCGATCACTGCTTGCAGCATCCCAGATCCATTTCCCTGATCMGGATCCATTTTCCCAGATCCATTTCCCTGATCAGGATCCATTTTCCCAGATCCATTTCCCTGATCAGGATCCATTTTCCCAGATCCATTTCCCTGATCAGGATCCWTTTTCCCAGATCCATTTCCCTGATCAGGATCCATTTTCCCTTTCAGGATCCATTTTCTGTTTCCAGATCCATTCTCTGCTATAAGCCCCAATTACAGAAATGCAGAGTGGCTCACTTGGGCACTTGTCAGACCTTGCTGATGAGCTGTCACAGAGGTGAGGAAAAGTGGCAATGGGACACCTTAACAGGGCTGCAGTGTGGCCACAAAGCCCTCCAGCACCAGCTGAGGTTGAGGGTGGAGCTCAGAGCCTTTGTCTCCGTTAGCAGTGAGTTCAGATATTTCTCCCTCTCAGAGATTCCTCTGTGTTTTTTCTGACTATTTATTTGCCTTTTTTTGCCTTACTTTTTTGCCTTGCTTCTCAAAGATCCTCTGCTCCTTTTCTTGCTTTGGAGCTCACATCTCTGCTAAAGTCTAACTTGAAAATTTCCTCTGCTTCTGAGTGCCTGCAAAAGTCTTTGTTTGGGATGGTGTAACATGGATGGGGACACAGTTGGGATTGAGGCATCTACTGGTTAAGCTCTCAGAGTCCATTCAGAAACTTAAATATTTGAACAACTATCTTCACGAAGGGCAAGGGATAACACCCCTCTGTTTTTCAGAAAAGAAAACGTTTTCAGGCWGCACTGTTTTTCTAAACCCTATTAACTATACTTCCCAGCGAAGTTAGATAGCCTGCAGACTAAAGTTCAAGAATGTGTATTTGTTGAGCCCATGAATATATGAACATACCCTAAGGTATTGATTTACTGTCATCAGCTACTGAAAACCAGAAAAGCATTTCACTTCAAAAAGACATGTTTTTGATATCTTGCTATACCTGTAGACCTCCTCCCTGAGTTAAAAATTAAACACTGCAGTTAACAAATCTTTATCAGTTAGCAGCAAGTTCACTTTGCTGATTCTCCAAATATTCAAATAGAATGACATGTGATCCACAGCAATGTCAGCTCACGTGATTACAGACATCTACCAGATCAGATAGGTTCAGCTTTCACTGCTCACTGCCATTTGGCTAAGAGTTACCCTTGACCCACATTTTTTATCTGCTCACATAGGAAAGAAACAGATAGATTATAGTAGAAATTCAGATGAGTACTACTGGTTTAATGCATACATAAGACTTTTCAGCTCAATAAAAGGTAAAAAATGCATACGTCAAGACCAAATATGAAGAATTTAAGGCAATGCACTAAATATTTCACATTTACACAGGTGCCATTGTAAACATACTCCTAAAAGCACWAAGGGATATAGTTGATGAAATGTTCAATGAGAGAATCTTATACATTTTACTGGAAGAAATTACATTGTCTGGAAGAACAATTTGAAGCAGTTATTAATACCATCACTGACTTATCTGAAGAATAATTGCACAAGTCTAATTTTATTAACTGAAAATTGCATGCATGGTATCTAKACTGTATGAAAGATAATGTAAAGGATAATGTTATATATATGCAGAAAAAAATGGACTATTAATTACCAGTCAAAATTTATATTATAATGTATAAGAAGCCCTTTAAATCACTTTTTCTTTTAAATAGCAGCGTTTTTCTAGATTTTATGGTAATCATTAAATGAWGTTACACAGCAATATGTGGAATACCTGTTTCTTTCATATACCAAAACAGAGCTGTAGAAATTATTGCAATAGCTATAACATGTTTTCCAGTGTGAAATAAATAAGCTTTATGAGTCACATTATTTCATCTCTCTATGTRGGGATTTATTCACATCCTTCCCAGCACCATTAACAGAGATAAGACTTATGTATGCAAATCCTAAGATAGCACAGGGAGACTAAATCGGTAAATTTTGCAGAATAGCTATTAGCCTGAAATTAAAGGGAAAACACAAAAGGCACCCTCTTGTAAGAAATTAAGTATTCTGGGCTTGATCTTTATGCCTAGAGCACAGCAGATGGAAGAAAGTATAAATTGTAAGATTAAGATGTAAATAGTACAGTAGAGAATGTTTCCTCCTGTACTCTCTGTCGGGGCAGGCGGTGACAGAGTGCACTGAGGACATGAACTGGGAGTGTGTAAATCTGAAGGTGTGCTGAGAGTGGGAACAAAGGCCCACACTCAGAGGATGCGTCACAGCTACCTGGTGTAGGAGTTGGAATTGCTCTCAGATTTAACGTCAGGAGGCTGATGAGTGATCCAAGCCCAGACTGGCATATCCCAGTGTGCTGCAAGAGCCATGGGGGGCACAAGTATRGTAATGTTAGGTAGCCTGGGCCCTCCTTGTAAACTGCAGGTATAGTTTCAGTCTATGGAAAGCAAAGTTCCAGAAAAATGTTAGAGTAATAGGGATAAATGTGTTAAGAAACTACATCTCTGTAGAGTCTATTCCCCAGCGCAGTTCATGAAGCTCAGGACTCCCAGTATTTCCCTGGATTTGGGGCACTTGCTACTTCACCTGTGCAGTCTCTGCTGCTATGTCAGTTCTGACTTATGGGCAACCCRTGAGCAGAGACCTTCTACACCTCTCTGTTCTTATTTTTCCTCTTCTGGAGTTGAGTAAGGACTGAGAGCCTATACCTCATTTATATTTTCAGAGTAGCTTTATGTGCAAGATCTCACCTTGCTTGTGACTCAAACTATGCATGCTGTATCATTTGTGTGTGCTTTTGGTGTTTTCCAAAATATGATGTGACACATGGAAACTGTTACACAAGGCTGGATAGATATTGCACGTGCCTTTCTGGATTACAAGATAGTAGCTGATGCCAGAAAGCATCTCTGACACCTTCTCCTTTATAGTTTCATGCAATTAATGTAAATAATACAATTTTTGTACATCATGTTATTACAGTGTATTGTTTATCATCACATCTGGAGAGTTATTTGATATAAAAAAAACATATGACGGCTTTGTATTGTTGATCAACCAAATAATTTCAAAGAGTAGATAATGTTTAGAAAACCTGTGGTTTAGGGAGGATCTAGGTGGTTTCATTGAAGTTCCTGTTCTGTTATGTCTCTGAAAACTCAGGAAACATGATAGCCCTGCTAGATTTTCTGTCATTATAATGGTAAAATAATCAGTCTTACAGTAGACTACAGGGCCCACTGAGAGGTACCAGAGCTCAGTTGTTCTAGGAATGGCACAAACAGGTGATGAAAGCCCTTATTCCTGAAAACCTAAACATATTTTCCGACATGAACACAGCTATGTGGAGCAGCTAACACTTTTGGCAATTCATTGTCCTTCTAGTATATAAAATTAATTAATATTTATTTTAATAATAATAATAATACTGTTTGGCAAGAGGCAATAGCCTTTCCAGTTTTCCTTTAGCAAGGATAATTTCCAAGTTCCCTACTGCTTGTGCTAATGGAGAATGCTCCTCCTGTCATTTTGAGCTACGAAATTTAATTGCCCAGAGTGGCTGATACTTATTTTCAACAACTGCTGAACAAACTCTTTAAAATGTTATAATTGCATAGACAGTCCTTAATTTAATGAATGCCTTGYGGCATTAAAAATGTGGGCTTATGCGGGAGATAAAGAGGTCATGGCCTTTCTGAAGCATCTTCTTTTAGGGAAGGATACACCTTCTGCTTTATTCTGTTCTCACTTATATTTATTACAGCCAGAAGAGACAATTGGTTTCCAACTCTGCCATTGCCACCAACCAAATGTATTTGTGTCCTTCACAGCCACTTCTGCTTAAATGAGGTCTCTTATCCTACATGAGGGAAAAGATTATCTAATGACCTCTGTTGTAAGTGAGATAACTGAGACTCTGCACAAAGCACACTGTCAAAACAGGGAAGAGATTCATCAGCACTGGTTTGCTTTTCAGTGGACTGAGGAGTGTGCACACATTCTGCTGGCTCAGCTCCACTTGAAAGTGGGGAAGGTAACTCCTCAAAATATGGTGACTGGGTTGTCTGTGGTTGTAAACAGATCTTCACAGAGGTCCTAGACTTCAAAAAATTTGTTAGATTTAAGTATTTGAAAGAATTGAAGTAGAAAAAAATATCCAGGCTGCCTATCTGCAGGAATATAGAAAAAATTCGTGCCAGCATCTGATATCTCTGTTCCTCTAAACAACTGAGTTCTCAAGTGCTTCTACTCACACTGAGAACACATTTCCACTATGATTTGGCATCTCCTCAGAGAATCTTGTAATATTCTGAGAACATCCCTAGAAAGCTCCTTTCCTTAATTAGAAAAGGAAACAGCAATTCAGGGTTACTGAACATGCATAGCATGTACTCACTTGTGGTAGAGAAAATATTACAGAATGCTTTATCTGGTTTAAACTTGACCCAATTCTCATGCAATACTTTAATGCAATTTTATATATTTTATATGGGTTTCTAACACTTTTTATTTTATTTTTTCCTTTAATTTTCTCTACTGTTTATTAACAGCAGGTTATTTATGATTGTCCTAACCTCATTCTTGAAAGGTGAGGGTACATTTCAGGTAGATGTTATTGCAATAGAATAATTGAGGCTAGATAAGAGTTGGAATATAATTGAAACAAAATACTACCTGTGTTATAAAACTGCAAAGACTTTGTCAACTTGAAATTCAAACATGATTCCAGGTCATATTTAGAAAATCACCTATAGCAAAAGAGASGGCCAAGCCAAGCTCCACTTTTTGCAGGAAGTCTTTCTTCTGTCCTGGAATCAGCAGCTTCATTCATCTCCTCTGGCAGGGGCAAATTTTTGTACTCTAAAAGTGCAAACATTTTGGCAATTCCTGCAGTGTTCCAGAAGTCATCCTGCTTTGCTTTATGCCCTGCCTGCAGGGTAGCTGAGAGACCGAGTGGGGAGAGATGAGAGATGTGACACAAGACACAGTGAGTGTCAGGAGAGTGTGGGCAGCAATGCCCGGGCTGAGGGCACCAGGACCATTAAACTGCTGATAGCTTCATGCSTGAAAGAGACCTGGTTTATGCCTGGTAGGATTTCCACCTGCTTTCAGRCAGCTTTTTTAAGGGGTTCTGCAGCCATCAGATGGCAGCAGCTTTCAGTGGTCGCTACTGCCCAGTTTGTATTCCAAACACGGGTTAAAAAGAGAGGTTAAAGACTGCATAACCCRTCAGTTCCTACATAAATCCTATTTTGCAATAAAGCTAAAGCCATAACATGAAAGATAAGTTGGGCTTATTTACATTGCAGGGTGTGAGAGTGAGGTCCCCTCSAGGGGCTCGTTCCAGGCTTTGAGTTCTGGGCAGCTGAGTTTGTTGTATAACTATGTCATCATCAGCTGAGTTTTGGTATTTTGTTTTCCAGAATTACTAGTGCAATAATAATGAGCCCAGTAGTAATCTTTGCAAAATCCCTTCTCATTGCCTACTATATTGAAGTAGAATGAAAACAGATTGGCAGCAGGCATCTAGAAAATTAGATATTAACTTTCAAAAGTGCATACTAGTTTGCCCTGTAATAGCTGGGAAGCAAGAACATTATGTTTCGGCACTGAACCTTTTTGTGGAATCAAAATATTCCCTCACTACAGCCTGGTTCACATCTGCTGTGGGCTTTAATGTTGTTAATAATACTTGTGATTGCAGTAATCGAAATGTAGTCAGGGAAAAGAAAGGGGAAAACCCTCTTATTTGTATTCAGAATTCTAACTCTAACAATGCAGTTAGTCCTACTGCAATTACTGGGAAAAAAAGAAAGGAACAAATCTGAGAAAAGAAATTAATGTGGGGAGAAAAAAACCCTCCTCTGTTTTTAATTAATAGTAAGGATGTGAAATAAGCACACATAAGGAAAGAAGTGAACAACAGTGACAGAAAATTTGGATCAAAATCAGGATCTTGATAAAGACTGTTATTATAGAAATAATGTAGCTGACCAAAGAGAAAGCAAAGGGAAAAAATACTCCCTTTGACGATAAGGAGATTTAGGGCAAATCAGATAGCTGAGGCTGTCATTAAAGTGACTCTGGGTTACAGGTTAAAGGTAGCAGTGTTACTGGAAGGGAAGTTGCATAATATCAGAGTTGCTACTCTGCCCCATGCCTGGGAGTTCAGATTTCACCAAGCAGGGCTGATAGGGCAGAGGAGCTGTGGCCTCTTTGCTTTCTTCTTTCCAACAAACCTGACAGAAGAGTACAAAGCATTTCCCTTGAAAGGAGTAAAATAGAAGGCATGCCCAGTCTCTCTGGTTTCAGCAAAGGGGCATTTGTCCATTTCATCCCATTTTTTCCATTTCACATTTTTCTTTGAGCATTTTTCTAGGCTCCTCATTTCTTATCTTTCACTGCTGCCTGACATGATTGACCGTTTTCTCCTTTTGTTGTTTGTGACTTGAATTTTTCATCTCAGGAACTTAAATATGAACTATCTTTCCTAAATTTGCTCCTTCCTGTAACTCTTGTTTTCATGTGAAGACCCATCCATCCTGCTTTCTGAAGTCTCTTATTACTTATGATGTCTTTTTTTTTTTTCCTGGCTGCTGGTGTCACCAGGCTTCCTGAATGGGTTTCATCTTCCTTAAGTTATTTACACATTAGAACTCTGCACCTGAATTGCTGACCAAGGCTTCCTTTGGCAACTGTTCACAGGAATAGACACTGGTGCTGTGACTCATCTGACTCATTTTACATCTCTTCATTGGGATGAGATGCATTCTGGCAATGCCCGTATATCTTACTGAAAAAAMCAGGAAGTTATACAAATAGATCAGGTGAACTTGTTGACATTGTAGCTGTGTAAAATGAGGTGAGATGAATGCCTCTGCTATGCTTCTTCAGAAGCTAAGATAGAGAAAACATATAGCAAGAGTTTTTTGAAACTTCTTGTAGCTAAATCTAAAGAGAATTTCTGTGAATTTCTAAASAACGCAAAAGACTTTTCATAGTACCCGATTTTTATTGCAAAAATTAGTGTACTATTTTCAAACTACTAAATAATATCAAGAATTATTCAAAATTATTATATTTTTCTTATATGTTGATTTGCTTCCTATGTCTATAAAATATATACTTTTAATGACTGAAAAGAAAAAAAAATATGTGATTTAACAGTATCATTATCGTATATTGCTAAAAGAATATGTAGATGTAGGAACTTAATCCATACATTATGAAATTATCTCCAGTGCTGTGAAATAAGAGATTAAAACTGTAAGATGTCTGAAAACTACCTTTGGGTTTTCTTTTTGACATGTATAAGTATTTGACAATACTACTTTTTAATAGTTAAGTTATAGTCCTTTATAGTAAGAGTTTTGGGGTTTAAGTCAGTCTTCTAAATCAAGTATGTCAAAACACTGGGCTACATCRTTGCTCATGGCACACCAGGACACAGAATAATGAAATTCACCTGTCACAATGATGTTTTACAGTTTCTCAAATCACCTGCAGTATAACACTGTTTATGTTATGATGGTCATCTGAGTTTTGGGTGGTTCTGCAAACACTGAGTTGCGCAGTTAACACATTATAAATGCATCTCCCCACATTTTCCAATGAACCACTGCCCTGCCACTGGGGGTTCTTTGGTGCTGTGCACTAGGGAGCCTGTGCTGAGAACCCTGCTTTACCCCAGTTCACCTCACTGAAAAGATCTTTGTCTGGCTCATCCATTTGACTCAACTCCCTTTTATTTCTTTCAGTGGCTTATGCTTCACTGGTGCATCTAATCAGTCCTTRCCTTGAGGTCTCCACAGAGTTCATCCCTTTCCTGTGTGACCATTCTTTTCTTCTGCTCGATCGTTCTTATCCCGGTTACTGCACCAGTGACTCCATATCCAGTCTTCTCTTCATTAATTTTTCTGTCTTCTCTTTGCACTGTCTCCCAAGCAAATCACCACACCTAGGATTCCTCTCCTGATGTGGCCTTCAGCTTCCACCATCTGCAAATTGCTTCTCAAGATGAAATTTTGACAATATGGCTACAAAATTCAATTGTATCTCAGAATTTAATGCACGCTATCTGATGAAACATTAGAGTTACCCAAGAGCCAGCATGCAAGAGCAGACACAGAATACTCAAATTTCATATTGTTAAGTGTGAAAAAATGACAATAACAATAACCAACAAGCATACAAAAAATTCTCATCATATTCATGTAATATTTGCCACTAAAGAATAACATTGTGCTAAACTGAGAAAAGTTGTTAAAAGGAATACTCTAGCTAAAAGGCTAAAATACTAATGGTTTTACCTCCTTTCAGAAGCTTGAAGAATATGCACTACTCCTCAGAAACTCTTTTAAAAGAATGGTGTTCTTACATTTTTTTTCTCCTAAACTAGTGATTGAACAGGAGAGGACAGAGGATTATATGAAAAAAGAAAAAAATCTTCCAAGAAGTCTGCTAAAGAAAGAATTCATTAGTGAATAAGACTGTGGTAAAGAAAGAATAACACAAGCCTATGTACTAATTTTTAATTTTTTTTTTCTTTCTTTATGGTCGTTTTAGAAAAGATTAAGGAATTGCTTATAGTGCAGATTTTCTCTATAGGTAAAAGCTATAGAGGCTGTATCATTGTGAATTGGGAAGGGTTCATGGGAGTGATAGCTGGCAATCTGACACCAAAATAACAGAAAGTGACAAATGGGCTATCAGCCATCGAAAAGGGCTTTTCCTTGTTCTAGCAGGTCAGTAGGTCTGATGTGATTATCAGAAAAATTWTAGAAATTATAATTACAATTAATTAGTATACAAAAAGGTAAATGAAATATATTGAACAAGAATCAGAACAACCATTGTAGAAGAAAGCCATACTTTGGGAAACTATGGCAATTCTCTGAAGAAGCCAGGGATTATTTGTATAATGTCAATTCAAACTTACTAACCTGAATTTTCRAAAAGAGATGAACGACATTAATGCAATGGAATTGTCACAGGATAGAGGTGTAAACACTCTTCCAAATTACTAGGTAAGCCACAATTTTTCACAGCAAGGAACCATCAGCACTCCAGGAATTTAGATACAAAAAAAGCTGTGGAAATGTGGTGAGCTGAAAGATAATTTTATGTGTAATGTTACAAAATTAATGAGGATAGTAAAATCATAAGCTGGATGTGAGGAGTGACAGACCAGTCTCAGGATACTGAGCAATGAACTGATGGATGAAATCAATGTCAATAAATGGAAAGTTATGCACTGAGAAAAAATAACCTTCACTGTTCATACACAGGTCTCAATTAGCTCTTGCTGCTCTTCAAAGCAGCTTTAAAATCCCTGAAAACACCAATGAAATTTTGGTTCCTGAGATTTCAGCAAGAAAAAAGTGACAAAGTAGGAATTACTGAGAAAACAATGAGGAATTTAAAAATTCAGATGGTTCTGTGAATCCATTGTACATTCACACTTGAATAATAAATTGTGTTCTTGGTAATAATTTCTAAAAAGTTACAATGGAATTGGAGACCACAGGGACAGATGACAAGGATAAATAATAAATTTTAAAAAAGTTTGGAAAAATGAGTAAAAAAGAATTATTCAGTGTTTTTTATAACATCAGAACTAAGAAGGGAATCAATGCATTTATTAGGTACCAGGCTTGAAATAAATGAAAAGAAGAATATTTTCACACAACAGAGCTGAAAAAGACATGGAGGAGAGTCATCTTCATTTATTAAGTTGTGGCAACAGCTTTTGGCTCAGGAAATCCCAAGGGTGTTGAGCTTCAGATGCTGGGATGCTACATAAGAAAAGATAATTTGATTTAATCTATTTCCTATATGCTTTCCATAACAATCTATTAGGCTACGTTTATACTGGGAAACTAAATAGAGCCAGAGCAGAGACCCAAGTCCAGGGAATGTAGCTGTTCTGACAGAGCTTTTGTTGTGTGATTTATCTACAAGTGAAAAAAAAAAAAAACCCAACCATTTCCTGGCTTCATTTATTGACTGTTTGAGATGTAGCTTCAGTGGCCACAGTGAGAATGGCAGGCAAGGAAAGTCTTTGGCCTCAGAAGGGGATTATTTGCTACTAACCTTATCCTCCCTTTCTTTTCCATGTATAAATTTTTTGACCCCTTGGAGCTAGTGAAATCCTTTACCTCTCTTAAATCCATCACCTCTTTTCAACTGCATCRTACGTAAGTGTTTTGTTCAAAGTATGAGATTGTTTTACCTTCAGCAGGTTTTAGTTTTAGATGCCATAGGTATGCTGGTAAATTCTCTGCCTGCTTATTTTTCTGCAGTCTGGTTAGATATCACAACCATGTCTAACAACCATGTATAGGAAATGCATCCTAATCTAACAGAAGAAATGTCTGTTCAGATATACAGGATAATCTGTTCAGTTCAAAATCAAACTACTACAGTTTGAACTCATGTCAGCCCAGAAACAAAACTAACTGCAGATCTCTCACAGGGGCTCTGTTCCATTTCCACCCAAGCACTAGGGCAGCTCTATGAACAGAGAGAAAGGAGTTGTTACATCACAGCATTAAAKTAAAAGCTTCCAAAATTTGGAGGAATTTTTAAAAGCTGTAATAKTTCTTGTTTTACATGCTTGTTAAAGATGAAAAAGTGTTTTGCCAAAAAAGCTTTTGATATTCTTGTGACAGTAATGTGCAGTTGTTGGACACAATTTCTCATGGGCCAAATGTACGTCTACTATCACACTTCTAACCAACCCATTTGCAAATTTTRCTGCTTGACAGTGTTCCATGGGCTGTCTTGCAAGCCACTGTGGTTTCAGATTACATCTTGAAAACCCATAACATATTGGATAACTTAATTTAAATTTTCCCACTGGTGCCTCTATCTCAAGGTAATCCCAGGAGCACTGAGTTTACCACCATTCAAGGGTTTCAATATTTAGAGTGATCACAGAATTGTGTTTATTATACCCAAAGTTGTCAGATSGCTTGGAGGGAGTCTCTAGGTAGCAGATCACTTCTTACAGCTTGTTTTAGGTGCAAAATCAGTGGGGATTGAGGAGCTGTGTGCCTGCAATCATGCAGCTTGCCTGGGCTCTTGTCTCTCTAGCCTTCCTTATGATTGCCCAAGTGTCACCTACCTCTAGTTGCTATTTCTCCAGTAAGAAACACTTTTTTTTTTCACAAGCCCACTTGTCTGATAGTGGTGTTATGACATTATCAAGAGGCATAAAAAAGCAAAAGAAAATATTTTTAATATAGATTAATTGTATCTTTAGCTGAAATTAGAGATTTCACTGATGCTTAATGATTCTGAAAAAAAAAACAAAAAAAAAAAAAAAAAAAAAAAAAAAAAAAAAAAAAAAAAAAAAAATAACAAAAAAAAAACCCAGGACATGAAACTCCTTCTTAAAAAAACCCAAAAGGTGCAAAGGCTTTAACCTTTAACTATATGTTTATTTGAAGTGCATTTTTCTGGGGAAAAAAAAGAAGAAAAAAAAAAAAGCATTGTTTAAATGATGTTGATGCAAGTGATTTGTCAGGAACTGGTCATATGATGAACATGTAGTAATGTCTGGAAATCAAACAAGTATCAGAAGTAAGACAATAATAATGAATATTTAGATAACTTTGTAACAATGTACAACAGAATTAATTATGAGAGCAATCATTCAAGTACACAACTGAACAAGAACACTCCCCATAACAAATTATTAGGAGTCTTTAATTATAACATAAATAAAAATGTGGCACTAAGTGTTTGGGTATGCCTTTAGCAGAGAGGAGACAAGCTGAGATAAGAAAGGAATCAGAAGAATTTTGTCTAAGGACAAGAAGTATTATTCTTGGACCCTGATGTTTTACATGTGATTGGGGCTGCATTGTTGGAATGACATAAAGCGTTTCATAAGTCTACATTGTGGTGTTGCTGTTACATAAATTATATCCATGGCTCCAGGGAAATCTAAACATTTGACCTTGACTCGTAACACAGATATGATCCATTGAAATAATTAATACTTCCAGTGAAGTAAATTCATCCTGCCAGTAAATGCATCCCCATCCATGCTCACATTTTTTACTCAGTAAAGCTGTTGTGATCCTCACATGCACAAGCGTAGCTCTGAACACAAATGGATATTTTCCTGAGATTTACTCCAGCTCCAAGGATCTGGGGTTCAGTCCAAGCCAGTTAAAAAAAAAAAAAAAAAAGAAAAGAAAATAAAAAATTACCTTCTATTTTAGAAAACTTTTTTGCCATTCCTTTGATTTGGGGATTTACTGCGAATTGTCCATATTTAAATTTTGTTGCTTAGCCAAGTCAGGCTTATAAAGCATATAATACCACTTCTTATTCAACATTGTGTGAGATGGTTTCAGAATAAAGGATCATTGTCACTTGGTTGTTCCTCTTCCACAAATGTATGGAAAAAGGATCATTTCCAGCAGGAGAGGTAGCCTTGCAAGGTAGCCTCAGGATTGCTGTGAACTTATCTGAAGAAAATTTTTTTTAAAAAATCAAATATCTCTTCAMCAAAAGTTTGCATGGTTATGTAACTATTCAGCACCCCTGAATAGAAGTAGTGAAGACTTGACAGGCACTTAACAGAGACTGAATAGTCATGGCCAGTTGAGTTTTAAATCTGGTGGTCTAAGAGCATGGGGGATGTGCTGATGWGGGCTATTTACTGCAACACATTCCTGAGAATCTGTGTAGGTGCTCAGATTGCTAATCTCAGCTGCATCACTATGACAGCTATYGTTCTTCTACACAGGTCATTTAAATTGTTTTAGTTGACAAAATTATAGATGCCTCGATGGAAGAGCACTATAAATGTTATATACATACCAAGGCAAATTGTGACAAGTGCTCACCCCAAGGGAAATTGTGACAAGTGTCTCCTCTGCTTATCTGCTTATCCTCTGCTTATAGAGAAAACTATATTCATGAAATGTKTCCTAAGAGAAYCCTCGARGGCATGTCTGCACCAAGCTCTATCTGAAACCAGAAACTGTGTGAGAGCAGTGGAAGAGACTCTGGAAGAAAGGGACAACAAAGATCAGGTCRTTGACTAAAGGACTCAGGCATGGAAGGAAAAGTTGTAGCACCTGGTGATGCTTACTCGAGGTAAAAAATGGTGGGAGGTAGTCATCTTCAGATATATAAAAAACCTGTTGCAGAAAAACAAAGGAATAAATAAATAAATATTGCCAAGTCTGCTACAGTGAGGTCAAGAAATAACAGTCTTAATCTGAAGCAGCATTTAGTATGTTAAAAACAGTTAAAAGATGTAGTAGGTTAATCAGAAAAGTTATGGGATGTCCATCACTGGGGACAGACTAGAAAGAATAGAAGAACTATTTGATAGAGCTTTTCCTGTCTTTGGACACATGGATAAGCTGGATGACCTTTTGAGGTCCTTTATGATCTTATTTCCCTTGATCTTATGACCACAGCAGTCTGCCCAGACCAATGCATTTGGGTACAAGATCTTTCTAATATTACTCTGATGCATTTCAAGGCTGATTAATGAACCACTTAGCAGTAGTTTGGGGGTCCCCCTACCAGAGTTCAATACAGCCTGAAGATCCACTGTTTAGCTTCAAACACCTGCCTTAGACATCCAAAAGGCACATTGTGAGAGGGCTGGGTACAGACAGCATTTATTGAGAACACCTCTGTGCTCAGGGGTCAGCCGGGGAGACAGCTCTGTTAACTGCTGTCAAACGCTGTCTGTGGGGAAGTCACTCCAAGTGACACTTCTCTGTCCCAGCATCACGCATTCTTTCCACAGTCCAGTGCATGTGACCACTTGGTTCCTGTGACAGCCAGCAGTGCAGGGGGGTGCAAACAGCTGCCATAGCTGTCCTCAGACTCCCTTTTTAGCTCCTTCTCTTTGGGCTTGTGCTTTAGGGGCTGCACACCTCTGTGCTGAGTGCTGGTGACACATGACACTCTGCTTGCAGACCACAATCTTYTCTTCTCTATTATAGAGGTCGGCTTTCCAACCTTGCCACTTTTCCTTTGATAAGCAGCTAGCATTGCTGTGCTATTTCTGATCTACAGGGAATTCCTCGGAAATACTGCAAATACTGTGGAGATATTGGCTAGTGTCAGCTGAAGTGTGTGAGCAGGTTCTGTTGCCCTGCTAGGGAGAAAAAATTGGGTCATGTTAAATCCAGAAGGTATGTCAGCCATTATTAATCGGGTATAACTGCGGAAATCCAGTGATGGATGAAACACAAGCTACAWGAACAGCCAGTGTGCAAGAAAATCTGTGGATTCTGGGGCTGCCTGAGGTCCTTAAACCTTACCTCTGGGGAGTATAGTGATATATGGGGCCCCCACTTTCTCAAATTCCCACAACAAAATCATCCTTTGTTTCATGCACCAGCTTTGCCTAGCAATAATCACCTGTCAGACAGTGCTTGGATTGTGAGTGTCCCACTGGCTTTTGAACTACACCCTTGTGAGCACTTCAGCCACAGTTTCTGTGTCCCCAGGGCAGATGGAGCAGCCTGCAGGACAGTCATCCTTACCCAAGGACAGTTGGATGATCTTTAAAGGTCCTTTCCAATCCAAAATATTGCATGATTGTTTAAATCCCCATTTTTTTTTATAAGAAAGAAGTCAGCGAAGTTTTTTGCTGCAAAGTCACTGGTTTCTTGAGACTTGTCAGATAGTGAAGCCCAAGTTTGCACGGGCCATGACAAGAATTTAGGAGAGAGATACTTGATTAATTTTGTTATGGTAACTTATCTAACTTATCTGAAGAGAAACTGGGCAAGAGAGAAATTTAGCATGGGGATTTCAAAGCCCTACTTGATGCAGAACCTGTTTTGTCACGGAGGACTATTCCTGAAAGAAGATAGTAATGCTGGTGTTCATCTGGTAAGACAAGATACCTTGAATCATGAGACACTTTGAATCCCTTAAGAAAAACAAGAAGACCCATGTATGAATCTGTTAAACCTTTTAACAGAGTCCTGATAGTGTACTGGTGAAACAACATTCAGATGTTATGAGGAATTTCACACGGCAAAGCTTTTGTCTTCTGTTTGTAGTTCATTTAAAACTGCTGAGTTGTGATTTATTCAGGGCCTGGCTATTTTTACTGTTAAAAAGACTAAAGTGACTAAAAGTGACACATGAGCTTCTTCCTACTGGAATTCAATTAACCCGAGTGCAGGATTTTAAGATCACATGTTCTCATTCTCATTCTGAAGCTATTTTTGTTTTCACAGCTCCCTAATGATACAGGCAAATGCCAATTCAGGTTTTATTGCAGAACATATGCTGCTACATTCTCTACTCAACAGTTTTCAAAGTTTCTTACAGATCCTAACACACTAGCACGCATGAACACAAACACAAGCCTGCATGTGTCTGTGCAAAAGAGTTAAAGAAATCAAATGAAGACTGGAAAACAGCATGAATTCTGAAAAGCAAAAATGGTTTAAAATGTTCATAAAATATGGTTGACCTCTGAAGTGTACGACAAAAATTTTCATTCTTTTTTGATTTCTACTTTCAGTTATTAAGCAAGTTTTCTCCACAATATGCTGCTGTGCTTATTGTTGGTGATTTTCTGTGATGCTCAGTTGGCCTCCCGTAATGATGATGAGACAGATTGAAAACATTGACACRAGCAATCTTTTTCTGGTATCAACCAGATAGTGAGTCTGCAGAGCAGCCAGCTTTTGTCAATGGTTGCAGTGATCTCTAGAGGGACTTTGTGTGTTTGATTGTGGCTTTTACTGAGAAGTATGTTGGTCACGATGAAATGTCCTCACTCTTCAAGGAATTTTTTTTCCAAGGTTTTAATAAGACATTTTTATTATCTTCTATTTACAAATTAGTATCCTTATACAATAACTTCTATTTCACACTTTTTGGAAAATGGATAATATTTTGATCTCTATTGAGGATAAGCATTATTTCTTTATCCTTAGTCTTTTAAAGTCCRTAAGCTGCATAGGATGAACACATCACATTCACTTCCCTTTTATTTCCCTKTGAGAGCTTTATTGCACGATACACATTGTTTTGCCCAAGACAATCTGACTAACCCTGTGTCTGTGCAGCTACAGTGCTGAAAGGCACAGACAATAAACACAGAGGCGTTCTGCTTTGTGTCCTATTTAGACAAGACAGAGGTGACAATGCACAACACCTGAACAGTTTATCAACAAACTCCATGTGATGAAATTTTGTGTTTGTCTTTGGTCAAATTTTGAYTTAAGAGAAAACAAAAACCCAGGCTGATTCCCCACCTGGTATAAACTGATGCAGCTCGACTGAATTCGACTGACACCAGCTGAGAATGTAATCTTGTGCTTTCTGACTGGAAATTAGATCAAATATCTTGTTCAGGCTAAACAGGGTTAAAATGATCACATCCATCTGACCTGAGCAGCTGAAGGTGTCTCTTTTCAGCAAATGATTTTGTCTAAATTGAGTATGAAGCAAAATGTTTCCCACAGGTCCCTGTTCACACCTAGGAGTGCTGGGGCATGGCTGCAAATTGTTCATCACTGGATCAGCAACTGGTCAAAACTTTGGGATGAATTTAACATAATTTAGAAAGCTCTGTTTCTGTTTGAAAGTAAGTTGGTCAAACTCATGTAACTTTTTCATTTGATTACCCTGCTAATAAATTTGAATCTACGTTAACTGAAAACCGGTTTCAGTAGCACAAATACAGAACCCACATTAAAAATTTGCCTGATTTGAAATTTGCCTGTCTACACTCATAGGATCTGAATACCGGAAAATAGAAAAACTCTCTAAAAACTGCAATATTAGAGAGTTTCATATAGAAGTAAAAGATAAAAACCAGATTTATTCTGAAATAGGTTTTAAAATTAACACCACTACCACTCCCAGTTTCTATTTGTTTTCATTCTATATTAATTTTTTATCAGCCAAGGGTTGATTTGATTGCTCTAAGTTACATGTACCAACTCTAACAACCCTGTAAGTGAGCCTGAATACAGTAATAATCAGAGGAGTCCTTGAATTTCCTCTGTGGTAATAACCTCCAATGTTACTTGCTACTGTTGTTAAATCTATCTGGTTGGTGATTGCAAAGAGAATTTTTCCTGAACATCAAAATTTTCTTACAGATAGCCAGAAATGAGTCACATACGAGCAAGTTTTCCTGCTGCTTACAGACACATGTCATCGCCCTTCCTSTCTGGACACAATATTCTTCCACAGTAAATATTGCTTTAATTGGAGCACCTGGGTCAAGAGTGAGGTAAGAGGGAAGTTAACAGAGAGGTTGAGGAGGTGACCATCCTAATTTCACAGAGGACAGCCTGAGTCCCTAAACCTTATAGCAAAAATCATTAAGCTATAGTCATTAGGCCCTAAACCTTACAGCAAAACATGAGTGGGCGTCCACACTGGAAAAGCTATAATATTTTAAAATATTTTAAACTGTTTATTAATATTACAACCTACAATCTCTTCTGGACAATCTAGAAATTAARGTCTTGCCACACATGTTGTCAGTTTCTGACATATAATGAATCTTTAGGACAGAATGAAACTTTAACTCTAAATTCTCACTAATATAAAACAATTTTCATCAGCAGAAGAGGTGACATTAGGTATTGTTTCTTGTTCTGTTGTTTTGCTTAAAGGCTTCTTGCACATCCTCAATAAAGTGAAGGCAGCTTTAAAAGAGTTTTAATGGATACCCATGTGATACTTACACAAAGTCAAAACCAGGTTTACAATCATTTGTCCACTGTAATATAGTAATGACTTTGGAATCGGGTTTGTTTATTGGCTATGAATTTCTTGCTGCTCCTTACTATTAAAAAAAAAAAAAAGTTAAGACTGTAAAGAAGAGGCAAGACACTATATTTTTAAATGTATGTTAGATAAGATTAAGACCTTCTTTGTATCTGGCACAGTAAAAAGTAAGACACCAAAATGCAAACTTTTATGCTAGAATTGTAGGAGAAAATAAACTTCTCTGATATCCCGGGTTGAACAAAATCAATAAATTATTGGTTATTTTACGAGAGACCACTACATTTATTGTAGCAAATTGCAGTTTACTAATCATATTCCTATTTAGTTTTAAGGATGTAACATTTTTCCAAGMAATTTTAATCCACTGGGCATCCCTCTTTGGGATTATTTGTCCATTAGGTAACACCTTGACTCCTGCCAGCCCACAGGCTTTCCTGGAACCAGCCGTGTTTGTCAACCCTGGGCCTCTGGTTTTTTAAAACCTCTTCAGCTTTGTGTTGTTTACAAGTTCAGCATGAACTGACCTATTCTAAATCAGCTAAGCAAACAGGAACAAATTTGACACTTYCCTTAAGAAAAAGAATTAACAAAAAACAAAAAGCCAACTACTAGATAGTATAGTGTTATGTAACAGGCAAAAATTAAGCAAATATGAATCTCAACGTTTGATATTTCTGTGAGGTAATACCTAACAGTGCATACAGTTCTACTCACCACCTCAGAGCCATGCTGAGGCACAGCATGTGCAGCAGGAACAGTGGTATAAGAGCTCAGACTTATTGCCAGCTGCCAAAACTTACAGAATCAGAATATTTTTTTTAAAATTTCAAATATACCATATAACCTTCTTATTTAATAGCCATATGCAAAGGAAAAACAATTCATAGTCTCACAGGGTGTTTTATTCTGCAACAGAGCAAAATGCAGAAAAACGTGGGCTGAGAGAGACGTGCCCAAAACAGGATCTTCTAGGGCTGCCTCAGCATTTCACTGAGCCAGAACAGGAAAATTGCCCTTACAGAAGCCTCTCCAGCAAAGGTATGTTGTTACATTAATAAGTGCAACGTTTCCAAACAATACTGGATAACATTACAGAGCATCAGCAACTATGTTATGTAACATTTTATACACAYATCTTAAGCTACAGACATTCCCCAGATAATTTGCAGCCCATAATGATAATAAACGTACTAGAAAGCACTTCATTCTCCTGCCTGAGTAATAGATGAGATCTTTGAGAGATTTTTGGAATCTCTGTTCCATCCAAATTTCTACTTACTTTTCTGTCTTTCCTTTTATCTGCAAATTACTTCCCTTTTCTRTTACCATGCATTGGCCACAACATTCATCTTGCCTCTCTCTGCTACAGTTCTCCCTGCCTACATTGCTCATTTTCTAATTGTTCTTAATACTAATGCCCTCATTTCTTACCTTTCCTCTGCCTGGCAACAGACCCCCACTTTTACTGTTGTTGTTCTAAATACTTTTTCTAGATTGGCATTTAGTGGAAATATTCATGTCTTTAGCAGGATCGATTACCAGCCCACCTCAGAGAGCAGTGCTACTGCTTGAGGGGAGAACAATTGGTAGCTTATATAAATAGACAACTTCTGAAGTGATTAAAGCGATATGTAAAACTGTCACACTGAGGAGTGAATGCTCTAAAGGCCTTTGTTCCTAAAAAAAAAAAAAAAAAAAAAAAAAAAAAAAAAAAAAAAAANCCCCAAATTGAAAACCTCAGCAGAAAGTACTCTATGTAGCAAAACTGATATTGAAACTCAAGAACTAAGCAGATTTACTATGTCATAGTAATTATGTATTGCTTAGTTCTTCTCTTTTGGCTTGATTCTTATTTATACCACTGAAGGAGTAGAATGTCCTTTTCACGATGATTTGGAGTGGAACAATTCAGARGAAATCCCCAAGTGAGACAATGATTCATCAGTGGTGAGTCAGTCAGGATTTGTCCCTTGAAGTCAGCACCAGCCTGGTGCCGGGCAGATGGTTTGTGTGGTAAAAAGCCAAGCTGCAGACCCAAACTCTTCAAGCAATTAAAGAAGCCAAAACAATTTTTGTAAGAACAAGGGTTTCAGTATGCTATATCCATGTTTTGTCATTGTCATGTTTTCAGGTTTTTCAAGGGTCTTCAATTCAATAAAACATAGGGGTTTTTGTAAAGGACAAAGTTATTAAGAGGTTTTTAAATGTTGTTTACATCTAAGCTGGATGCAAGCAGCTGAAAAACATGATGGCACTTGGTGGCTGAGCTAAATGTCGAGGATTGTCTTTTGGGCTCTGTTTCCACTGACCATGAGAGACATCCATGGATGAAGCAGCATCAATCCAGCACATTAGAGAGATTCTGCAAAGAGAGACTATAACAGCAAAATATGTCAGTCCCTGTGACAGGAATCACACTGAGGTGGTGAGGCATTTGTATGGAGAAAATAGGTCACTGCACTGTGTTTTGATCAAAATTCTCACAGTTTGGAGAACAATGTCTGCACATAGTTTCCAGTGAGTTTAGTAGAAACGGAAGGCCTTCTTCCCCCCTTAAGCTAACCCAGCTTTATATCAATGTGGGGCTGCCTCTAGGAAGAAAACTCACTGTTCAGAGGCAAAATATCTGTTTATTTCTTGTATGCCAAATCATCACAGAATTTTAAGCCTGCTTCAAGAAKGCAAGAGACAAAATTTTCCAACATCTTGTCCCCAAAAGATGAATTAAATTTCTTGGATCTGGTGCTGTGTGGTAGGAAAGCAGCCACATATATATGACATGTGAAGAACATGTATTCAGACCACTGAATAAATAAACAACATCAATGACATCTGTCCTCTCTTTTATCTCCTTTAGTTTAAGTGGCTTTTTCATCTTGTCATTGCAAAAATGTTTTGAATGCACATGTATAGCCAAGAAGAAATTTAAGCCAGAAACTTGTACATGAATTGTTCAGCGTTTTGTTAAAATGACAAAAGCTGTATAGGAAGTCTTGGCCAGTTGTTGCAAAACCTTTATCACACTGCAAAGCCATAAGCTTTTCACACACCAGGTTTTGTTTTCTTCAGTTTCCTCCAGCTTGGACAAAGCTGGAATRAGAGAGCAGGAGTTCTGAGACACCAGTGAAGTCGATTATGTTATTCAGCGAGCCGGCTACTTGCAGCCCTCACCAGGGCTCGTTCAAGCACCATCAGCTAATCTGAGCTATTGCCATCAATCGTAGTGGGATCAGCTAATCTGAGCTATTGCCATCAATCGTGGTGGGATCAGCTAATCTGAACTATTGCCATCAATCGTGGTGGGATCAGCTAATCTGAGCTATTGCCATCAATCGTGGTGGGATCAGCTAGTCTGAGCTATGGCCATGCACTTGTGGTGGGATCAGCTAATCTGAACTATTGCCAAAAATCTTGGTGGGATCAGCTTGATTGAGGAAGAGGCAGTGGGGACAGAGGGTGGGTAAGCACTGAGGTGGTGGAACCATGAGACATAATTTCAAGTTGCTTTGTAGAAATTATGCATTTTTCTGACAATTTCAGGGAAAATCAAATCTTAGTAATATGAAGACAAGTGTTCCTCAGAGGAACAACAAATTCCAAATTATGCCAACAATCACATTTCTGGGAATAATTTAATTCCATAAAGGTTTTTAATAATTTTTTTTCATTAATATAAGGGTCCAGATTCTGCATCCAAATGCCCTACTAAATATTGACCAAGAGGTTACTTCCAAAGGATTTTTAAAGATCAATTCTCTCTTGGCATGATGATCCCAGCTCTGTTTTCTGGATGGTTATGCATGGTGCCACTGTGATTTATTTTGGAGGACTTGAAATGGAGGCCAAGGTGGATGTGCCATAGGGGCACTGAAGTCACTTGAAGCTACTCACAAACACTTGTCTGGCTCCATAGGAGCCCTAAGGTGTGTGCAGTTATMCACAGGCTAATTACAGTCTCCTTGGGGCTGTGAAGTGCTGGCCTAAACTCTCTTGTACATATCAATTTAAATATATGCTGGACTAAAGTCCTTGCCTGCGCATGGAAGATTTTTATGACATTGTTGTCTTGTTTGTCCCTCCGTGTGCCTGATGCATCTGGTTGTAAATCATGATGTTAACTTTTAAGGGATAAGAATTTTATTTTTATTTTATGGTCATAAGAAACTCAGTACAGAAATTCTGTTCCTTATATGGCTTTAGATAATCGAATGACATATGCTTTTAAATAATTGGAGTAATTTAATTCCTTTTATGAAATCCAGGTCAAGCCTGTGTCATTGCAGTTTCCCTTTTCACAATTCCTTATAATAGTGCTTTATTTCCTTCTGTGCTAGAATGAAGCTTATAAAAATATAAAGGATTTACTGTGTTGGCTGGAAGTAAGTCAAAGTAAAGAAAGCAAAATTCATGGATTATTTTTTATTTATGTATTTCAATGCTTGATGTTTTTCCATGAGTGTTCCATGTGAAATTATGAAGAAAATACTTATATGAAAGTTTAAAGTGAAGTAAGCAACAATTTTTAATTTAAATATTGAAGACTAGAGAAAGGCTTATAATAAAAAGCAAACGGCAGTCCCAAATTTGCTACATTTCCGAGTTCCAAACCCACCTATTTCCCCACATAATTTTTGTTGTTGATTATTATATATTACAGTCATGTTGTTATGTACCACAGTATGTGACCAGAGCATRAGAAGCTCTCTATAGGTGTTTACGTTCTTCAGGGTATGACTGCAGTGGAGTTAAAAGGGATTTCCTCACTTCATGTAGTCACACTTAAGTTARTTTTAAGTGCTCTAGGTCAACATTGGAGAGCATTATAAATGACCTGGGTAAATGACAAGGTTAGGTAACTCTTCTGAGCTGCTGTTGGGAGGCTACAGTCAATGTTGTATCTGACTAGTGCAATGAAGAGGTAGAGAAATTTTCCTGGTAAAGGGCTGAATTGACTTCCCAACAATTTTATGCACCATAAAATACTGTGCATCGTAAATCATGAGGGCATAGATTATATGAAGTGCAGTCACAGGCTTTATTCCCAACYTAGAAGTGTCCTCCAGCTTTGAAGTTTCCTGCTCGAAAATCCCTTCTTGCTAAAAGCTTTGACTCAGAGTATGTACCAATGCTACAGGCCAAAATCAACACCTCCTCAAAAGATAAAGGAAAGAAGGAAAAAAAACAAATACAAAAATGGTATATACAATATTACTGGTTCAGTGCTTTAGCAAAATCAGACACTAAACTTGGGTACCCTGAATCTTATACCTGCTGCCTGTGTGTGCAGGAAGGGAGTTAATTATAGCCAGGAGTAATTTCTGTACAGCGGTTTAGGAATGGAATTTGAGATAAGTACCCTGAGGTATCGTTTTAATTCTGAACTGAAAAGGAACACCAGGCATCCTGCTACTGAACAAATGCAATACAAATGGAGAAAGTTTGTAATTAAAGATCAAGGGTCAAAGTTATATGCTGGCCTCCCAAAGCTCTGTTGAGTTTTCCGGACAAGCTGTATTCATGTGACTCTGCCGGTACGTGTGGCCGAGTCTCCATGAGTACCCTCACAGAGCATTTCCGAAATGCATCGTGGTGCCTGTGGAATGTGGCTGTTATCCTGGCATTCTCCACATACTTTCCTGGAGCAGATGTATATCTGCACCTGTTTGCCCTCCCTGTTCGTTCCCATCACTGCTTCAAAGGAACTCGAGTTTCCCAAGAGACTGCAGTGGCGCTGTGTCCTTGCACAGCTCCCGGTGGATGTCATGGCAGAGGGCTCCTCTGCTGCCCCGAATGTCACCAAATGGGCTCCAGGTGTGAAGGCAGAGTGTGTCCTCCCAGAAACGTGGGCACTGCCACRTGCAAATGGGTTTCACCATGAGAAGGAGCTAAACTCTCATGTCAACAGATCACTTATCAGCAGACTTGTTGTTACTACTGTTTTCTTTCATTTTTTTTGCACACTTTCACAGGTGAGCTGCTTTCTTCTTGTGTGTTTCAACTTGGTTCTCACAAACAGGAGTTATGCAGGGTGAGCACGTGCAACCCATTGTGCAGAAACCCCAGGATGCTCCTTGCTTGACAAGGAGCCTGATACTTCAGGAGAGACAGTGAAAGTGAATGTGTTACCAGAGAGAGCTCCCCAAGGAAATGAAAATAGTGTTAGGATTACTTGATACGAGATAAAGTTGTTTAAGAGAAGTGACTTGACATATTGACTGGTTCCTGGTGAAGTGATGCAATGTCATACAAAACCCAGCTTCCGGGCAGGAATTTGATGATCTCCTTGTGAGTATAGGGGCTACAAATGGCTTTTGCTTCCTAAGTTTAGAAATTTGGATTTCATAAGAAAAGGCTTTTTAAAGAGAGCTAACAAGTTTTTATTAAAACTTGTAAATTATGAGATTTTTATATTCTATGTCTCTTTTGCTCTTTTTCATATTTTTCACGATTGTTATTTTAAAATTTAAATGTATAAAACTCACAAGAGTGTTCAGCMAAATGGTTTTGATTCCTGTTTAGGTCTAATGACCCATATTGAAATATTTTCAAAATTTCATTGTGTRAAATTGTTTCTAAATTATGGTTTTTGCTATCCATTTTCAGTTTTTAGCTTCCAATATTATTTTCAAGGAAATGCATTTCTATTTTTAAATTTAATATTAATTAATTACCTTTTCTCCATTTTGGGTCCAAATAGTAGACAGGAGCCTTCCATGCGTGGTTGAGAAAACACCCAGAGAATTTGCTTCTTTACCTGGATTTTGAGTACTAAGTGATTTTTCTACTATTCCTGCAGTGACTTGAAAGGGGAAACAAGATAAGGAAGTTCTTGTAGTTCAACTTTTTATCAACATTGATGTTTTGTGTCATTTGTTACTGCTTCAGTAGGACAAAGAGAGAGCCAAACAATCAACTCTTTTGTTCATGATCTGTCACAAGCCAACAAGTCTCAGATATTTCCCTTGTGCTCCTTCCATACCTTTCCCTTCCAGCAAACTCCTGGCATCTGCTCCCATRAGGTGCCCTGAGAAGGGACTGACAAGGGTGAACCAGTAGTTGAGGTGAGGAKTAGGGTGAGGAAAAGGAGTATGGCACCTTAAGACAAAAGTACGAAGCCTTCTCCAGCTTGGATTTATGACTGARGATAGGGGAAGCCTTCATCTCCTGGTTATCCCCTACCAACCACACTGACACCTTCATTCCCAACAGTTTTGTGGCTATGCACTTTCACCCAAAAATCCCTGAGCTTTCTTTAATGCCTGTTCCAAAGCTTGTGGATGGCTTCTCTGAGTTGAGACGATGAAAAAAGGCATTTTCACAAGTGGGTAACATGTAGGTGTGTGAGTGGTGGAAGACTGGAAATGCTGCAAGATGTGTATTGCTGAAATAGAAAGACATGCTCTGTCTTAAAAAAAA
>NW_026623243.1:4570119-4614291 GCF_030028575.1 Malurus melanocephalus | reverse complement strand
AACCCAAAAATCCCCCACCCAAATAAAACACTCAGGAAGCCCTGAAGGCATAAGTGCTGTATCACAGCCTGTGTTCAAGGTACACTTGCTAGCTAACACTCACATACGCACAGAGTGTGACTATATGCATATATGTGCATATCATCAGGAGCTCCTTCTCAGTTGTGCCTACCAAAATGGTGTCTGTGGTGGAAGTGAACCATCTGCTTCACAGCACTTCTATTTATAAGATCTGCAGCCTGGCAGCGTAGCACATGCAGTGTCACTTCAAGCCCTGCTCCCCCAGATGAACTCCAATATGTCACTGGGTCGTCCCATCAGCCCCACGTTGACTCTGTAAACAGAAACCCTATCTCCCTGCAGTCTGAGTCAGCAGCTGTACTGGAGCAGGACCTATCTTTAAGACTTGCAGAATGTGTAATCTGATGTCAAAAAAGCCACAGAAGGGTATTTGCCACCTGACTCTGGAATGGAGAGCAGCCCTTTGATACAAGTTTCTACAGCTCTGGCTTCATGAGCATAGATCAAACTTCTGTGGCATTTGCTTGACTTTTCCAGGGCTGGAAGAAACTCYTCCACTTCGAACTATTTTTCTGGGAGCTCTGACTCTCAACTTCTTGCCAGGCTTCACGCCATTTTAGGACAGACGTGCTACGCACTTATCAGTTTTGTATGTTTGATATGCAATGTGCATAGAATRTTTACCTTCCATTTTGGGATTTAGACCTAAATCCTCTTCAGGCATCAAGGAAATAAATGTAACAATACAAATATGTCTGAAAAGTCCTGTTACACAAAAACCTGACAAGAGCATTAGTAGMCCTGAAGAAGTACTTGGAAACAGCATGTTGGCATAGAGTTGCTTTCATTTATGCATGCCATTAGAATTTCTACACACATTTTAATGCCCTCCTGCCAGCACAGCTTATATTAATTTCTCTCCAGCATTACCATGAAACATAGAAATAGCCCACAGTTTAAGGTAGATAATGGTTCTTGTTGACCCTACGGGAGGGCAAAGATGTGCTAGAAATTGTAGTATTTTCCAGAGGTGGGACATGTAATGGCTACACCTGGGTTGACAGGTTCCTTTTTCCTGTTGCATTTTGATTGCAAAGATGATTTTCTTGCTTTGTTAGGCCTCAACCCCTGATGGAACAGAAATATAAATAATGAGATCACACAAATCTCCTGTGGCTGATGATAGGTGTTATCGACACCAGTCTCTATTCATAAGAAGGTGGCACAGGTTCATCACAGGTTCATCAAATCACACTCAGGACTTTTTCTCTTTTATTACTTGAAGGGGTTAAAGTCACTTATACCAACAAGTGGCTTCTCCAGAAAAAGAACAACACAATACTTCGTCACAAGTTATGTTGTGTGGGAGACCAGACGAAATGGAATTAGCAATGTTCTCCACATCAACAGCGCACAGCATGATCTTGTTAAAGAATTATACTGCTTCATAATCCTCAAACAAATAACATTATAGAATAATGGATTGTTTTTTACTTCCTAAGCAGAAGATGGTAGGTTTGTTTTTCCTATTAAACCTAATTTTMATTTCAGACTCAAGATAAATGGTACATTGATGCATTTACTTATCTCTTTCTTGAAGTTTTCAGTTATAAAGAGGAAACTTATTTTCTAGATCTGCTGGTGTAAACAAAACTTAGTCTCCTGATTGATAATTTATCTTTTTTTTTTCCTTTTGCTGCTTTGAATTTCAGTATTGGTGGAAGAAACTGTTAATCAAATGYACTTGCCCTTCTTGATAGAAAAAAGCAACAAAGTGTTAAATGCATRATTTTTTCATCTTGCTTTCAGAAATGGATAAAAAGTATTCCTAAGTAAAAAAAATCATGATTAAAAATCCCCATTTCTTGCTTTTCTCTGTTGCAGCCCTTTGGCAACAAGATGGATGGGGAAAGGGGTCCCAAAGGCAGTTTAGTCCTTTACCCTGCAGAACCTCTCCTTAAAGTAACACTGATAGGAGCACTATGAGCAGGGTGTCAGGTCAATTAAAATTTTTATATTTCTTCTTTTTTATTCTTCTTGTTCAATGCTTCAATCTCTGAAAGAACATTTCCAAATAGAAAAATAGAAATTTATCTCACAAAAAAATGGAAACATTGCATTCCAGTTTTAAAAGAAAAAGAACCTTTTTGAGGCAAAATTGTTTCATGAATATTAACAAATACTTCTAAATAATGTTGATCTACTTTGGAATGTATTACTTAGCTGTGGATTTAAAAATCTGTAAAACATTATTCCAAGTACTAAAAAACCTTTAGACACTTTGTGCCCCTGGTTATTAGCCACTAATAACCAATTTTCTGCATTAGATTGAGAGTGGAGTAATCTTCCTGAGCATTAAAATATCTTTAAGGCAAATACAAATGTGTAGGAACTCATTCTATTCCTGAATTTTCAGGGTTTATCCCGTTTTGTTGTCACACTGCTTTCTTTTTGCCATGGCAATGTTTTCTGTCTAATTGGAAAAACCCCAATCTTTTCTCGATCATATTTTCTTTATGGTAGTTCAGTAAAATAYGATGTCCCCAAAACTGTCATCAGCAACCAATTTGGGACAATTAGCCTAGTCTCAAAAAATGATTAAACATAACAAAAAAAGCCCAGTATGTAAAAAAAACCCATGCAGGATGGTTTTGTCTTTCATAGGGGATCCCAATGTGATATTTTTATGAATTATAATATGTGCACATATGCATATGTCTTTCCAACATCAGCTTGCCTGAGAAGGGATGAAGACAATGACTCCCCATGTCCAGGAAAGGCCATTGTACTTCGAACAGTACCAAGGTGTTGGTGAATTATTTTTATTTTTGTCCTCAGTTTTATCTCTGATAATTTCTATTTCTTTTATTGTATGCATTTCTGGCCTGCCCTGATTCTTGCATGCTGCTGCTGAAACAGGATAGCCTTGGGTCTAAAAGCCATGAAAGGGGAAAATTTCTTTCCCCACTGATCAGGTATAGAATCTGGAACTGTTTTTTCAGTTCTGTGCTCTATTTAATAAACATTTCATCCTTTCTGGGAGTGGTGTGGTTTAGGATTATTAGAAGACTGACCTTTGAATATGGATCCCCTTTTCCTCTGATTAATTCTGTTATGTCAATATTTATGTTATACTCTAGGGAATCTCTTTATTTGTGTTTGGGAACTTATCCAAAATTTGATTGTCTGGGAGAAAATAGTCTGTTTTGTGTATGTAAAAGCTGTTTCAGGTCAGGCAGAAAAGAAGTAGGTCAAATTTTATATCCTCAAATTTTGATCTAAGGGATGGGAAAACAAAAATAAAAAGGCGTCACATGACTTAATGCTTATGTTTTGAGACTTTTTCTACTAGAGTTACTCTGAGGACACTCACACAAATCTGTATACGCAGATACCAGGGCAGTGACTAGGAAACAAGCTCAGTTATGTGAAACGGGGCACATAGAGTTCATTAACAGCTGTATGATCCAGGTAGCCATTTATTCTCACTTCCCTTTGTCTTGGAACTGCAGCACATGTGAAGGAAAAGGCAGAAAAATAAGTTTGTCATACATTCACCTGATATTGCATACAAATACAGAAAAGTATTCTCTGTTCATCTCATGTTTATCAGTCCTAGATCAAGTAGTACATTTATTGAAATGGTCAAATATAATTTTAATTAAATTAGCTTAAAGTTTTAATCACAAATTGTGTACCTGAAGCCTTTCAAATCCTTTTTCCTTCATATGTTGTAGCTTCTCAAATATGATTGTGCAGTGACGCTGTTCTAGATAAGTATTTTAAGAGCAACAACAGAGGCAATAATGTCCTGGACCTTTAAGTGCCAGGTGCCCATAAACTAGCTCTTCTCTGGGGAGCTGAAAAGAATGCAAAGGGAAGCATTAACTGCCTTGGCTGGCAGCCTAACCTGCAGTGCCTTTGCCCGTACTGTGGGAAAACTTACTGCAGTGTCACAGCCCTGCTACTATCAATTAGCGTCAATATGAACAAAGAACACCAGATATAAGGCCAATGTTCTGGAAATATAACAAGCAAAATGATGTTTTGTAGCAAAGCTGAAATTCCRCTTTGTATGTGAAAGAGGATCCAGGAAAGGGAAAACAAAAGCAGATTAGTCATACATCTAAATTTAGGGTTTTTTCCATACATGCTACTGTTTCAGATCAGTCATGGAAACTAATGAGTTCAGTGTTATGAGATGAAAAGAATCTCATAGTGACCTGATATGAACTCATGGAAGCCTGATAGGAGGATTTGGCAGGGAATGTAGAGAACCTTTTTATATCATCCAATGGCTCCTTTTAACAGCAACTCCTATCATGTTGTCAGTTGAGCAAATAAAATTGGCCCACTTCTCAGGCCTCCCCTTCAGTATGTTCTAATATCTGAGAGCTGGCTTGATTTTCTGACTCTACTTGAAGGCTGCACATGACTCTTCCCAGAGGAAAAGGGGATCTCTTGACCAGGAGAAATATTGCCTCAGACTTCATGCAGACCTCCCTCTCAAAGAAGTGAAGGACAGCATGACAGACACCTGCTTGCAGTGCAAGCAAACTAGTCTTTTTGTTCAGTGCAGACAAAGTTTAGAAATAAGAACTGTTAATCTCTAGTTATTAATTTTTCTTTGTACCCTCTGTGTCTCTCTGTGCTGTGCAGTTCTGCACTGGTACAGTAGAATTGAATGTAATGGCCTATACAAATTGAACCTCAAGGTATAAAACTACTCTAATTTACGTGTTTGGCACTATTAACTGTGCCCCATGGGTAGCAGGGACAACACTGGCATAGCCTCTACTGTCAATGTGTACTTGCCAAGACCAGAACAGAGATTGCAAATTGGAATTTGATTAATAGTCACTGCAATCAGTTTTCTAGCAAAAAAAWTTCTAAATTCAGCAACATGCCTAAACAGTTGAAGCCCAACTTAAAATCCAGCCAAGACTATCAGTATTTGTTCCTCTCTTGCCCTGGTATACAGTATATTTATTTTCTTACATTTCTTTAATTCATTTTCTTTTAATGCAAAAATGACCTTTTAATGTGATTTTAATAGATTTGGAAATAACTTTTTGCCCTGTCTAAGAACATATTGCTCAGGTGTCCTGAGTGTATAAATCAGAACCAGCCTGTAATTAATCATWATTTTGTTTGCCTGCTTAGAAAATTATAGAGTCTAAAAAGCTATTATTGTTCCCCTGTGCACCGTTCTAGATAATACACAGTTGAGAGAACACACGTGTGACTCCTTGCTAGTGGTAGAAATAATGCAGTATTGTGCACAGTAGCCAAAGCCAACACTGAACAATCCATCTTGGATATTGGAAACAGTTCAGATTTGGTGAGTTCTGACTGGGTTAAATTTATGGTCCATAAAACTCCTGGTACCTGAACAAATTGTTGGAGCCATCATCAGCAGCTCCCCAGGACACTGCATGGCATCATCAATGCAARCTTTGAGGCCTGGGGACATCAGGCATGGCTGGGCAGCAAACGGGGAGCTTTTGAGATCCTAGGGTTTGAAATTAGCTCCCAAGTGAAGCGTCTGAAAACAATTTGGAGAAATGCACCAGGCCCTGACAGATAGCTGGGCTGCRTGATGGTGTAAACTTGTGAGGAGCCTCTCCAATCTGTTGGTTTTGGTGTCTCTACCCAGGAAAGCAATAAAAGAAAGGCTCAGTTTGAATTTCTTGTGATTAAAACCATTGTGATACGATTCCCTTTGCAATCACCACTCTCTTCATTTTACTTGAATCTTTGGCAGAAAACCTGCCAGAGTGATTATGTAAGAGAATGAGTAGTTCAGAAAAGTCACTCTCAARTAAAACCTAAGTATCTTTTATAGTATTCTCCTAATCTGAGTACAGTCATTGGGGTTGCCTATGAATCATTGGCTCTTTTTCTTTCAGGTATTCTGTTGCATAAACAAAATAGTTATAATACAGAGGAAAAGGTTTTTTTCACTCAAGGTGGCCAWACCACCTTGAATCAAAATAAAATATTTCAAGGAACAATAAAAGAGGCACCGAGACACTCAAACTTGAGTCTTCATGATTCCAGTACATGGTGAAACACTTTCATAACTTYGTGGTATTTTTCAAGTATTGTTTAGCCTTCAATTCCCAGATGTTAGAGCACCTGTGATGCAGACCAAAATGATTGCTTCCTTGTCTGCCTTTATCATCTTCAATATTTTTTTTTTCTAAAAGAGWGCTTGCCCTTTTGTAGGTTTTATCTGTTTTCCTTGATATGGTATTAGATTTCCCAAAGAAACAATGAAAAGTTTCCACCTCAAACTATAAAATAGTATCCCATGTACAACTCAYAAGTTTATGCATGTCCATGAGTGGCTTATCTTGTGGACTAAACTCTGTCCATGCTTTTGTAACAGAGACCATAGTTTGAAGTAAAATTCTCATTATCCTGTAAAAAGGTACAAATTTGAATCCTAATGTGTATCCCTTTTTTACATGGATTTTTATTTTTAAGAAATGAACAGAATTACACCACCATTATTTCTCTTACCATGGAGATGGGGAAAAATGGTAACTGTGTTTCAGAGAKAATGAATGACGAAAATTTCCTTTGTAAAGTAAGTTCCAGCTCTGTGGTACTTCAAAAMACACCATGAAGGTGAATGAAGGGTCCTCATCCATGGTCTTGTGTCTGTATAAGCTCATTGTGTTATTCCTTAGCTATTTAGGTTGGCCTTTTTCTTTTTTTTTTTAGAAATACAAGCTCAAGGGTTTTTCTGTAAGAGAACAGTAAYAGATAATATGCAATGGAATACTTCACAGAAGTAACACTTAAACACACTGCTAATAATTTTATTTTCCTTACTCCACTGGGCTTGGATCAGGCAAACATATTCTGCCCTTATGTGGTCTATTGTTAAATTTTCATGTAAACAATAATATTTTAAAGTTTGTCTTTTAAACTTATTTAATCATTTATGTTCCCTCTTTCAGAAGTTGGAGGTCTGAATATCCTGTTTTGAATAATTCTTTTACCTATCTCACACTGGTACTCACACCTTAGACTCAGCAGCTCAAACAATGCCAGAACAGTGTTACAGGTAAATTATGTAACTGAGCTAGAAAACATCTCAGAAAATCAGTCTCCCTGCCCAAGAATGGATAACTTCTGTCTGTGGTACTCCTGAYACCTTCATTTATCTGAAAGACCTTCAAAAGTGGAGTTTTCATGATCATCCCACATMGTCAATTTCAGTGTTTCACTATTTTAGTTAGGAATCTATTCTTGACATCTTAAATTAAGTTCCACTGTTGAAATTTAAAATTGCATTTGGTTATAAYCACACACAATTTGAAATTGGCCTGGTAAAGTTCCTCTTATTTACCCCTCCTCACCTTGTCTAGATTATTCCTTCCAATGGAATAATGTTCTTACAGGGATGCAATTTCTTTCTCCTCCTCATTTCTTCAAATAACAAAAATTATTTTGAATTCTGGACCTATCTTAAAAAATGCTTTGAAACTTACTCATTTTTTTCTATCATTTGGGATTTTTAAATAAGCATATCAAGAATCAGAGCTAAGATACACATCCCATAAGCTTCACTGAATAAATCCTTACATTTAGACATGGTCTTGAGGATATAATCTGTCATAATTTGTAAACTGAGCCAATTTACTTCTCTCCACACTGAAACAAGAGGACCATCAGTGATCAGGCTATGAGCCAGGTACATCTTGGCCTTTCATGTTCTTTTGAGGCATTGTRATCAGCTGCTATGCTAGGTATGTTATAGTGTCCTGCATAAATCTTTCCATGGAAAGAAACAAATATATGCCCTGAAATATTGAGCTTTTGGTACATTGACAAGGAAGATGAAGAAATCAATCTAATCAATCATTAGAAAATTAAGTGAAAGAACATGAAGTATATTGCAAATCTCCTTAAGTGTGTATAAGAGGAAGATTTCTATATTAAATTTGGAGCAATCATGACTGCARTCTGAGTTTGAAGTAAAAATAAATGCTAAATGTTGGACAGAGATGCTTTCACATCACAGACGATAGAAAAGAGAGCAATGACAGGTACCAAGGTTCAAGAAGCGTTCATCCAGTGAAGTTTACCTGCATAAAATTATTTACTTTGGGAATAAAAAAGAATAAATTATAAGCAGCTATTTAATCCTTCTGAAACTTAATCCAGGTCCACTGACACCAATGGAAAACTTACATTAACTTCATGGGGTTTGAAGTAAATCCCTTAGAGTGTGTCATTGAAACATTAAAGGATAAATTATTCCYTGGTGTAATTTTATTAAAGTAAATCAGATTTATCCTACTAGTCTGTTATGTCAAATATACATTTCTTCTTTCACTTACTAGTTCTTCCTTTCATTCATTCACTCATTCATTCATTCATTCATTTAAATGAGATCTCAGTGTGCTGCAATCAGTGTGCTTACTGGAAAATGACAGGAAATGTGCACTGCGAAGAAGAGCATTAGCTAACAAGGACTATGGTTTCAAAGATTATCTATTCCAGCACATATTTTTAAATACCTATCATAATTATGAAACTTAAGAAAAAAAAAAAAGCCACAAAAATCCCCCATACACCGTTGGGGGACACTCCTCATATTCCATTAGATTTGTGGTTCCTATCTGATGAAAACAGCACTGAGCTGGAACAAACAATGCGTCAAGGATGATTATGCAACATGAGATGAAGAAATATTTCTCAACCCAGTGCCAGGAAGGCTACAGGCAATTCTGGAAGTCACATGCTTTCTGGTGGGATTTTTTTTGCATTTTAGTTTTTGTGTCTACTACAAAAAGATAGCTCTGTTTCGGAAGTCAAGTTGCAGGAGGAAACAGTCAGTAGAGAGGATCTTTTCTGTATTTGTGAATTCCGGTTGAACCACAATGAGCACATTCTTCCTTCTCTCTTTTGTGTGTATGTTTGGAGTTTTGTTCTTTTAGTAGTGAAAGTTTAATGGATAGAAAGGGATCAATGGGGGCATTGTTGAASTGACCTCTGGTGACCATCAGAAAATGAACGAGGGCCAGCAGATGGACACTGCTCTAGCTAGCCACATCTGCAGTGTATGGCAGCTGTTTGCAGATGGATTATTGTATGCTGGATTCTATACTGTTATGTTTTGCTCATAGCGTCCTAAATGCCTGTGGGAGACTAAACACTGTATTCTAAAAAAACAGCAGATAAGTGTCTGGGGAAAGAAGAAAACAAAGCAAAGCAAAGCCAAACAAACCAGGATTTTGCATAATAGCATATAATATGTCTGAAAAGCAGTGATAAAATGATAAACAGAGCTATGAAAAATTTAAATACAAATCAAAACAGATTACTGTGATTGTTGTGTCAGTTTCAGCTGTCCCAAGCTAGCAACAACATGTCTGAGGGAGGGAGACAGGGGCTGAACAAATCCTGAACAGTGCAGAAGTTGACCGGGCCACAGATGGGTTACACAAGGTTGGCAGAATTACCACCCTAAGCAGTTTTGTCTAACCCCATAGCCTGGAGATATTTCCCRCTTCCGCTATATAAGATATTGCTATAATATGGAGCAAAACTACTAAAATTGMTTTTAGATCCTAAAGTCCTTTAACATCAGCATTCATACACTAATTTTTATATTGATAAATTTTGCACAAATGTTACTAACTCCAGTCTGTAAAAGGCTTCATTCTATTGCCTCAAAATGTTGTCATATGCAATGTGAGACTTCAGCATTTAGATGACAGTGAGGGCTGGATGTTACACAGGAATTGTGATAGACAATCTTCTTGCAAAAAGGACAGCCTGATGCACATGAAGCATTACAGAAGGGATCACAAAATCAGAGTCATRGAATCACAGAAGGGATCAGGTTGGAAGAGACCACTGTGGTTCATTTGGTCCAACCTCCCTGCTCAGGCAGGGTTATTCCAGGGCACACGGCACAGGATTGTATTCAGACTGTTCTTGAATTTCTCCAGTGTCAGAGAATCCAAATCCCTCTCTGGGTGACCTGTTCCAGTGTTTGGTCACCCACACATTAAAGAAGTTGTTCCCCATGTTTGGGTGGAAATTCCTGTGCATCAGTTTCTGCCTGTTGCCTCTTGCTCTGTGGGTTATCACCACTGAGCAGAGCCTGGGCTCATCCTCTGGCACCCTCCCTGCAGATACTGACAGACATTGATGAGGACAGCTCTTYATCTCTTCTCAAATCTMRACAGKTMCAACCTCYTCAGCCTTTCCTCATAAGAGAGATGCTCCACTCATTAACCTCCCTGAACCACCTCAGGAGCTCCCTRTCTCTCTTGTCCAGAGGAGCCCAGAACTGGACACAGCACTCTGGGTCTAACMAGAGCTGAGTAGAGGGGCAGGGTCACCTCCCTTGGCCTKCTGACACTGCTCTTCCTAACGCAGCCCAGGACACCATTGGCCTTCTCAGCCACCAGGACACACTGCTGGCTCRTGGATATCTTACTGTCCACCAGGAACCATCTCACTGTCCACTGCAAAGCTGCTCTCCAGCTGGTCTGTGCTGTACATGAGTTTATCCTTCCCCATGCAGGACCCTGCATTTGCCTTTGTTGAATTTCAGACAGTTCTTCTCTGCYCATCCCTCCAGCCTGTCAGGGCCCTTCTGAAGGGCTGCTCAGCACTCTGGGGTATCGAACACTCCTCCCATCTTTGTCCCATCAGTGAACTAAAATACCATACATTCATGCTCTGGTAGCTGAATCCTACCCTAAGCACAGAATCCAGATCACAAATGAAAACTGCATTTAGTTATCTGGACTTGAGAGATGGCACCTGGACACCTAAGTTTGGTTTATCAGTTTTAATTTTTCACAGACAGTAGCAAACTCAATTATTTACAAAGTCAGTTTAAACACATATTTAATGCTAGTACCACTCTATTTTGATGTCTTCATTTGAGGACTAAATCCTACCTAAAGGTTCATGTACTGCTAGTATTCTTCATGTTATATGATATACAACACATGTTACATCCTAGCCACCAAAATGTCAGATTCCTAAAGAAGTGGATAACTATTGTCAAAATCAGAGTTATAGTGAATAAAAACTTAGGGACAATACTTGAAATAAATCTATTGTTTATTTGTCTCAGGAGAACTACTTAGTCACTATCAAATAGACACTAAATATTAAAAGTCAGGGAGCTATTTCAAATTTGCTCCTTAACCCAGATTCATTTGCCAAGTAGGTAAACAAGATTAATTTGTTAGAGGATTATGTTTTGTGTTATGGAAGTGAAAAAAAWTGTTTAATCATGTGAATAACTGGTAGTATCTAACAAAAGCATTTACTCATTCCTGTGGGTAAATCAGGTGGTCAGGAAAAACAAAGACTACTAAGAGACAGGCAGAGTCACAACTTCCTGTCTTTTGAATCAGGAATCTGCTATGGGTAGAGCAGGGTTTTGTTTCCTCATTTTCCTTAATGTCACTTTCTCTTCTAAGAAAAGGAGAAGCCACCTCCCCTTCCCACATCCCCCAGAGAAAAGAAGAAAGAAAAAAAGTAAAAAAATAGAGGTGTGGTTATGCAGATCTTTCCTTTCATTGCTTTCCTTTCATTGTTCTATGTTCTCTTCTATGGAATGACCCTGCATGGTGAAAACAAAAGACAAGACTAAAACAATCCTTTTATTCACTTTTATTGATCTCTAAACCAGATGATGTCTTGATTCAAGTTAAAATCTTGTACGAGGAGTGGTAAGAATTCTATAGAAAACCTCAGGTATTTTTCCTCCCAGTTTTGCTTCTTCCTCTTTTTGTTAACTGCCCTTTATTTATTGTCAGTGAGGAAACTGATACTAAAAGAAATATGTATTGTCTTTTCTCACTTGAAATTTAAATATATATAAGCACATATATATATATATATATATACACACATATATATATATATATATGTATATATATATATATATGTATATAAGCACAACCAGACTCCAATCCCACAAATAATCCAAAAGATATGATTCAAATACATTATGCATCTCTCTGTTTTGAAAATCCTTCAAACAGCTTTTATATTTCATTTTTTTTCTTCCACAGCAGATGATCCAGTATCTTGGAGGAGGATGACAACCACACAGAGACTTCTCTAACCTCACAGACATCTTGAAAACCAAGCCAAGAAAAAGAATAATTTTAAAAATTGACAGAAAGATGTATTAAACAATATTGATTGAAAGATGTATTAAACACTATTAATAGGTTAAGATGGTGCTTTTTAAATGAAATCTGAGCATGTTTGTGTTCTGAGGACTTCAAGTCTATAAACACTGTCCCAAAAATCAGACAAAACAGGTCAGATTATTCTCTCAGTTTTACTGTTTTACATGAAACTTRTATTGAATTCAGTACAGTTGCAAACAGATACAAACTGAGACAGAATCTTCACCACAGAATAGTAAAACCCTAGATTAATTGTTCTTAACCTATTTTGAGTGCCTATGCATATTAGCAAATACAATATGTTTGTTTGGKTTTTTTTTTAATATCTCTTTCACATGTACTSTTTTGTGCTTGGTATAATAAAGTAAATTTCAGCAATTACTCCCTAACAGGAATAAGCATCTAGAATATCTTCAAAAGGCATGTCTGCTTATCTTAGCTTTTTGGGACTTTGGCCAGCAATAAACTGATTTAACACAAGAGGTGATTGAGATCAGTCCCAGGCCTAAAAGGTGGAGYGCTGGATCTACCCTTACACTGTCATGGGTCACAATTTAGGGTGACTCTTAACAAAKCAATGAAATTTTTCACCTCCTGCTTCATCCCATATGCAGATAATTTGAAACACTGTAAATACATACTAAGGTGTATTACCATGTGTCCTCAGGAAAATTTATTGAGAGGAGCCAGCCCACAGTGAACAAAACCATTGTTATGTATGTGCTGACATGGACTACAGTTCAATATCATTCTAGGGGGTTTTTTTATGCTTGGGGAAAAAAATTCTTGTTTTCCATTCTCAATTGTTCAGGATAACAGAAGTGAGAAGTCCTCTTTTCACAGAAAGGGAACAAAAMCTTTGCTGAAGAAACTCTTCACTGAAGCGTCAGTTAAACCCGGACCAGATATATGAAGTAAAAGACCTCAAAACAACAGTCATCTTGCAACCAGAAAAAATCAATGTGCTCCCACAGAACACTTCCTGGCAAGTGACATTGAGCACGACCTGATATCCCCTTCAAAGACAAATATGTGAACTTGTCTMTTAGGTTCTTAATACAGACAAGGAAATCATAGAATTGGAAAACATGCTGAGTTGGAAGGGATTCTCCAGGATCATCTATTCCAACTCCTGGCCATGTGCAGGACACCCCAAGAGTCACACCATGTGTTTTCCCCTGCACTTCCCCTGTAGAAACTGCAGGATAAGCCAGGTAGAAGGGATGGTTCACTCTACCTTTGCCTGTGCATTGGCTTTCAGTTTATCTTAGAGAGTATTCCAGACCTGCAACAGATTAACATAGTTCTCCTTTATTACTTTTATTTAAGTGCATTATAGACAAGTGTTTCCTCTTCTGGACCCCAGCATGGAACTCCCCCAAATTTACCCTGACCAAAAGGAGCACACCCAGGATGAACAAAAATCAAATGAAAGTCAATAAACATAACARTTTGATCACTGTAACTTCCTGAATCCTAGGGGTGGCCTATAATTTCTCAAAGGTCGTTCAGATTTRAGGTTTCAGGGTCAAGTACTTTTCAGTTATTGCTACTTGGTGGAATTTCMAACCTAGTTTTAGGTTCCTAAGTGTGTGAAGAGAATTAATCACCTGAAAAACTAGTGGTCTGGAAAGGGTTTAAACCATTATTTGAATACTGTTCTCGCCTTGCTGTCACAGCAGGGAAGATTATCACAACTTTTCATTGTTTCTTCCATTGTATGTTTGGAATTGTACTGTAAAGCATACTTTTATTTTTTTTTTCACAATTCTAAATATATTGATGTTAAATACTATGTTTTATATTACGAATGAGCAGACATTTCCRATTTCTAGTAAATTTTAAGTTCTAAGTATCATCCTCAAGTGATTAATATTCTATGTGAAAAAATAAAACTCCACTATTATTTAGATTATTTTCTTAAACATGCCAATATACCAAAATCAGGAGGCGTTGAATGCCTTCATTCCTTCCTCCTCTATTGATGACCTTGAAGCGGTTAAAATGGAATTCACTTCTCCCTAAGGAACTACAGATGCACTCAAAATCTCTCTCTCCTGCTAATAGTTTGCTGTGCTAGAGTGAAATCAGAAAACTTACTGAACTCATTTGCCCTTTCAAGGACATGTTCCTGCACGCAGCATGATCTGTGACCTGCAGTAAATCAAGCGTGCMTAAACCAGCCCACTGCTTTTGTGTGGTGCCTACTTCCTATTAAAGAGACGTGTGGTTTGTCTCAACAAAGACTGTAAGGATTGTTCATCAACCAGGAGTTGCTATCCTTTTTCTTTTAACTAGAAACTTCCCTCTGTCCCAGAAATTATATTACTGTATTTTCCTAAGTAGAATACATTTTTGCATCATTTTCTCCTCAGTTGTTGCTGCTTTTTAATTGCACTAAATTCCATCATGAACACTCATTTGATGTTGTTTTGCGTYCTGTAGACTTGAACAATGATACATTGCACCTCAAAATTCCAAAGAATGTCAGAAACACTATTCTACATTTTCAGAAGAGAATGGGGATAAAAAGAGAAAACTGCATCTAAAGGTTGACGAGGAGAATATGGGAAAAGAAAATAAAGGAAAGCTTTATCCAGGAATCTTAACAGACTTAAATATCAGGCACATTCTTCAGAAGTACTGCTTGCATATTTGAAGGCCATTACAGTCAAAATAAGACATTCAAATCTTGTTCTTATTTATGTTGTACTGGAGTGTATGAACCCTGCATGTATTAGTCCAAGGTCAACCGAACTCTCAGTGGTTTATATTTGAGTTTGATTTATGTATACAAGAAAAAGTTTATTTCTTTTATAAAAACATGTGAGAGGTTTCTCAGAGGGTTTTCCAGGACCAGGGTACTCTAGGCCACCACGGCAACATCTGTAAAYACCTGTACTGCAGATGCCTGCTTTAGTCACATGCACTTTTGCAAAAATTAAACATTTGCTGAGATCCAATTGCAACTTTATAAAGTTCTCTTAAAAGAAGTGGAAAAGGATGGTGAAATCTGGTGGGTGGATGGAACACACAGAGTGATAGTATAATGAACAACAATMAACAAGATGGAATGATTTAATTCAGTTGAATTTCCTCCTCAGCATCCAAGGAAAWAAAGAGACAACATTTTTAACTACCTTTAGTCGTCCTGCTGCGTGAGACAAGGAGATCCGACACTGGCAGTGCCAGAGCCTGGGTCAAAGGGCACTCTTTTTTCTCCATATCCCCCCCCACTTACCCAGTGGCAGCAGCAATTTGGAGCTTTTCCAGGTTGCTTCTGTTTTCTGGCCTCCCTTAMACAAGCAAAGTTATTATTAGCCTCTACAGAAAGAAAGAAAATGTGCCTCACATTGGCCCATAGCTCTGAGCCTCCTGTGCACATTCCTGGGGCTGAGCTTGGTGCTTGAGTAGCTGTTCCCCTTGTCCCCCAGGAAAGGCAGGAGCATCAGAAGCCTGTCCCTGCAACTGCAGGTTGCTAATGGCTGTGATGAATAGGGTAAAATTCATCTTAGCACAGAGAAACATTGCACATCTAAACAGACCTGCAAGACTGAGGAAGRGAAAAGCAGGCATAAGGCGAATTACTGTGGCATGTGTTGGAAAAATAGGATCCATGTCCAGAGAAATGAACTTTAGAAAGGTTTGGCAACATGAAGGAAAGTGTGGAATGCYTGCTCCTCTGCGCTTTCTCCAGCACTACAGGGTAAAAGAAAATTAGGGTCAGAAGATGAGCTGATGAAAGAAAAACGTTATTCCTTCAAACTCAGCTCTGCAACTGGGATCAGGCCCRAAACCTGTGAGGCTCCTTGTTTTTCTAGGTCTCATCATCTTGCTGGCAGGTGAAGGGCAGTCAGAGCTGCCACGTGTCACAAATAACACATGGCACCTGAGCATCTGTCATGCCTCCTCATATCCCAGGTAGAAGGTCACTCTCTGTACTCCCACGGAGCACTATTTGTCTCACAGGAGCCTGCTGCTGGCCAAAAGTCAGGCAATCACAGGCTCCAGACTCAGTTGACCCTTGTTAATAATTCCTTGTAGTTCATAACCTTTGTAACCAGCCTGTGCCTCATTTCCCTTAGAAACTCGTCAGGCARCTATCGGGAGATGTGCGAAAACAGAGATAACCCAAATATATTATTAAACAAATAGCCTCACACTTAGGAAATGTGGACCTTGCAAGCTTTAAAATGAACATGCTCAGCTGCACCTTGTGATTCAGGACCTCGTGCCTGTGTGAGGGTTGTGTGGAGCACAGTGTGCTGGAACCCCTCCAGCCTGACCCCGGGATCTGCAGCTGTCAACAGAGCACAGRAAAAGGAGCATATCCAGCGTGGCTTCTCAGAATAAACTGATCCATACAAGTAAAGCAGTCTTGAGAAGATAGCCTCAGTAATCAATAAAATTGAAAATCCTAAAAATCAGGAAAATGCGTGCTGYGCTAATCTGTGACTTGAGTGAAAGATCAAATCCTCTGGGATTTGTCCTAAAGGATGTCATGGAGTCCTTGCTCTTCTTAAGAGGCTGTAATCTCTTGAGGGTAAAAAAGCCACAAACAATAAAAACCAAGTTGCTCCCATTGAGCCAGTTTGATTGTTATCTCTGTTCRTTCTGTTTTCAGTGAAGTGTGCTGCAGCTGTAACCACTGAGCAATAGAAAAGAATGAATGCATTAATTGCTAATCTGTATTAAGAGTTTAAGTAAGTGATAAGTGTGGAATTTCCTTTAATGGCTTGTTTACTATACTTACAGTAATGTTTTGACTCATGCACTGAACTTTTAGATCTGTCATAAGACTTTTCTTATTTTGCCTGGAGACACATAACATGTCAGCCTGCTGCCCTGMGCTGTTTTGCTGTGCATTGCTGGGATCCGTTCACTCTCACGCAAATCAGCACAGAYGGGGTTGCACTCACAGAGCAATTTGTTTTCAATATCAAGAGTGAAAGTTTCAGGAAATAAATTCAGGTTTCCTAAAGTGAGATTAAGTTTGCTCTGTGAAGTCTTCTTAAAGCCAATGGAAGGCTTAATTTTCCTGTTCCTTGAAGAGAATAAAGATGTTTTATGAGATTTACAGTAAGA
Organism: Malurus melanocephalus; assembly: GCF_030028575.1. NCBI lineage: Eukaryota > Metazoa > Chordata > Aves > Passeriformes > Maluridae > Malurus > Malurus melanocephalus. The sequence continues at coordinate 4,597,000 of NW_026623243.1, read as the reverse complement.
GTTGCAATAGTACTGGTGAAGTAGAATCTGTGAAGATRTAAGGACAAGGTGTATAGAAAGTTGGTATATTTAGAAAATGCTTTTAGACTTCAAAGCACCTTTTCAGAAAGAGGAAYGCTCTGGAGCTTTTTCTAGTGAGATGTATTTGCTGAACTCTTAAAACATGAGAYGATAGAACACAGAGAAATTTTTCTAGAAGCTAGTTCAGAATGACGAGACTTACTCAGGAGATGCCATTGTTCCAGTTTCTGGGGGGAGTTTGACTATAGCAGAGATGGGGAGATGCATGTGTGACAGCTTTTTAGAACTTTAACTATTGGCTTTGTCCCAGCGCAATTTTTATATTTGCGTAGTGGTCTATAGCTTTGGGGCTTCAGGAGGGGTTACAGATGGACTTTAGTGAAATAGCAATGCAAGTGTGGCTCAGCAACTTAATCAAGAACAGTTCATTAACTAGCTGGAGCCACACTGCTCCTCTGATCTTGGTAACCAAACAGATACAGCCTCACTTTACAGCTACACTTATGGAAACGGAGTTGTCACAAGTGGTGGAATGCAAGTGTACAAAGTCAAGCTACTCTTCTGCTCTGTGAGGGGGTATCACACGTGATAGTGTGCAACCTTAATTTATTAGTGACAGACATATTAATTCATTCCCAAAACATTGACTAAGTTGACTGTAAAATTGAAGTATCTAGAGTAAAGAGACGTCTCAAAAGAAAAGAGCTCAACTGAAGGAGCTGAGTCATTGCCTTGTAAATATTGTTTGGACAAACTTCAAGTTGTTCCATTAAAACAGAGTTTCTTTCTTTAAAATAGCACCTGTTGGCTAGCTAGGCTAAGAGTAATCTAATCTAACTATAAATATCTAAAAGTTGGTCATTTCAGTCTGAGATGGTCACTTTAGCTTTTCTGTATAGTCAGAAGTGAGCAACAGGACGATTCATGTGACCTGTCTTTCCATCACTATCTGTGAGACARATGTCTCTGCCTGTTAATCATCAGTGACTAGAAAGAGTTTAGGGTGAATAGYTCAGGTTTAGATGTTTACATTTTAGATGTGTAAGTAATTGTAGACTAAATCTTATCCTTTCTCTATTTTTTCTTCTCCTATTTATTTYATTACATTTTCTTCTGTATTTGCTCTGTTTCACTTATAAAACTTCCTTAACCCATCTTCAGAATCGATTCCATAACATGGCAGATCAGAAGTTACATCGTTTGTCCTGACCCTCTGTATTATCAAATTACTTCCACAGATTATCCCAGCAGAAATTTTTTAAAATATCCAGCTGTCCCTGATAGACCTTTCCCCTTTCCTTTCCTATTTTCTTTTTTCCCTTTTCTTTTTTCCTTTTCTCTTTTCTCTTTTCTCTTTTCTCTTTTCTCTTTTCTCTTTTCTCTTTTCTCTTTTCTCTTTTCTCTTCTTCTCTTTTCATCAAGTTTTCTATAATATTATTGTGTAATAGGACCTCCAAAAGTTTAAATTATCAACCCATGCATTTGGTAATGATTGGAAAAATATATAATAGTAATTAAGCTTTCATTATTACAAGAAGTGCAGTAGTAGTTTATCAATTTCCTCACTTGACTCTTTGACCCTTGGCTTTAGTATGTGGGAGCTTGTTCTAGGTATGAAAGAGGAGCTTGGCTGTCTTGCTTGTTGAATATTTGAGAATTATATTTTGTTTGAACTAAAAGTTCCTTTCCAGGGAAAAGAAACTTGTATGTTTGGAAGCATACAAATAGCAGAAAACTTGAGCAAGAGAGCATGCATGGTAAATAAAATAATTTATTTTCACATGATCCACTCTGATCTAGAAAATGATTACTAGTGAAATTATTTCAAAAAATTCTCACTAGCAGTACTTACCAGTCTGCCTGACTTGTGGCCTTATTTTACAAATCAAAGCAACACAAAGCAACACAGAGCAAGGMATTTCATCAAGCATGCTCTTCCCTGTTTTTACTTTAATCTTAATACAAAAGCCCAAAATGCATAGTCAGAAATGTAAATAGCATTCTTCAGTTTTACTGCTTTTGTTTTTTAGCAATTATGTTAATTTATTATATGTGAAACATATTGTATTTATTACATGTTTGAACAGCATAATTTTCCAAATTTCTGTACAACATGTGTTACTGTAAGATTTGTTAATGACACAGTAATTGTGTTTTTCTGAGCTGGATTGTCATAACCTGTCTAAACTCCACAGAAAGAGTGGCTAATATGAGCTCCCATTGGGAAAACAAAGGAAAGGAAGACAAAAAAGAAAACCAAATTGCAACAATAGAAAATTATGACTGTCACTCCAAAATTACCTATAATCCATGAGAACCAATAGAAATCCAGGTGAAAATACTGCATTTTCTACAGGGAAAATTTTGTTCATTTTCTTTCTTTTGTTCATTTTGTTGATTTCTACTCTGCTTAGCACAATTCTCAACAAGAACTTCTGCAGATTTTAACAGGGTACTGCAAAGTTTGTTACTGGATGTATTAACATAGAAGGCAATTAAAATGTAGCTCATTTACCTCTGTAGTAAAATTGCTGATAAAACTGCAGGCAGCTGAAGAATCTGCMGAGTTCTGTGGCGTATTCTCACCAGCTCTGTGCTGGACAGAAGATGCAGCTTCTGCTTCACAGCAAACTTCAGGGTTTRGAATTTTCAGGTTGAAATAAAACATTTGGAACACATATTCTCAAAGTGCCCTTGTACCAAAACGTAGGTCAAAATTTTATTATTCAAAATTCTCACTGAATACATCTTTGGAAGTTGTTTGGCCATGTTAATGATTCAGCTTTAATAAAACAAAATCTTTCAAGAAAAATAAATTTTGTCAAAAACTGCCTGGCCAACTCTGCCCTTTGTTTATAGAAGCCATTTAAAAATAGGTTTAAAGGTATTTTTAGAACTGCAGATTAGGGGAAATCTATTTACTTGAGAAGTGTAGATCCATAAATAATGATGAACTTTTATCTTCATCTAGCAAAAACTGGTATTTCTGACAAGTTGTAATTATTATTCAAAGATAAAAGTTGCATGTGACTATCCAGGATAAACCCTTCAATTTCTGCTCAGAACTCAGCAACCTTCCCGTTACTGACCTCTGCTATARAGCTCTCTGTATTTTTTTGGTTTTTGTTCAACTACCTGACCTTCTGCAGAAAAAAAATAATAATCTTAGCAGTAAAGAAATATGCTACAAACAGAATAGCTTATGGACCTGCCCGTAAAACAGCTCTCTGCTACCAGTTTCTGTCTCTGCCCTTTATTTGTAGTATCTCTGTTCTCCTCTGCCTACCATCATCTTGAAAATTAGGTTGTTAACACTTCCAGAAAAATTATCCTCTGGAAAACATCCTTGTATTGTTATATATCTGAAGACTGTTGCTCACAGTTGGAGTGTTAATAATGATGGAGGATTTGACATACTCACCAGGATTTCAAACTGGCCTTGCAGAGAAATGGGGCTTGTCTCTCTGAGGCAAATTTACAAGGAGAAAAGAAAAATTAAAAATTCTGAGTTGAAATAGATTCTTTTGTAAGACCCCTCTTTTGAAGAAATGGATTGAAAAGTGAATGAAGAGAGATAYACCTTTGACCCTCTGACAGTACCAACCAGACAGCTCTAGTCCATACATAGTGTTCACTATGTCACTTGAAGAAAACAGGAGCATGAAAACCTCTAACCCCATCGTAAATATTCCATATTAAGCCATTCTCTCACAGTTTAAGCTAACTCAGACAAAACAAAATTATGGATGACTTTTTTAAATATAAGCAATCAAAATATGAAGCTACAGTGTTAAGGAATTCTGTCTAATGTCTGTGGCTGAGAACATGGGAAAAGAGAATGAGAAGCTCATGTAAGATGAGCTAAATTGTCCAATCTATCAACATTCCCTTAAGGTTTCAATCTATATTTTTAGCCACAATTGAACAAGATTGCAATATTCTGCAAGAAAGTGAGTGCATAAACACAGTAAGTACTTGTGAGAGACTATGAAAAAGGCTGTTTTTAAGAAATTCATTCTGGTGGATTAAACAGTTCCATCTGAAAATAATTCCAGATTCAGAATAATAGAAGTTGAAGAGACTACCTTCACACGCAGTGTATATTTGAATTTAGGAAGCCAAAAAGCATTTTTTTGCCATGCTATTTTCAGACCTTGAAGGTATTAAAAGTACAAAATCCTTCAGATGACTTTTCTCTATTAAATGGTTTCTTGTCCTGAAGCATCTGGAAACAGGTCCAGTTTTCAGCCGTCTGTGAAAAATAGACCAGAATGATGTTTTATGTGTTACCATCTCCTGAGGAGAAGGGCAGGCCATGAGGAAAGGATGGCTGACAGATATTTGCGATTCACTTTAGGTCTGCCCTCACAGGCAAATCCTGGGGGAAAGGATCTCCCAGATACACAACACAGGAGCCATTGGTCTGCCCTGGGATTGATGGCACTTCAAACACACCACAATTAGCAGTGGTCAATAAACCAGGCAATGCCAACTTGGAATTGCTGGAAAGTCTCATGTATATATAAGGTATTTGAAAGTTTCAGACCTGGCAAAGCAGAAATCCCCAAAACTTTGCTTTCTGCTAAATTTTCAATATATTCTAATTAGAACTATCACCTACTGCTAGGTTATAACTCAAGGGATATTCAGGGAAGAAACACACTGTTTGACCTGGATTAATTAATTCAATTGACAACACAGAAGTAATTAAATAAAAAAGCCTAATTTCTCTGACAAACCCCTACCCTCAAGTTACTTTTTGTGCATATGATTGCAGATGGAAGATTTTTGTGTGCTAACATAGATGTAATTTTCTGAAAGAAAAAATGAGTGAGRTATGCAAATGCAGGAAAGAAAACACTCTACTACAGATGATTGCACATCTTTTTTTTTTTCTGCAGTCTGTGAATTTTTAAAAGCRCTTTAGAGTGGCTGATATTTTGTCTCCACTGACCAGTGTTGAACTTGCTCAAGATTTATGAAAAAATACATTTTTCAGAATCAGTAATTTGCTGTTTAGAAAGGATTTCCTCACTTTAGGAGGSTGGCTGCCTGAAGATCCCATGACAGATTTCATTATAAGGTCAATTAGTTACAGGTGKATACAGTTTTCAGGTCTTTCTCACAATTACTTTGCTCTTCATTTTCTGTAATCAGGAGGAAACAGGAAATTCAGCTGTCTYGGTTATCTTATTCAATGTGGGGGTTAAAAACCTGTTATAAATAGCTGTAGCTCAGTTTGCTTWAAGAAAGTGGTGGTGATTTACCTTAGCCAAGTATATACAGGTAGCTGTTTTCTGCTTCCTAGTAGAATGTTGTAGAAAAGCACTTCACTTTGTATTATCTTTTGAATTTGCTGGGGGGTTTAGTTTGCATTGAAATCTTTACTGTTAGTCTGTGTAGTTATTTGTTAATTGATATTATTTTGCCAATTGATATTCCTTTGCCAAATAAGGTTCAGCTAGTGGCCAGAACTGCAGGGATGAGGTTCTCAGCAGGTTTTTAGGTGTAGAGGAGAGCAAAGCAGCACTATTACCACAGTATGAGAACTCTTCTGTCCTCCAAATATCAGTGCTGACCACAGAGCAGCAGGATTGTGCTTGCCACCTCCCAGCAATTGGCTTGATGAACCATAACTAATAATCTCTGCTGCTCTCACTGGAAAGAAACATGTTTCCAGTTACTTGACCAGGTAAAGAGCATTAGCACCAGCAGTCTGTCAGCTCTCTATGATTTCTGAGATTTTCAAAAGTTGTCAGACAATTTCCGTCGAAATCATGTGGTATGTTAGTGCTTTTTTATAACATCTCATTCATTCCTGTCAGTAGACACCTAAATTTAGAAAGGACATAATCTCCAAAAATCCRAAGAGAATCTTTAAAAAATCCAGTATGATTTTCCATATATCTGCATGTATATACTAACACAGCAGTTCTGAAGGAGTCATGAAATACCTACCAGAAGGAAATAAGCCATTAGGAGAAACAATAAAAAGGATAGGCAATGCATAAATCTAGGGAAAGAGAAGGCAAATTGAAATACAGGCAATAAGAAAAAAATATCACTTAATCATTGGATTAAATGAGAATCCAATGGGCAAATGAACTTTTTATTGTTTCCTGAGATGGTATAATATATAGGTTGATCCTCAGAAGGTAACAAACTGCAGGCTTTGCTTCTATGGAGCAAAGAATGGTAGTGACTGCCTGCTTTGCCAGACGTAGATCCTGATGTATTCACAAAGAGAAGCATTTGCCTGGCTCAGCCATTTCCAAAGTGCACATCTAGATGAAAGCAGTGCAATATTAATGTCCACCCAAGGCATTAACAGRAAATTCAGATATGGGGCATAGATTWAGGATTCTCTGAAAAACACCCTACTGCAGTCAGAAGTGGGTGAGTGTTGGATGGTGTCTTGATTGCATGAGAAGSAGAAGGAAGAAAGAATGTGTTCCTTCACCTAGTTACTATGTTTGTCTTCTCTCATATTTGTACTCTGGCACTTTTTTCCCTTAATTATTGGCTTAATTGCCATTCTTAACTGATTTTTTTCTAAGGCTAAATTTCTTTGTGGAAGAGTATTGAAAAACCAAATCTGAACCATCCAGATTTAGGAGGCAATTTTTTTTTTGTTCTAACTTCACTGTACAAGGTGAGACGGTGGTCTATCTTCTAGTCATTGCTACTTACTACTTAATAACACAGTAGATTTTGAAATAAGTATTAGGAACTAGCGTTGGCTAACCTTTTTTTTTAATGCTTTCCCACTTACTAGTTTTTCAGTACTCAGCTGGTCATATATGTCCTCCATGAGCTGCTTTGTTATATATGAAAGTATGCTATAAWGTGTACCTTAAACAAAAGAAGGATTGAATTTGTCTGATTTTTAATAATCTCATGTTTCTTCAGTTGAATTTGTCTTGCACATCCTGAATTCCCACTACAGCCAAATCTGGGATATAATGAAAGAAAGATTGATCCTTGMTAATTATCTGAAATCGGGCTTTATGCAATAAACTGCTGAATATTACTGAAGMTAACAGTTCTAATCAGGATTAAAATTGATCAGTTAGTGAATACTTTCTGGTCTTCTCCAGTTTGCTTATTTCTCTAATTTGGAATTCTGTAGACAAGCTGTGATGCTGCATCGTTTCACAATTCTTGTATTTCTTGTTCATCTCTGTTTTTATGGGCTGTTTATTGTGCTAGTAAAACCTTCCTTAGTACTTGCTTTCAGGGAAAATCTYAGTGTTTAGAAAAGGAAAAAGAAAGGGAGATGGAGAGTCTCCTTTCCAGGCCAGGGCATTGTTTTCTCCTCAGTGCTCTCTATTCTGCGTTGGAAGGTCAGTGTTTCCCCTCACCAGATGTTCTTCTGCATTACGTGACATCTGCATCGCATTTTCAGGTGCAGATTATCATGTGTCGAGTTCCCAGGTAGCTGCCAGTTACATGAAAAAGCTTTGAGTGTTATTAGCAACTTTAATTAACAGCATGTGAATCATGTACTCACATGCCTTCCAATCACAACCAATCACKCGAAACCCTTCGCTATGTTACAAACTAACAGCACCCAGGAGARCATGCTGTGTCAAAACAGTTTTGATCAGCAAAAGAAGCAACCTTCTCAGAGCTATTACTAAATATTGGGGAGATATGCTTCCATCATCAACTAACAACTAGTGCACTGTCAATTCGACCAAAAAGGCACCCRTCTAAATGAAAGACAGTCATACAGTTTATTTGCATGGACACTGAAGTGGTTCAAATAAGAGCTGAACTGAACTCTTTTAAACTGTTTCTGCTGAACAAGCACAAGAAACTTTCCACTAATACATCCAGCTGAAGTAAGGTGAGGTTATTTTCCTTAAAGGAAAAACAGTTAATGACGTCACTAAAATATTTTCTGGAATGTCTGATTAGAAGTGTCTTTGATATTCTGTTGCATTCTCTTATATACGGATTTTTCCCTTTTTTCCCCCCAAAAAACTGTACTGGGATTAATAAAGTAAATCTGACATTTGTGTATTACAGATTCCAAGAAATCTCTGAGCACCCAACAGTATATCACCGTTCCTCCAGTAACTCATTTGTACTGTGTTAAAAGCAAATAGTAGAACAACTAAAGGATGTACAGATAATAAAGAAATTGAAATCCTTGTTGCTTAAAATACCTGGTTGGGGAACAGAAACAATCTAGAAAAATTTGGGAGTTGCCTCTGCTGATACATGATTGCGTGCCCTCCAATGGTGCACGAAAGTGAGCAGCTGATGATGTGAAATGCTACAGGCCCCTCATGCCTTTTCGTGGGAAGCTCTGTGAGGAGGGGTCAGGGAGCCTGGGGATTTAAACTTTCTCCACTTTCTCATGTTGGCTCTCACCAATGGGAACAGGGCTCCGTTGGGTCGAGAACGGCTTCCCCCGTCCCTGCTGACCCAGCTGCCCCAGGGAAGGTTAAGCTTCACTTGTGCAATGGCTTTTCCCTGTGTTTTCCCTGAGACTTCTCCTTTGCCCCAATTCCATACACTTTATCTTTTCTCAAGAGAGCCATTCCTTACTCTTTCTGGGCCTGATCCCAGAAGCACTGGGATGACAAGAAATYGCGGAAGAGAATTGCACTAATTTTAGTGTAAGCCTGGGAAGTCTTTCTGTGGAAATCAGAGAGAATAAAACACCAAAATACTTAAATAAAATTATTAAAAAKCCATTGATGAAGTCCTATTCCTCACTGAATTGAAGAGGAATGTTTATTATTACTGTAATTTACTTCAATACTGTTATGATTGAACTTTATACMTTCTAAAGTGTTTCTAGCAACCAATTAAATATTTCAGTAAACRGAAATAATTTCTCACTATAAGACATTTTCAAATCTTTTGTGGAGTTTTTTTGTCTTTATGCCCCTATAAGGAATAGAGTAGAGAAAAAAATTTCTTTAGGACTGGGATACATATAAYATTTGTTTAATACTTTCCTTTCCTAGTCTTTGGGTGTATACTTTTCCTGGAAGAAATGAGTAATTTGATTCCCTGAATAACTGTCATATATTTACTAATAATTCAAATAGGAAAAATGCATCAAGGTAATCTCTTCAATAAGGCGGTTTGTGTTACAGTATATATATAAAAGGATTTAAATAACGAAAAAGTGAAAATCACAACGTTATCCCGTTCTATTCTTCTTTCCAACAGGCACACTCACACACACTCATGTATATGTATACATATTTATGCATACTTTTTTTTCAAATTTATATCTGAAATGGTTTTGTCATTTGGAGATAACTTAAAATGACTTTTCACTCTGCAAAGATCTCACTGAGGTTAAAATGGCCTGCAGAAATAGATTTTTCTTCTTGCTGTGTGTGTTCCTCTCTTGCCCAAGGAAGTTGTGGCCAAACTTCTACATCCAACAAGCCACRTACTTAAGATTTCCATAGCAGAGACTTGTACCTCATAATTTGATGGGACAGTGGATGGAGGTGATTTTCCATTTGTCCATTTCACTATGAATGGTCAGGTACAGAAATTAGCAGGATGGTTTGYTGGTAGGGACTTCTTGTATCCCCTGGAGCTCAAGAGTTCCTCATAGTGCTAACAATGAGGAATGAACTTGCATTAGGCTTGAGGGTGAGAAGACTCTGAAATGATTCTCTATCCAGCAGGTTTTGGTGTAGAGGGCAGAGACAAAGGGTAATGCTTTCAAAGATGGGCTGTTGTGTACTGGAGCTGTTTCGGAGTTTGTAGTCTTCATTTCTATGATTCAAAATGCTTCCAGTGTTTTATTTGTCCATTTATTGCAACTGGAAGAAAAGAAATTACATGYAAATGTTCAGTGAACACTTAGAAGTCTCTCTGTGCCAGACCAATCCAGCTTGGTGGAATACCTGCCCACCAAGGTTTTATTATTTGGCAGAGGCAGATCTTGGCTTTGCTGATGATACTGATCCTTCTGAAATAGTATACCTGCCACCATAAACAATATTACCTTTTCTTTTCTCTGCTCCCCCTGCACTTCATTACGAGACAGAAATGGGGGCCCAGAAACAAACATAAAGGCCTTAACATTTGAATTTGTGATTATCTCTCCTTCTTCTGAGAGGAATATTTGATCTTATAGTCACAAAACCAGTTTAAACATAGGGTAGGCTAAGGTGGGAGTGGTAACTCTGCCAGAGAAAAATGACTGAGACCTGTGGACACCTGGTAATCTGAGAGAACAGATCTGCTAAGAAAACCAGAATTGGTCAGAATATACAGATTTTCCCAAACCCAACCATATCACAGGAAAATACAAAAGTGGAGAGGGGGAAGAGGAGGGCAGAGTTTCTGGTCAGACCCACTCCGAATTTGTGCTTGTGGGTACCTGTCTCATCAGCAGGAGTGAGAAAACACAGACTTTAATGTTTATCTCTTGCACCCAGAGAAATGCGCTTACCATAGACATGCTTCCCCTGCTGAAATGCTTTGAAATGTTTTGGTTTCCTAGTGATATGGAAATGGAACATTTTTGTCATGTCAAAATATTTCATAGGTCAGACAGTTCACTCCTAGCTTAGCCCTGTTGTGCSTGTGTTTTATTCAAGTTCTGTCCACTAAAATAATTAATCCAGAAATAATGCACATAGAAAAGAGCCAGCAAGCACTATCAGTAAAAAGGCAAACAGGCTAACTGCCCTGTCAAATGATCACTTTATTCTCTACTAAACAGTGTATAAATAAACCCTGACTTATCTATATAATTCTTATGTACCATCTTTTGTCTTTAGATATAAARCATTTTGTAAGCAGTAAGTTCTAATCCAGGATGTCATTTAAGCACATGTTTAAACTGTTCTTTAGAAAAAGGCTTAAATGATCACTTGTTCAAATGCTTTTCTAATTAGGGGTTAATTAATTGAACCACCTGACTTTCCTGTGGAGGGATATTTTTCAGATGGAAAAATGGGAGCCAGACAAGTTGTCTTGCCAAGGACTGCACAGGGAGTTAGAGGCAGAGCAAAGATTTGAGCACCTATCACCTCTCTCCAGACAGTGCTGTTTTCCCAAAGATTCATGCAGTCTTATTTCAAGCATTTATGCTGCATTCATGGGCTRACTGCTGCACCACAGACTTTGAAGTCAGGAAGTGTGGTAGACTACAAGGATATGAGCTGACAACTTTCGAAACATTCTCTTATGTATCTTTATGGGTCAGGACACAGCAGAATAAATGAGAACCTGGGTACTATTTTATTGACACCCTTTCTTTGTAACTCTCAGACCCTGTAAATCTCTCTCAAAAAAAAAAAAAAATCACTATTCTGCAAATCAGACAAAGGGAGAAGCATTTTATTTGACAGAGAAGGTCAAGGATGCTTTCCACTTTCATCTACAGTTTTGGCAGCCAAGGGAAATCCAGATTCATGAACAAGGAAAATTGGTCTTATGGTCAATTAATCTATTGCTTTAATTCCCTTCAGAGTGATTTTTGTGATCCCCAGGTGTTTTTACCCACAGACTGTCTTAGTCTCTGACAAATTCCTTATGGACAAGTGCTCAGTAATACACATGTCAATGCATCAGGCACAAAGCAAAATACTGTTAGGTTAACTAAAAGCCTACAAATTAACTGTGTGTAAAGGCTAATGCTATAATTCTGTAAATAGAGCTGGGTCTTGTTGTAGCTTGTGTGTATGAAAAAAAAAAACGTATACCTTAACAATATATTTTCTTAAAAAATATTTAATTTTAAGCTATACTTCTGTCTGACAGCAGTGGCCTTTCTGAACAACACAGGGAGCACTGCAGTAAATTTATAGGAATGTTTATCAAAAGCTAGCAACACCACACTACTAATTTGGGATTCAGCACTTTACTAAATGTGCTTGAAAGTGCAGCAGGAGATGTTCCCAAGTTGTGAATGAATTCAGAGAAGTGAATGAGCCAAGAACAGCCTGGGCAGAGGGAGGTGTGTGGTTCCTCACCCAGCTTTCCCTCTTTTTCATATGACAGTTCTTTCTCAAAGTTGGATCCATGAATTCTGAGAGTTACTTCTACAAAAGAATCACTTTCTGAGCAAAAATAACTTACATSAAAACTACAGTTTAAAATGGTTGGATTCAAAGAAATATTTGGTTTATTCAAATGTATGTGATTAAATAGCATCCAGCTGAATATCTAGGGCCTGAAAATTCCTGGATCTGTCTTCTTACATGGTTTGAGTCATCTTTTTGATTTTGTCCTTTTCTCAGCATCAGAGACAGTAAAGTTATCTTTTCCACTCACTGGCAAAGTTCCTGGTTCTGTTCTCTCCCAGCTGCTCACCAAGCTTCTTATTTCACCTTTGTACTGCTGAGGCATTTGGGTTCAGCTTTTCCTTACATTTCCAYATGTTTTCTCCCAAGTCCTCTTCTTTCAAAGGACAGTCACTTTTCCTTTAGTTTTATATTTTACCTTAAATCCACTTTTTAATCTTTCCCTTACTGCAGGTTGGATTTTTTTTTTGAATTATTATTTACTTGCTTTCTTTTTTTGGTTTTGTTGTTGTCCTTTTTTTTGTTTTTCTTAAAAAAAAAAAGAGATGCTGAATGGTTAAAAATAGTAACAACATTTTTTAAAATCACCTTTTTAAAATGATCTCTCTCATGTGAGGTTTGCACAAGAGCTGTTTGAACAGCCTCCAGCAGGGCCAGATAAAGCTTTCTGCTTTTAATTTTTATCTTGGTCTCTTTTTTTCTGCCCATTGTTTCTTTCTTTCTACTGATTTTCACTTCAGTTCCAAAACAGGTGAAAACATGTAGATTTAATCCATACATATAAATTAAAAAAAAAAAAAAGAAAAATAGGGAGTATTTTTTCTTGGAATTTTCTCTATGTATGAAGATATTTAGCTGATATTGAACCACAGATAGTAACCACAGAGTGACCATATGCTTTCCTTACTTCCCACGAGTCCTATTAATCAAACCCTCACTTCCATTAACTGGTACAGTTCTGTTAAATCAAAGGCAATGCACTGATTTGCTCCACCTGAAATATCTCCAGAAAACATTACCCTTCTCTGGTTGTTCTTCACATTCTCTAGTAGGCATAGGTTTTATGGATATCATATCAACAAATCCATAAAATGAATTGCCACACAAYAAAGCAGCATGGCAATAGATCTATTTCTCACCTGTGCATCCAAGTGTGGTTCTGCAGTGTAAATGGGGCCAACATGTTTGTCACTGACACGTAGAGAAAAGCTCATGTGTTGACGGAAAAACTCTTGTGCTGACAGAGTAATTCAGGGCTGAGAAATCTATCAAGAAAAAGGTATGSAGAAGTGCTCTGCTGAGCAGCAATGTACATAAATCCACATGTATTTGTGCTGTTGGATCACCATCTCATCTGCTTCCTTGGATTTGGATAGACATATATTTGTATGTTTAAATTCTTATGCGGGAATTCAAAATTGTACCTTTAATTTTACCCACCTTCTTAATTCTGCTTCCCTGTCTCTTATAAACATCACAGGTTTTACCTCACTTAGCTTTGACCTCCTAGCAGTTATTCATCTCATTTAAGATAATTGACCACATCTCCTCCAAGGCTGATGGGAAGAGCTGCATTCCAGTCAAAGCTCTCCATAAACTTTTCCACAGTTTACTCTGCAAGCTAGATAATCTCACATACTGAAATTATAAATAGCTGTTACTAAGTGAGAACATTCTCATCATTTGTGGCTGCATCTTGTGTAGCACAGTTGTTATGCGGGGTCAAGCATTTTGAGTACAGAAAGGAAACATCTCAAATGAGACACATACGCACTTTCATGGGCACTGGCRCGGTAATAAATATGCACCAGAAACTCACAGGAATTGTTGTTACAGAYCATATATTAAACATTTTGTTGAGTTCTTTCATTTTAATGGCCTGACTTCTTTGTTCTTTCACTTTCCCAGTGAATGGAGGACAGTCTCATCCCAGGAACTTCATGGACCCACTCAAATCCCATCTAAAAATTGAATTTACTTGTAACTCTATGGGTAGTAGAAAACACAATCTGASATCAGTGAGTTGAAATTGATTGACACTGGTTGACTTCTTATTCTTTKCCTGAATGCAAACCTGTGTATTTTCACTTTATGAATCAAATGGAATTTGTTAATTTATTTCATGTCATACRGTATTTTCAGTACTTTACAAATATACCAGTCATAGTTAGGGGCATGCTTRTTTGTAAAGGAAGAGTGAGAAGTCAGATTTAAATACCAAAGATTTATATGGATATAGGATTCATTTCCATTASAGTCTGAAGCTGTTTTTCAGTGCTKGAGTGGAAAAGGCACATAATTCCTTATTCCTGCAGATCCATCCAGACAGATATAGCAATGGGAGTCCCTGTTGTGACAGACTTGTTTGGCATTTTTGGGGAGTGCKAAATGTGTCCAATGGATCTGGGTAAGCCCAGCAAGAATAACACAATGTAGAAGCACTGGTATCGTGCACAAATCACCTTCACCTTGCAATATTAAGAACATTTTCTCATATTTTTTAAAATCTAGGAATCTGAACTGCTGAGTTGCTGTAAATCCAGGGAGACTCTACTCAAAATTGTAAGATGACTTTCTATGGAAAGAGGCAAAGTGCCACAGGGATTTAAAAGAAGCATCTGAATGAGTAAGGGAAGAGGTATCAGTTCACAGAGAAAGAATTTGGAGATAGAGATGATTCAAAGACATCTTAAGGCAATGTTGCCCTACTTTTGCAAAAAGGTGAAACATGTTCTAGGTTAGGTGATCATCAAGTCATACAAAATAATCTTTATGCACCATTCAGCATTTGTAACATCTCAGCTGAATTATTGTACATGGGTTTGGGTGCAACAGCTTTGAAATAATGGAAACTAATCGAGAAAAAGTTACCAAAGGTTTGAAAGCTGCAAGAAATGCTGGAATTAGCCTTGTTTATTGCACAGAACACAGAAAATGGAATGTGGAAAAAGTTTTCCAGTTAATGTGCTGCAAAGTGGACCTGTGGTGTCCATTMCAGGACAAGAAATGGTGGCTTACATTTCAAAGTATGGAAATCCCAGGGAAGGAAATTCAATGAGAAAGGTCAAGATGTAGAGGAATTGATTGCTGGGCAAGAAGATGGAGACTCTGGGACTTTTAAAACAGGTTCAAAAGAACATTCTCATGAATGACACAGCTCAGATGCCTCTGTCTTGAGGATGGCCCTTGTGGCCTACCCAGTCCCCTCCACAGGGGTTTCTGTAAATATGTGCTGAAGGTGTTCTCRGCCATCGAAAGGAGCAGGGTCAGCATGAATCTCAAACCCTGCCCAACATCAGCTGAAGCAATGTTCATGCAAAGGAGTCAGAGACTAATGTCAAAAGGAGCATGGAATCAAGATAAAAATACCCTGCTACAGCCCATTAATCCCCATTAATCTTTGCCCCCTGCCCCCRATCCGCGTGGGAGGGATGGATCTCGAGTCACAAGTCACTGCCAGATCTGTCACCACTCAGCTCCTCTGACTTCTGCCCTCACTGCAGCGTTCTCTGCACAGCACTGCAGGCACAGTCTCACTAAACCCCATTTTAAGCCCCTTTTTCTTCCTGTACGGACAATCAGCTGCAGACCATCCTACACGAGGGGCAGGCAGCAGTGCCAAGGATGGCAGAGGACAAAGTGGCTGGCATTTGCTGATAAGGAAGAACACAGTGGGTCTCTGTGGAATTATTATTATATAACGTAAACTACACTTAAGATTTTTTTAGAAGCCACATTTAAAAAAAACCCAACAAACTCTGGAGCTGGCCTCAATAAATGCTTCTTATTTTAAAGGCTTCAGTTGATAATGTGGCATATACCTCTAATTAGAGAGTACAGGGAAAAGAAGTAAATTAAAAGGCCTGCTCTTCTGGGATTTCTTTTTTTTTCTTTTTGGTCTTGTGGCTGTTTGTGCCCCATTTAATCATCCCAGGGGTATGAATAAAGTAATAACATTTAAGTTGTTTGGAATTTATTTTTCAAAAGTAGAATAAAAAAAAAGAATTTATTTCTATTTCCTTTAAATAAGATATAAAAAACCACAAGGAATCTGGAAAAATGCAGCTTTTCCCAATAAAATAAATGACACGGGAAGTATAATTGCCTACAGAGGAACATAAAATATCATTTAATCATTTTGAGTAGTAGCAAACAAAATCTATTCTTCATGACCTAGTACTTTTGTCCAGAGATTATAGTCATTAAAAGCGTTCACAACTTTTAAGTGATACAAAATTAGTACAGGTGAGGGATTTTGACCGTGTGGCTGGGAATATACTTCAGGTAAGCTTTCATTACAGACAACAGCTTCATTCATACAAAAATGTCATCAACAGGTATGTTTTTTATTATCAGAGCCTTTGAGTCTAACCTTGTCCTTCCTGAATACACTGCTGATTCTCGTGGAGATAAGATGTGCCTCTATATTTTTAATACTCAAAAAAGACCTTCTATCATGGATGTCTTTCACATGATATGAAAAAAAAATCATTTATTTACTCTTCATTTGTGTCTGCATACCAAGCCAAACACAACCCTGGCTGAGTTATGTGATGTATTTGATATTAGGGATGCTGGATGGATAAGGAATGTGACTGACAAGTCCTTAGAAAAGATTTGTCACGTATTTTAAGCAGAAAAGAAACTCTATGAGAAATACAATTCATCCTCAATGTTAAACTTGCTAGTATTTTTCCAGCACCAATTGGAAGTAAGGGGTAATATAAAACATGATCACAAAAGAAGAACATTGTTTGCTAATTAACTTGGCTGGATCTGATGTGATTAACTTGTGAGTATCAGGGCAATTTCTATCAGCATTTTGAGAAATATCTCAGATGTTGTTTGGTCTCACATAATAGACTCACTTCTTCAGACACAGAATAGACATGTTATCTACGAGTGGATGAAATTGGTTTCTCATCTGCATGTGACACAGAAGTCCTTAGTTCAAAATGTTCTTCATTTTCCTTCTCTTTCTTTTCTTAGAGAAGTGGAAAACATTACCATGAAGGAAGGGAACTGAAGGACCTAATTGCAAGGAATCAGAAATAACTGCGTTTTAGGTGCAGATCTCATGACTGGCTTGACATGCARCTAAAAGAAGATAGCTGGGCTGTATTTCTTTGTAAAATGTTCTGCCATCCTGCTTCTGCCATGCAGGACCCTCAGTATCAGCAGTGTGTGCTGTACTACAAAGAAAGCAGGTCAGATGAAGTTACAAGAAAAAGGATGTAACTGGAGAAGCTGAGCTGACTTCTACACCCTTCTTCAGTAGAATCCCAGTGTGAGTAGGCATCAGTAAAGTATAACATCGGGCAGCTTGGGGCAGCTTTAGATTTTTGCTGTTTGCAAAGTGTGCCAGAGAACAGATGAGACCTTTTTCTTTCCACAGATACCTGCCCAACAGAATCTTTCACTTTGGCCCTCCTGCCAGTATCTTGTACCCTTAAGCCTTGTCTGTGCTCAGAAGGGACAGCTGCCCTGCCAGAGCTGATGCTATCCCTCCTCCCTCCAGTGCAGAAACAGCTCATACAGGAAAAGGAGCTCCTTTGCCACTGCCACTCTCAGAATAATCTGCACAGACAAAAAAAAATTCCATTTACATATTAAATAGAATCTGTTAGGGTTAGAGTTTGGGGGTTTTTAGCGTATTAATGTTGGTTAAAGGCCTGAGATATCTTTACGCTTAGTAGATTTAGTTGTGCCTACAAAGATTCAAAATGTGGGCCTGGCTTGAGACTATAATTTTATGGCTAATTCAGCAATAACAATAAAAGTCCTGTGGACCTTTGTCTTCTGCTTAACACATGGAATTTTTCAATGAAAATACTGTATTGTATTAACMAGGACTCCCAGAGAAATTCTCAAACATGTTATTCCTTAATTCTACGCAGCCTGCAGCCACAGCTATATTTTTTCTTGTTATTGTTGAATAAATATGTGGATCACCAAAGSTATATGTAAAGCTTCCTTGGCCCTCAAGATTGAAATCGCTTCTTTCGCGTATTCCAGCCAACATAATTATGTTAGTTTTGTGCGCTACTAGAAACATTTTACTTGACCTTTGAARAGTCAGATGGGTTCAGAGCACTTATTTCAAGGGAAATCAGATGCAGAATAACTTTTAAGGATGAGGCTCCACTGCACTTCCACCAACACCTTTTATAAGGTGATATAAAGCTCCTGTGGTGCACATTGTACCCTGGCAGCCAGGTCACAGCTCCTTCCCCTCCTGCCYACAAGCAGCACTCTCTTCCCTTTCAGTTACATAAGAGTTTGTGCAACTCTATAGTGAACTGGAGCAAGAAAGTCATCGGGGTAAAACTAACTTGCTAGAAAAGTGGTTAATTTGGATCTGAATTAACTCCTTGACAGAGTGACCCTGTGGCCTCCCAGCACTGAGTGTGGCTATGATGGGTGGGGATAAGTCCCCTGTGAGATGGCTCCTGATCCTGATGGCTCCTGATCCTCCATGGTGCCTGCCCATGCTCTGGGAGATGCAGACGTGCATGTGCTGACATTTCTCCTCCACAGTATGGGGAAAACAGTTCTTTCTCATATCTCACTGATGCTGTGAAGACAAAATTTTACAGACTCTCATCTTCAGTTTTAACGGGTATTATAACACATTTGTTCCACAGGTAAATGAGAGTGGTAACGCCAACAGTAAAACAGAAATATATCTTCAGAAACACAACAGGGGTAGATCTATCAAATTTCAGTCCTTCCACTCTCTTTAAAACTGGAGAATAATTCTGGCTCCATGTACCTGGTCCTGTGCCATGCACAAGCATCGCCAGAGTCTGTGTGTGCAAAGCCCTTGGACTTGAATTGGAGAACTTGTGTTTTTTATGCATTCATTGAACCAGTTTGCATAAGTCCACTGGCAAAAATGCTGATTGTAGTGGTTACTTGTGAGAATAATTCACAAGTGTGCTGAAACAAACTAATATTTACATTGTGAGAAGAAAAATGTGTCTTCTAGAACATTCTCTTTTCTGAAACACCTGAATTTTTGTGAAGTTTAATGTAAAATACCTTTGGGCAATTGGGCAGTCACTGCTTATATATATCAATAAGAGGTTTCTGTAGCTGCACTCTATAAAGTAGGTCCTCTAAAACAGATATGTTAAAAAAAAATGCTCCTATTTAATATTTTAATTGATTTTAGAATGGTTCTCAAGAGATGCTGCAAATATGCACTTCAGTTAAACATTTATCAGGCTAATATTGAGTTGTTCACAACTTAAATGTGTGATTATCCGAAAATATACTTTTTTTCATTAGGCATAGAGAGAGCACAGGTTTAAAATCAAAGGACTCAGAGGATCCCTAATTTCTCTGAGGCCATCCTGTCAGTAATGAACACCAGCTGTTCCACCCTGCTGGTCAAGATCCCAGAGGGTGGAGTTTGCATCAGGCATTTGTAAGAGCATTTAACAGCAATTACCAAGCTGCTCAGCTTTTCAGAGATAACAGAATTATTCTTAAAAACTGATTCATGACTGTCTTTCACAATCAGAGTCAGTCAGGAGACAGTTAAARATTTTTCAATTGCAGGTACCCATGTAGTGCAAATTTCAGTGTTTTATTTTACCTGAAGGTCAGGTATCTGTAACTGGCTTTGCTCCTAATATCAGTGAAGGTCATGCCTTAGGATTTTTCGTTTCTGTATTTTCATGCATCTGTATTCTTGTACTTCTCTTGTGCAGCACTAAAAACTACCATTTTCTCATCTTTAGACAAAACAATTCCTCTCTGAGCCTGAATCCAAGGGCACCTCGCTGCCGCAGAGCCCCAAAATATGTAAACAACAGCGAGCTGGGGGGGAGCAAGTTTGGGGTGATTCACATCATAACCTGTAAAGGTCATTGGATAATTAAGACCTWATATGTTAATAAGACAGAACTTATAAAAGATGAAGATCTCGTGACCCGGTGTCCATTTTTGGGTGTAGCCTCAGGAGCAGGCTTTGTCTGCYGTAATGTACCAGTAGGCCTGTTAGGCCTGGATTAAAATTGTGTATTCTCATTCTCTTAAATTTGTCTGGCCTCTCTTTCAGATCAGCCTGATTGATAAGGCATCAAAAGTTATTTGTAGTTTTGGAGAAAGCAGTAACCATGATATCAGTTCTGACAGGAAATKATAAAGAACTAGAATATTTCAGTAAATGCTGAAACTTTAATCTCAGAATGCTATCATAGCTGGGCTTCCCTTATTTTGGGACAAAAAAATRGCATGTTTTTCCTAAACACACATAATTTTTTTGAGTGAATGGCTAGATCAACTAGGGAAAGCTTTTCTTTCTCAGCAGCAAGAAAAAGACTGAAAAATGTTCTGAAAGGAAGAAAATCAGGACTACCTTTTATGTAGCTTTAAGTTCATGGCCTACCAGGATATTGTTTCCTCACTGATTTTGGTCTATGGTGAGTCAGATTCGTAGAAGTATCAGTCATTCCTTTCTTTGAAATAATGAAGAAATGCAAGTCCATCTGGAGCAATCTTCCATTTTATATTTTTAGTAAGGCTTCATTACAAGTCAGCCAAAACAGACAGAAAGACTGTTACTTACCTGAAAARCTTTGGATAATCCAAAAAGTTTAGTAAAAATTCACTTCTATGAAGCCTTTGCCCTCATCTTCAGTGTCCAGAGCTGAATTTTCAGAAAGCCTTGAGACAGCTGGAGGAAGAAGTAATGGTAAATGGTGAAACCGAAAAAGAAAAATAAGGAATAGATACATTATCTTGCTGTGGAAGAGGCTGAAATAAACCAGGTAACCAACAGATTTCCTTTCTGCAGTAAACAACCATTTGAGCAAGTCTGCATGGTGGAGAAACATCTAATGAATATGAATTTTGTGTCCATGAGGGAACATCTAACAAAAGTATTTATCTGCTAATTTAGTGATGAAGACATACAAACATATAATTTTGTACAGATCTTCCTCTCAAATATCCTCTTTTAGATTGTTTCTATTTAGCCATCACAAAAATTGTCAGAAAGTCACTTTGTGAAGGAGCTGTGGATAATCCAGAAACCTTCAATGACTATGCTGATGTCTTTGAGTTACTACTTCCTTGATATATTAATTTGTGTGTCTTGGCTGATTTCCACAAGATTGCTARTTGTCTTGCCATTACAGGATGTTTAATTGAGAAATTGAAATTATAGGGATCGTTTTGCTTTCTTTTTTTTGTGAAGTGTTTCATTATATGTGTAACATATAAAATACACCTCCAAACCACAGGGAAAAGAAATATTAAACTTTGTAATAAAGCATACATTTTCTCTGCTTCATGTCAGCTAAGCTATTCTTAATTTATCACTCAAAATTAATTTCAGATTTCAAACCGGATGCTGAAATCTCCAATTGATGTATTAAACATATCATGTCGTGTCATATCAGTTCCTATATTTGGACTACTAAAAATCAGTATTAAATAAGATCTTTAAATACACATGCATTACCAAGCTGGGTGCTTATTMCTGGAATGGATTTTAAGGTGTTAAATGATGATACATATTGTATTAAACATACTGTAGGTACTCTTTCCACAGATCAGTATCTGACTCTTTATTTATATTTTGGTATTAGCTACAATTTTAGTAAATATTTACTTTAAGAAATGTTTTGCATTCCAATTTTTTTAAAATGAATTGATTTAGTTTTCTAATTGCTCATATATCCTTAAAAGCAACCTGAATTTGATACATCAATTTTGTTTCCAACTGATAAAATAAAATGGTCATTAGAGTTTCTATGAGAAAATGCCATGCCTACTAAGAGTTGAAAATCTGATCGTTTGATTAGAAAACAGTGGTACATTCTCTCCCTCCCCAAAACACATATTTGTTCATAATGGAGGATGAAGCTAATTATACAGTGTCTCCTTGCATGCTGACTGAAGCTGGTTTGCATGTTAATGTGGAGAAGAAACAGCATTAAGACTGTCAGTGCTGGACATGCTTCAATGTTGCCTTTTAATTAAAAGTTCAAATTTCTGAGAGAATAGCTRGAAAAGAATGTACCGGAATCTTACACAAGAGCTCGACTTACAAAACACAGCAGTCACATGGGTTTGTTTCCTGTCACACACTGTTAGCATCAATGACACTGCTGCTGCCAAGTTCACTTGATCTATGCATAAAAGAGATGCTTACTTTTCAAGAGTTATTTGCCCAGCAATAATGAAAACATCCCAAATTCCTTCATAGTTAACATGCCCCCACCCCCAGACATTAATAATATGTGGCCATACAGATCAAGAAAAACAAAGTATTGAATTGCTGACCTCAGGAGTTTTCCTGGGGGGTGGGGGTTGCTTTGATTTGGGGTGGTTTGAGTTTTCTCATCAGGAGCAGAGTTTTCTTTTAATGGGTGTTGCATGAAAGCACWTTTTCTCTACTTGCTGGCTTATCTGTAATGTTTTGCATGCATTTCTGGGTTGAAGTTCCCCTCATTAAAGAAAATTGAGATAGCTGGCAATTCTCTCAAAGCTAGGTTTATGTCCTGCAGGTGTAACAGCCCAAAGAAAATAATGCCCCAAGTTTGTGATTTAAATCATTCATTCCTAACAGTAAGTGAATATCATATTTTCAAAGATAACATGTCAAAGTTTCCCAGAGATATTCATTCCAATGGCTCACATTTGATTATCTGTTGTGCTGGGGTAAATAAAAAGCAATTTTCCTTGCACAAGTAAATCAGCTCTGTCATCACACAGCTATAAATTGGAGTACAATTGGCCCACCCTTTTCTGATTTTGGAGTATAATGGCTCAGCACAGAACAACAGTAGAATAGTATTTGCATATTTGGTCCATTTTAAAATCAAATACCATTATTTAAATGATAATTGGAATACTTCCTTTAGTAAAGACAGCATWAACAATACATATATGAATTAATCATCTTCTCTTATGAACTTTACAGTTCAATGRTCATTTAGCCAGTGAACAACTACATTGATCAACATAATATATCCAAAGTTGCATTAGATAAATGAAGAAAATCCTTTTAGTGAAAAGGGGGTTGACCTTGGTGCAGCCTTGTAATATTTTTTCAATTTAAACTCCATTTGATTTTTTTAAAGTAATTTTTTAAAGAAAAAAAAAAAAAGTCAGATCAGAGGAAAAGGCRGTCTAAACCAATGTCCTCTCTCTGACCATGAGTGAAAGAGGATTCCTAATTAAGTAAAAGAGAGGGTAGGCATGTATAATAGTCTCCCAATCTGCTGTTCGATGCTCTTATGCTTCTTGAGTTCTGTGATATGGCTTTTCCAGTGGATATTGATGGTAGATGAGGTACTTGAGACACCATGATTGTAAGCCATTCAAAAAAATAGGCTAGCTCCTCCCTATAAAAGACACTCCAAATATTAACATTTTCTGTTGCTTCATTTTTGATAGTTATCCAAAAACTCTTCTAATTAGCCAAAGAATAAAGCAGTAGAGAGCTAAGTCCTCATAGCTGCCCTGGTGTTGCTTTAAAGCCAGGACACTGCACTCCATCATCTCTTTGGACCCTCTCATYGTGAGGCTTAGCTGCTCTAGGCTCTTGACACATTCAGGCTGGGGGGAGAGGAAATCCATGACTGCAGCTCAGATCCTGGGYGATCCGAGTCATTCCAAGGGGCAAAGCTGTCTGCTCTGACTAGTCAGTGAGATTGTGCACCCATCTTGTTCAGGTGTCTGAATTTGGATAAGTCCAGGCAGTATAGCTGAAAGAAAAGCAACATTTTGGTGGATTATTCCACCAACATTTTTCAAATTCGTTTACTACACAAGTTTCAATAACCTTTTTGGGTTGAAATAGRTGTTTATGAAAAACAATTTTCAAAGCTTCATGCCCCCAACACACTGGGACATATTTCACTTGTGCACATGGGAGAGCCCTCACCAGACATATTCCCATGCCCAGACAAAATCAGAGAGAAATGATCCCACTTGAGTGATGTGAGCAACCATGTCTACAGGACACAGCCTGGTTCCAAGTGTTTGTGAATGATTAGAGCATTAAATGGTTCTGAGAAGTGATTACTGGAAAAGTGGAATAATTGATTGTTTTCTCAAAACCAAATTCTCTATTTTGATATTCTACAAACAATAAAGATACTAAATGTATCAAATAAGGCTTTTGTTGTGAATTAGTCACTCCATGACAGCTACAAGCACAAAAAGACATAAACACACATCAAATATTGCTTTGTGAAATTTGTCACAATTGACAGCCTTCTGTTAAGGTCTCTGAGAGAATGTAAATGAGGTCTTTATTATTTGAATAATGTAAAAAAGAGGAATATGTCAAGTCTATTGAATTTATTTAGACTTTATCATCCTAAGGCCTTTATTTATACTAAAACAGCCAAGTGCTTCTTACAAACATTTTGCCAGAGACAACATTTTACCTTTAGTTAGCAAAAACAGTTAATAACCTTTAAAAATATGTACAATAATTTTAACTTTCTTCTATTCTGCTTGTTTTTTAAACCCTAAATAGAGGTAAAAATATACATTTGAACTGTATTCAGAACACAGCAAAAGAAGATCAGCCCAAATATAGAAAAAMTATTTTGCTTTATCTATTTATGTGTTTATTCATGTTCTCACAAAACAYGCCAGAGAATTGATAATGTATTTTGCAAATAAGTTATGATCTAAGACATCACTCTGAGAAAGCACATATGTACATGCCTGATCAGGGAAGTACTTAGCCATATGCCCAGCTTYAGTGGAACTCGAGCATATTCAATGGCATCCTTTCCAAAATTAGGGCCTGAGGCAGTGAGATACTGAAGGAGAATATTAGCATAAAATCTCATGGRACCAYAGAGTCTTTTAGGTTGGAAAACACCTCTCAGATCACTGAGTTTGGTCATTGACCCAGCTCTGCCAAATCCACCAGTAAATCATGTCCCCAAATTCCACTGGACCAACTAACCCTGCAGAGTCAGGCTGACCAATAATTGTAACCCCAAAACAGACTGTCTTTTAAAGGGAATATTTCAAGGAACTCATCCACAGAACAAGCCCCAAGAGGCTGTGGTTGCATGGCCAGGTTGGTGATGTGCCTTAGAAAAAGGGCAAGTGGTGTGGGAAGACTGAGAGCTGGGCTCTGGGGCTGAAAGATGAAGATGAAACCACCACGAGCAGCACTGCCAGCACTGGGCTGGAGCCTTACCCATTCCCTCCAAGATGTGGATGTCATGAGCTGCTTTTCAGAACCTCCACATTCAGACACTGCTTGCCTTGATTTGTTCGGAAACATTTTCCATGTTCATTCATTCTTTGGTTTTCTGGGACGTAATTTTTGGTTCTTAGGTTTGATTCTTATTCCTGCACTTGCAGTCTCCATTTTTGTTGATGTAAGGAGTATTACATGCTCTTGGTACTGTTTTTAGAAGCRTCGCGACTTTAATAGATAAATGATTGCTCTAGATAAAATTTTGCATCAAACCTACTCCTTTCTTTAATGCAARAGCATTTACGTGGATTCACCTTTTCTCCCTATTTTTTTTGTCACCAAGGATTTTTCTGGGACAGCTGCTTGTTACCATGCTTGAGTCTAAAACCCTTTTTGTGCAACTACAAAAGAAACTGGGTCTGTCACTGATATGTGTAGAAAATAAGCCCAGAGAGCAATGAAATCAGTTGTAGAAAGGAAATTGCAAGATTTTTGAATTCTGAAGTCAAGCTCAGCATCATCCTTACATTAGAATGAATTGCATGGGGAAAYAGCATTTGGGATTCTTGGCTCATTCCTTCCCTTCTTGTCTCAACATATGCTGAAAACTGAAGAAGYACATTAGCAGCCAGACACTCACTATCCTCAGGGGTCTCATTCCTCAAGCATCCTTAGTAAACTTAGGYACCAAATTGAGACCTTTTATTTGTGCTCAGAGGAAAATTACGTGATTTAGGAATTTGAGAAGACAGTGCTGACAAGTTTGAGAGTAAAAAGGAAAGCTGATGATCTTGGTGCTTGATTCTTTTTGAAWTCTATCTGTGAATTCTTGTGAACGAGGCAAACCTTCCAATTTCTTTGAATTCCCTAATATTTTTCCAGTCTGAGATGTTCCTTTGTGAAAGTTTTTTTAAAAAGCTACTAAGCCTGACATTTGACCCATATTTATGTCAATTCTAATGCAGCACAAGCAACCCATACTAATTCATACCTCAGGTTACTCATTCCCATTCCACCATCACTCCCTCATTTTGTCAGTAMAACCATTTACAGGGCTTTGAAGAGAACTTGATTAGATAAGTGACCTGGGTTAAACATAAATCTTTCCCATTTACTCATTTACAGAGCTATTTCTCAGCCATATCAGCTCCTGATGCAGATGACCACATGAGCCCTAGTCTGATGTGGATGTGAGGTGGTGGAAGAAACASATCAGGTGCCTGTCAGTGCAATTGGCACTATGAATGGCTTAAGCAAACTGTGAAAATGCACCAAGCCATCTGCTTTTTCTCCTCTCTCCCCACAGCTGTCAAAGATGGACCTTTTCCTTTGTACCCTCCAAAAGAGTTATGTCTTTAATTTGGTCAGTTTTTCAGCCTGTCTCATGATGTTGCAGATGGACAGGCTGAGATGGGACAGCATGTGGGACTGTGTTTGAAGGATCAGGCAGGATCCTATATGTTGGAACTGGATGAGCAGGTCTGTATAAGCTGCTACAGATGAAGAAACACTTAAGAGATCTTCCACCTGTGGGACAACGTGGGAACTGGTGGTAAGGATGGAAACGAGGAGTCATGGATGGCAAAGAAATAAACATCAGTTTTGAACCCCTCTTGATTTTTGAGCTGACTACTCTTTACACAAAAATCTGAAATCAGGA